>NW_025999982.1:21484131-21560856 GCF_001458135.2 Marmota marmota marmota
GGGGGGGGGCATTACTGGGCATTGAACTCAGGGGCACTCAATCACAGAGCCACACCCTTAGCTCTATTTTGTATTTTTTTCTTTTTCTGTATAGAGACAGGGTCTTACTGAGTTGCTTAGAGCCTCACTGTTTCTTATGCTCGCTTTGAACTCACAATTCTCCTATCACAGCCTATGGGGACACTGGGATTACAGGCATGAGCCACCACACCTGTTGGATAGTTTACTTTTGATGTAAATTCAAATGCTTTAAATTTCTTCTAGCTGAACTTAATGCTGTTTACATTGGTTTATTATCTTGCTACATTAACATCATTTTGATTATTCTCACATATAAGAAATATGTGTTCTTCTACATATTTACCAGTGCATTTCCATTTATTCATCCAAACAATTATTATCCATAATGATCAAGCTCAGATTCAGAATGGCACACTTTAGCTCAGCACAAGGTGCAGCTCCATCAGGCTGCCCATGTCCCATTCACTGTTGCTTCTGGAATGCTGATATTATGATAAAATGTAATTCAAGAATAATTTAAGTGTCAGTAAAAGAGTAATTTACCTTACTTTCACTTGCATTTTAAACCATGCATTGAGAAATCCTTTATAATTTGACCATCCAACATTAGCTTTCCTAATCAGTAAGTAGTTTTTCTCAAGAATTTGTTTATAGGTATATACTTCCAAATGACAGTGAAATATTATGTTTTAATGTCATTAACATTTATTTGGGACCTTTTCCATGTGATACCAGAAATTCCTGGAGTTTTGTTTAGGGATGGTAAATATATTGAATGACAGCCAACGTAGACAAACCCTGAAATTATATTGGTATGAAAGTGATATTGCTTATCTATAATCTACAATTAAAAAATCTAGGAAATTAAGAAACAATAAATCTTGAGCAAATGGATTTTCCACTTGGGATTTGTAAAATGAATTGGAGAAATATAGGTCCTTTTTTTTTTTTTTTCATGAGCTTACTTCTATTTTTAAGGCAATTGTACTATAACATTCTTCTGGTGATCCATCCATGCATGTGTTTGTACCCAGCACCAGGTGACAGAGTGCGCCATGTAGCCTTGTAGTCATGTATTCTTCAGTCTGCTGAAAATTGTGCTGTGGATGACTGTCATCTCTGCTCTTGGGCCATTTTCTCATGCATCTCATGCCAGCTTAGATTCTTAATGAGTTTGGAAGTCAAAATTAGATATCAATTTGTACTTGACAGCTAGAGTATTATAGTAAATTTTTAATTTAGTTGTATCTTCTTTCATGTTTTAATTGTCATCTTAAATTTCTGGTAATCAAATTTGAAGACAAACACTATCTTGGCAGCTAAAAAAATTGAAAATAGAAGAGATCTGTGACTTTCAACTGTTGTGGGCCATAGATTATGATTTTATAAGGCAGTTGTTTTCAAGCAAAGCAAAAAGTGTGAAACTGACTTTTTCTTATTTTAAATGCTTTTTCTAGTTTATTATGACTTCATCTTAACTTGATTATATCTGCAAAGACCCTGTTCCCAAATAAGGTCAGTGTCGCAGGTAGCGAATGACTTCAGTGCCTCTTGCTGGGGCACATTTTAGAGTCCTAATAGTATTCAGTAGTGGAAGAGAAACAGCCTAAGATAGATTGAGGAAGGGACTGCAACAATATTTGTATCTTTCTTATCCTTTTTGCCATTGTTTTCAAAGACCTGCCTCAGGCTATTTGTGAGAAATTTGTAGCTTCTCTTTGGAGCATTTTTCCACTAACTTATTATTTCAGAAGTCTTCTCAGTATATCTTCTCAGACCAGAAACTAAACAAACAAACAAACCCCAAAAACCCATAACTAGTTTTGTTTTATGGCATTTGCAGATAAAAAAAAGTAGTTCCAAATTGTATGCCATTGCTAAGGGCATGACACAAAAATTTTACCTTTTTTGAATTTAAAAAATTTCTTCTGATTACAATTCTATTTGCAAAGCAATTGCACTATAACATTGTAAAAAATCTTTATAGTAATTATAATGTAACATTGTGAAAATGTAAAATAGTTATAACAGCAGAATAGTAATATTAAAAGTTAAGCACCTGAACTCTGCATTCCTTCATTTATACCATAGAATGATCCAGTGAGGTGAAGACTGTTACTCTTCTTCCTCCATATCCCCAAACTGAGTCTTGTTGAAGTAGGTATTTTATCTGAGGGCTTCATGGTAACTGGTGAAGAAGGGTTTGAATCTGACAGTTCTACCCTACATAAGCTGTCATCCTCTATGCTGGTCCGTCTCTCCACCTCTTCCCTCACTCCCAATTTTTGTGAAATTTTGTATATATGATATTTTACTTAAATTTTTTGAGATAATTGTAGATTCACAGTTGAGGGGGATAATAGAGAAAGATTCCTTTTATTCTTTGTTACTCTCACTGATAACATCATGCAAAATGGTAATAAGGTATCCCAGCCAGTATATTTGCATTGATACCATCAAAAAATGCAACAAAAATTGCTCTTGTGGCCCTTTTGCAGCCACATATATCTCTCCCCCGCCACAGCCCTCCCTTCTTCCTTGGCAACCCTAATCTGATCTCCATTCTGTACTGCTGTGATCTCAAGAATGGAACATGCAACACTAGCCTTTGGGATTTGTGTTTTTGTTTGTTTGTTTTTAATCACTGTGTCCCCCAGAGGGAGGTTGATCTGGGTTAATCCAGACTGTTGGATGGATCAGCAGATCAGCAGTCTCTTTTATTCCTGAATGGTATATTATAGTATGCATATACCACTGTTTAATATTAAGGGACGTCTAACTTGTTTCCAGGTTTTTGCTGTTACATATACAGTTTCAGTGAACATCCATGGATAAATTTTTGAGTAAAGATAAGTTTAGTGAATCCTAAGAAGGAGATTGCTATAATGTTTGTGGAGTTTCTTGTTTAGTTTTATAAATGAAACTGCCAAAGTGTTTTTCAGAGAAGTCCCTGAGTTGAATTGAAATGCATGTTTTTCTTTTTTTTCTAGGACTCATTCTATATTATTTGTATTTAAAGAATGTAGTTTTTGGAATTTCTACTTGCCAAAAGTGACCCTAAAGATGCTGTATCAAATTCAGTTTACAATGTTTTTGAGGCATGTCTTCTTAAGACTATGTTCCTCCTCCCCCAACCCAGAATATATCATTTTATTTGTGGATAAGCCCAGTGGTCTGCTCAACTATTTATCATAGTGAGGTAATATGTTTCTTTAGTCATTAACTCTGTGTTAAAAGAAAATATATTTTCTACTTATGATTTAAATAGTTATTAATAAACTGATACTTTAGTTTTCTAAGTTTAAAACAACACCTAATTTTGTACTATAATAAGCCTTCTAAATTTTCAGTGAAAGTACACAAGTTCTATTACTTTCTTGTTCTCCATTAAAATTAGTTTTTGGATGTTCCCTTCACAAGAATCCCTTGTAAACATCTCTTGTGGTAAATGGGTGTCTCTACACAATGTCTAGTGTACAGCCTTACCCACAGGACCAATACCATGTGTGTTTGCCTTACCCACAGGACCAATACCATGTGTGTTTATTTCTTAACTCTTGTACATAATGTCTTAACTCAATGCTCAGTGTTGCTATGATTTTCCTATATTGTGTCTAATGGCACCTGCATTGACTATTTGATTTTACACATAGTTTAGGAGTGCATTTTTTAGAGTTGCAGAATATTTATTTGCGTAAGTAAAGTTCATAAATGAAAATAATTTTTAAATCATTGTGTATACTTTAACTTCCAATTAAGTAACAGGCATTTAACATTACATATTATGGGAAATCAATAGTTAAAATATAAAAGTTAAGAAATAAGTGCTCAGTCAGAAAATTTGGATTTTTTAAAAAAATGAATGACCAGTAAGTAACCTACCACTTTTAATAATTACAAATAATAGTGTGATTTTTTAATGTATTTATTTATTTTTGTATGTAACCACTGTTCTTCCATTTTGGGATGGAATTATCAAAGGAAAACTACACTAAATCTTAGGAAGGTAAATAAGTATATGGATTGATTCTGTCAAATGATCATGAACTTTGTTAACAATGAGCATTACGTGCAGAAGAGAACTTTAATGTTGAAAATGTTATGAATTTGTAAGATATCATGTTGTCTTAGTCCATTTTCTGTTGCTATCATAAAATACCCCAAATTGGGTATTTTAATAAGAAAATAGGTTATTTAGCTCACAGTTTGGGAGATCCAAAAGCATGGCTTTGATACCCGCTCTGCTGAGGTCCTCATGCTGTGTCCCTTCATGATGAAGTGGAAAGGGAAAGTCAGCCTGTGTGGGAGAGAGAGGCAGAGGGGAGGCTGACCTGCTTTATAACAATCCAGGCTAGTGGTAAGGAATTCAGTTCCACAAAAACTAACTCATTCCCATGGCATGTCATCCAGTCTCAAGAGAAATAACCCAGTCTCTAGAGAAAGACCTGAATCCATTCATGAGGGTAGTGTGACTGTGCTGTAATCACCTTCCCCAGGCCTTACCTCACTCGGTACCCAACACCTGCCAATACTGTAATAGCTAGGACAAGTTTCTAGCATGAACCTTTGACAAACACCATAGCACATGTATGTGAGGTGAGCCATGTGATGAGTCCTCATCATTGACAGTGTTGACATTTTGGGCCAGATAATTCCTAACTGTGGTTGTCTGTCCTGTGCACCAGCAACATTTCCTGGGCCAGTAGTTTTACCAGGAGTACCCCTCCCTGCAAGTGTTTACATTTTAAAACACCTTCAGGTATTGCCCCCTAGGGGCAAATCTCCCCTGTAGAAAACCACTGAATTTGAATGAAATGTGGTTTGGAACAAGTTAGCACCTCCTGCAATGACAGAGAAACCCATACATGTTTCAGCATGTGTCCCTGGTGGTTGTCAACAGATTATGCTAATTTTAATTAGGTAATAAAATAAATTTTATCTTTCTACACCAGAGCTTACACACTAACAGATGAGCTAGGTGCTCCTCCTCTTGCCCTTGGAGGACAGCCTGATTCTGCCAATTTTTGTCAAATCAGTGTTTGTAGTACATCATAGAGTTATGTTTTGTTTGAACCTCATAATGGAAATCATGACTTCAAAAGATTGAAAAGTCTCTTATCTGACTGAGATAATGTCCACTCAAGTATCTCACACAGTGAAGTCCTGAGTGAATGATTGGATGAAAAACATTTTGTGAGCGTTGTATGGGATTGAGCATGAGTTTGGATAGGTAGATTTTGATTCCTAAGAGAAATTTCTGATTTACCTTTGATGTCCTAAGTTTCCCACCTGTACACTGTTCAGTCACTATATTTCAGATTCGTTTTTTTCGTTTAAACCATCTCTTGAATATTTGTGTCACTTTCTCACCAGGTATTTGAAAACTGAAAGACTGAGCTAAGTATCTCTGCTCCAGTCCCCAGCCACTGCCAGACTAATTGTTTGAAAAATAAGTTTTGCTGAATCGAAAGATCTCCTAGTCCCTCTATACCTGTCTCCATCTTATCTGTTAAACTTTATCTCTTACTCCTGGTAAAAGAAAGCTATTCAGCATACCAGATTTGCCCCCTGATTTCTTAATGCACATGCTCAATTCTGTTCTCTGCGGTTGCTTATGTTTTTTAGCCTTACATGGAATGAAAATGTTTCTTCCTGTCACCTGATCTTCCTCTTACTCATAGCTCTTGGTTGAACTGAAATTCCCTCTGGCACAAGGCTATTCATACCTCCTGTACTCCATATTTATCTCTACTTGCTTTTTGTTCTTAAAGCACTGATATAGGCATTAATTAATTAATATGAATGCATACTCCTTTTGGTTCTTAGTAATAAATGACTTTGTTCAAGATGATAACTAACGTTTTTTTGTGTGCGTTTTGCCAGCCCACCTCACCTAATTAGTAAAATTCCTGGAAGACAGGTGTTTTGTGCTTTTTACATTTTTTAGCATATTATTATATGCATAACAAGTATTCAGTAGTGACTTACACTAATGGCTAGTCAGTCATGGACTGTATTTTAATTCTATTTTAAAGGGGCTTGTAGAAACTGATAACTAACATGTATGGTCCTAGACTTAAGTTAAGAATTTCTGAGTGCATTGAGAAAACAGGTGTATTATCTTAGATGAGAAACGGGAAGTAGAGATGCCTTGAAAAAGGAAAATGAAATGACAGTTTTTAAAAGAAATGTGTTTAACTGTAAGGGATATATGAATTGCAGTGCTATTAATGTCATTTTGGATATGAAATGCATGGCAGTTTGAGTTGCTGGTAATGTAAATGAATAGATGTAAAAATAGTAGTCGACATGTTTAATAAAGTATTTGAATACAGAGTTCTGACTGATCTTGATTTTCTTTTTTCAAACACTCAGATACCTCTAGCAAATGGACATTTGAAAGTGCCATTGTCGTATTCTCGCAAGCATGGAGACTTCATCGATGCTCTCCTCACTGAATGAGGAATGTAAATCTGACAACTACATTGAACCTCACTATAAGGAATGGTATCGAGTGGCCGTTGATACCCTAATTGAACATGGATTAGAAGCATACCAAGAATTTCTTGCGAAGGAACGTGTTGCAGACTTCCTAGCTGAGGAAGAAATCAATTACATTTTGAAAAATGTTCAGAAGGTGGCACAAAGTGCAGCGCATGGTACTGATAATTCCTATGATGATACCTCATCTTCAGGGACTTACTGGCCCATTGAGTCTGATGTGGAAGCTCCAAATCTTGATTTAGGCTGGCCATATGTTATGCCTGGACTCTTAGGGGGCACCCATATAGATCTCCTCTTTCATCCGCCAAGAGCACACCTGCTTACAATAAAGGAAACTATTAGGAAGATGATAAAAGAAGCAAGAAAGGTAATCATATTTTTATTTTGAAATGAAAAAAAATTGATATGTAGAAAATCACAGTGAGTACATAGATATGTGTGTTAATAAAGGGATTTCTGTACATACAGGCCATGGCGATTATTTTCAGGAAGTGTACCTATGGATATAATTCCCGTTTAATGCATGCATTTGGGAGAGAGGCAATAGGGCCCAGCTAACGGGGGTAATTTCCTTCTCTTCGTAACATACTCAAGAAGCCTTCTGCCCTTGAATATTAAGGTATGGGGACTGGGAATAAGATAATTTGACACTTTCATAAGTCTAAAGCACTTAAAGATTTCTTAACCTTTGAAAAAAGAAATATATTGGTGGATATGGTCAAGTTTTTATTGTTACAAAGTAGACTAAATACTGATTGTTGCTCTGGATATGGCTTATGCTATTATATAAACTATAATTTCACTTATCTGTTTTCTGAGTTATATGGAAACAATATAAAAATCAACATGATAATGTGATATTCTAAAGTAAGATTCTGAGGTACTTAGCTTTTCAGGTCCGTAGTGCCCTTTATCAAATATTTATATTGGCTTATAAATCTCACAAATCCTTTTTTAGAGCTCAGAAGAAGCTGTAGAAATACTCAGTTTATCAGTAAAAGTTATTGGAAGTTGTTTTTGTTTTCAGTGGTTTTCTTTTTCTTGTATGTACTGAGCACCATGGAAGGCACTTTGAAGAATCCAGCAGATTTCCCAAGCACAACTAAAGTTTTAAAATGTTTTAACAAAAAATGATGATTTTAAATCACAAAGTACATATTAGCTACAGAGACTTTGATACGAAAGCTTAGATCTGAAAGGGATCTTAGGAGGGGCACATACATATCACTGCTTTCTTCTACTCAGCAAGACAAGGAAATGTTTGAAAAAGTATAGTTTATGGAGTATGGAAATAGAGGGCCCTTGGAGTCCTCAATAACATGACAGTTTGCAAGACAGGCTGCTAAAATTCTATCAGTTTCCGGAGACACAGTGTTCTGAAGCTAATGTCAAAGGTAGGCTTCACAAAAGTGATATTTTCCTCCAGATTTTTTGAACTCAGATAATGTGCCTTTTAGCTAGGTTAACTCCTTGAGCAGTATTTTCTTAATGAAATGACTAATCTATTTTTAGTTGTTAAAAGTTAGCTATAGAATCAGGCATACAGAAGATGACCAGATGTTGTTTGAATGAAGTAAACTGTCAGTTCAATTTTCTGAATTGAATCTTTAATATTTTTAAAACTATCTTGTGTTCTGTGAACCAAGTATACAATTGTACTTTTTAAAAAACAGAAAATTCAAGAATGCATATGAGTACTTCTAAATACAAAATACATATTGAGGGCAAACTTTGTTAACTTCTGTTAGGGACATGATATGCATTTCAATCTCAATGTTGAGGGAAAATTGGAAACCTACCCGTGCAGGTTAAGACTGCACTCAGGTGACTTAGTAGGTATGCACATATCAGCCTACACCAGAGCTAGTCTCCTTTGGGACATTGCATTTTTATGATGTCTAGTAGACATAATGCAGGAGATATCATATTTTGAGGATAACACTCACTTAAAACTAAATATTAGTTATAACCTTTTTATGAGTTTTTCTTTCTAATGTGACACTGTGTATTAATAAGCCTCTAAAAGTAATATCCTCTACCTGGTCATTTTATACTGAGAACTCCTACTTAAATTAGCAACAGAGGAAATTGAAGTTCCATACTGTAAAACAATGTAGTGTTCTGCTTCTCTTCCATAAAATTAGAGTGCATAAAAGAAAGAGAATTTTATTTTATTCATTTTATATATACATATCCACGCTGAATTAAAAAGAATATTATTTGGTCTTATAAATCAAGTATATCACAGTTGAAATCATAATAGATCATCACTTTGTTGTTATTGCTGTTTTTCAAAAGTATTGGGGAATATGCGAATATCTACCCAGATGCAGTAAATATTAAAGTCAAATTGGCTGTATACACATGTAATGCTTATTTCTCAAGTATTTTGCAGGTTTCTTCATATTTCACTATGTGTATTTAAAGATTTTTACAGGATAAAGTATTTTAGGGGAGATTATTGACTCAATTTTTTAAAAATTCAGATTATTTATCCTACATCTAGACAAAGTCTGTAATTTTTTTTTAATAATAAAAGCAAACAGTATGGAATAAAAGCTTGTCAGAACACATTACTTTTAAGATTAAGTGATTTTCATTACTGCCATTTGTTCAACAGAAAGTCATAGTCTGTTCTAATCTCTCATAATTGTTAGAAGCCTGTTATTAGTCATCAGAATAAACTTTCTGGTTTTAAACCATTTTCAGAGGATAAATACTTTTTATTGGCAACTCAGTGAATTATCATGTCCATATAAAAGGTTGATCTTTTTATTTACAAAGTATTTAAATAAGGTAGAGTCTAATGGATAGACTAGATTTCTCAGGGAGATATTTTTGGTAATCAACATTGTAAAACTATAGATAGGAGGCCAAACAAGTAGATCTAGAAAACAGCAAAGCAGAACCCAGGAAGCAATCTTAGAAAAGAACTTAAACACACTGTAACTGCTCTGTTTGTGATTGAGATCAGGCATTTATGACAATAAATGCCATATTATGGGAAAAAAAAATGTAATGAAAAGATCCAAATGCAATCTGCTTAGGTCCAAACAATGGAAATCTGGTCAATCATAAACACTAAGTTAGCCTTCTAGTCCCTAGAGAAAAGGAGGAAAAGTATCTCTTCTGTCTGTACTGAGAATATTTAATTATTTTTTCCCTTCATTGATGGAGATTGAACCCAGGGTCATGTGCTCCATCATGGAGCTACACTGTCAGTATTCTGTTTCTTAATTTCACTAGTATATTCCTATCTCTAGCTTGAGTTATGTGACCTCTGAATCATTTTTCTTTAATAATTATAAATGATTTTATTATAAGTTAAAAATCTAAATTTTAAAAATTTATGTATTTTTGTCAGCTTTTACTTAGAAATTATTTAGAAAACAATTTTTTTTTCTTTTTGTTGAATTTGCTTAGTTTGAGAATTTTCCTTAGAAAAAATTCAATTATAGATACTATCTTACTTCTGCCCTAAAGGAACATATCTTAATTTACTGGAAATTTTTTAACCCCTTTCTATTTTTCACTGTGTGGTTGACAGTTGCATTTGGGTCAGCTTCATAAAGTCTGAAAGTGTCTTGCAAGAGTTTTCCCAGGTAATTACTTGTCTCTCAAGAAGTGTTCCCAAGATGATGTATGCATATATTCTTAATTACTGTGAACTCCTCTTATGAAAACATCCCCTCTAATTACTTTAAAAAGTCATCTTTCATTAAAGTAATTTTTTTTTAGCCACTCAGTGGCATATATTTACAAAGTTATAAATTCTGGTAATATTGAATATGTAATGTTTAACCAGAATGTTATTTGCATTTATGTTTCCTAATTCTAACCTGGCTTCTTCTCTGAGATGTGAATCTTACTCTTGTGAAATATGGAATCAAGAAGACACATAAGCAAAAGTCTAGTGAGAATTAGGGCAGAGCAATTCTTGAGGTGTTGTATACCATATCACTCCCATTCAGGTCTTGGTTCATCCCTGACTCACTGTTCCTGGGTGTGTCTGTTTGGCCTTGGGAGTTATTAGTAATACAGACCAATATTAACCATCTGTTGGGCCCATAGGTGCAAAAGAGAAGGTGAATAGATGATGGGGGGTGGGTCTCAGCTGGTAGTATAGAAGTAGTACTAAGCTACAAGCTTGTTCACCAGGACTCTACAATAAGTAGTAGCATTGAATAAGTCTTTGTACCTTCCCAAGTATTTTTATTAATTTAATAAAAGATAGAAAGCAGTGGTCATCTGGTGTTTTCTTAAAAAAAAAATCTAGCATCTTTATCCAAATGTCTAATCATGCTTAAAATAATATTGTACTCCTTGGTGAATCAGTTCGATGTCTGAATGATTTTCATTGTGGCATTGTGTTACTTCCATCCACATCACTTTGCAACCATGTCCTGGCCAGCTAAGTGTCATTTATGTGTTTTGCATCACTGCCTTCATTAGGCCAGGATCATCTCTCTCTCCTTTCATTCTTTGAATTTCAATCAAAATTAGTTTCTTCCAGGAAGTATATTTCACCTAGTCAGATTTAATGACATCACTATCCTGTGATATTAAATTGAACATCTTTTCTCTGAATAAAGTGCATTATATGTTAATGCATATTTACATTTGAGTATGTGTTTCTGAGAAGGAAAGGTGGGAGGGTGATGAGGTAGTGGAGATTAGGGAGGGAGGGAGAAAAAAAGGGAGGGACTCAGAGGAGAAGGGAGAGAGAGAAGAGAGACAAAGTGTTAAAATTGTACTGCCAACTGTTTCTCTGCCTATATGGGAAAAATCTTTCTATGCCAAACTTCTGGTGCTACATTCCACATTATTCTAGGGGTACACTCACTTGATGCTTCTACTATTATCACTAACCCTGGTGATATTAAGTATGTTATTTTCAATGTACTTACTTAAGGGGAGAAGAGAATATAAAAGGTACTATTAAGAGAACTTTTAACCTTATTGTAAGACAGTTTTTAATGCTTCCTTGACTTACTTGATAACTTTTATGGGAAAAAATAGTCTTTTTAAAATTTTAATTACCCCAACTTAAATAATACTCTTATTTAATAAATTCATCCTGCAGTGATTTGAAGGCTCAGAATATTGGACTCAGCTTAAATCTCAGCTCATTTTATTAGACTTGGCAAATACAGCCTCTGAGTTATTTTTCCCACATGTTACATGGAGATGCTAGTACTCCAAAGAATCCATGTGAGGACTGGACGAAATGGCTGACTTTTCCAACATGACACCTGTCACATATTTAGCATCCTAGATGGCACTGACATTTCTTCCCATCCCTTCCACCTCCTCCTATTTCTATGACCTTATTTCTTAATTCTGTAAAATTAAAGTTGTTCTTGCAACCCTTATTTTTGCATAAGCTTATATTTTTGCTTCACTGAATTGGCATTTCTTCTTCTAAAATGAGAACAATCTTTGACCAACTTCAGGATTTAATAAGACAGGGTCTTACTAGGAATGCCAGCTACAATGACTAGCCATTTGTGATGTGGACATTCCTGAAAGGATTTAAACAAAGTATCTGAATGAATAGGTACAGTATATTAATTGCAGAACAGCACAACATTTTTCAAATATTGTTGCTTAGAAGGTTCAAACTGGGGGAATAACTGATTCAACACAATTACATTTGAAATAAGACCTACTATGAAGATAGCTTCAGTATATCTATTTTATATTCAGATTGTGCAAAAAGATATCTTCCTTTATAAAAGAAGTGGTGTTGAAGGAAAAAACTTGCCAAACCATACTTTCTTACCTAAATATCTGAAAACCAGAAAAGATCCGTAATTCTGGCAGAAAGCTAAAGGAGCAGTGCATACTTTACAGAGCAGGAGAAAAAAAATATTTTTTTTTTCATACAGTAGTTTATAAATGACAAAATTTACTATTTTTTAAAGTAAAGATAATGTAGCAAGAGTTCTATTTTTATGAAAGATTTCAAGGTTTTGTGAATTTCTGAAGTTCTTAGTAATTATAGCCTTGCTATCTTGGTATTGAAAGTTCATTTAAGTATCTCTTAATTTACATAATGTATTATTTACTGAAATTTTCTAATATAATTCAAAAGGCCATGAAGAATATTATTTATGGCCTGCCCTACTTAGCCCTCTTACCTTAAAAAAAAATTCTGCTTTGGTAATATTCTTCCTGTTTTCAGGCTTTTTGAAGCAAAACTTTGGAATGATATAAAAAATGAAGATAAAATTGTATAAAATCTTCAGTTTGATGGCATATCAAAATCATCAGTAACTTATGAGCTTCATGTGTTTCAGACAGTACTTTTTAATATCTAAAAATCAACTATGGCTTTTATTTTCAATAGGTTTTCATTTAAAAATGGCAACTTACCTGGGCACAGTGGTATAGGCCATTCAGGAGGCTAAAGCAGGAGAATTGCAAGTTCAAGGCCAGCTTGGGCAACTAAGCAAGACCCTGTTTCAGGAAAAATAAAAATTAAAAGGGTTGGAATGCAGCTTAGTGGTAATGTTCCCCTATGTTCAGACCCCCCAGTACCAAAAGATAAAATACATAAATAACTAAATAAAATAAAATGGCATCTTAGCTTTAGAGTTATTTACAGATGACAGGAGAAACTTTCCCTTGCTATTATTAATCCATAGCTTTAGTTAATACTTAGAAAGAAACAAATATTTGACTTATTTAAGAATGCATATGATTTGTCTGACTAAGGAAAATGTTTTTAAGACCATTTTATCTATTCACATTTTTGGTTTTTCAGAATTTGTGTTTTTTTTTTTTTTTTTTTTGGTCAAAATAGTCCTGTACAGATTGCACATAATGTATGCAATCTTTCTTTTGGACTCTGTGGGAATGTTATTGATGATGGTACAAAATTTAGCTGTGTCTTCTGAAGTAGGTCTCTGAAGGAATCTCTGAAGTAGAAAGTCTGTTTTTTATGATTATTTATGTTTGCTCATTTTCTTTCCTGTCTCGGGCTTAAAATAAAAACCAGTTACTAATTGAAATGTGAAATCATTTTCTGATGATGCACCTATAGTAGTTTGTTGAAATGGCAAAGCTAATTGTTATCTCAAACATTATCATAAAACACTGAGCTTTCATGTTGCCTTTATAACATCTAAATTCCATAGGAACAGAATTTTCCAGTTTTTCAATCTCAGGTTTTTCAGGTCTAAGTCAGAAAAAATAACTGCACAGGGAAAGGGGGCAGGTGTTGTCCAACAGTGAGTGAAGGAAAATGGACAAAAAGGAGAACACTTGACCTGATGGGGTGGGCATTTTTGATAAAAAATATTAGAGAGATGATAAGCTTAAGACTTTCAGTACACTTGGAGGCATCTTGTCAAAAATTCATTTTCATGGGAATATGAGGATGTTGGTTTCCTTCACCTGATGGTCCTCTTGATTAGAGTTAAGTAATGAGGTTGCCATGGGAGCCTTGTTGAGTTAATGGAAGCTGCAACACTAGACTGACATTTTGTATTTGAAAGGTTCTGCCTGTTCTCCTGCAGTTGCTACAGAAGCATCGTGTGGTGTATACCTTTATATCAGTTACTGGAGTCTTAACTGGTCAGTCTTCAAATGATCTTTAAAAACTCAGATATAATTGATCTGAACTGGAAGAAGATTATGTTAAGTAGATAATATCAACACCCAGAATGCAGACAGAAGATCAGGAGGTACTTTGAAAGGAAACAGGTATTGTGAGTTCAAAATATAGGGGAGATTTGAAGAGGGAAGAAAACGCCAGACAGATAATGAAGTTGTCCTTTAACCTCTGATGAGTTCATTTGAACTTTGGCTAGGCTTTGGCTAGACTTAAGAGCTTTAAATGGCCCAGGCCATTCATTCATTCATTCAGCAAATATTTGTTTAGTGACCATTATATATCAGGTACTGTTCTAAGTTCTGGGAATTCCCAAGAGCTCTCAACTTGAGCTTACACACAAATGGGGAAGAGAGATAATAAACATGGTAAATGAGGAGTGCTGTGGAGAAAAACGAATCAAAATACAAATATGGTTGGGTAAGGGAAATTGGGAGAGGTGGTGGGGGTAGTTGCCATTTTTAATAGTGTGATTAGAATAGGCCTTAAGAAAGTGGCTTGTGAGCCAAGATTTGAAGAAAGAAGGAGTGAGCCATTCGTATATTTGTGGTCAGAACAGACCAGACATAGGTGAAGCATTAGGGCAGAACTATGGATTCTTTTTTTGCTAGAGAAAGACCAAAAGAGGTCAATTGCTGGAACAAATAGAGCAACAGAGTGAATACATCCTTGAAGTGGCTGACACATAACCTCAGGCTCTGTGACCTGGGCTGTAGACATGTCTAGATAAAGAGAAAAGGGTTCACATTAAAACATAAACACAGTGACTAGACTTGGAGAATAGTCCTGACCATGTGGGCCTAGGTAAGAGATAGAGTTGGAAATAACTTGCATATGATTCAGGTTCAGTGGAATGGATAAATAGTGTGACTAGATGCTGACCCAGGACCTATGATAAAAATGATCACATGCCCTGCTGAGAAGTAGAACCATCCCTTAGTCTTTTTAAGCAATTTTACAGATAATAATTAAACAATTCCTATGTTGTGGGCCAGTAAAGTGAAAGTATTAGAACTGGGAAGGTGTCACATAGAAGGTCATATTTTTAAGAGGCCCTTTTGGGATCCACACACCCTCCCACCCACCGCCATCCATGGTAATGAACTCAGGGCCTCACACATGCTTTGGTGAAGAAATTTTGAGAAGTATGAACTTGGTGGAGATCTTAGCATTTTTAGACCGCAGAGAATATGAGAAAAGTACAATCAGGTAGGAAAAAAAAAGTCAAGGGATGCTATAATAGGTAGATTAGGGCAAAATTATAGAAGTTCCTTGATACAACTTTGTGGAAGTAGAGTTCAGGAAGTCATGAAGTGTTTCAGTGACAATGATGTCATCAAACTTGTCCTTGGACAAATTAATATTTTGATTAGTTAAAAGTTGAGAAAAATAAAAAATAGGTTATAACAAGTGTTGTGATAATAATCACCAACAAACTAATGGGCTGGAGCCAGCTGAAGTTCAATAGAAAACCAATGTCTTCCTGGAGTATGAAGATGTCTTCAGTTTACTGCCACCACAGGGAATTGTAACTGCTTAGTCCTATGTCTAAAGGAAGGTGACTTTTTTTTTTTTTTTTTGGCTGTTAAAGCTATTTTTAAGATATAATTTTCTGATTTTAAAATCCAGAAATATTTTTAATAATAATATTGAATGGTATACACTGGTTTTTATTCTCTATATGCCTACAAAGTCTCTGTTATATGAAAGATACTCTTTGATCATACAAATGTGTGCTATGAGTATATTACTATCATTCAAGTGATTGTTGTATTAAAAAGGTCTAAATTTTTTTCCATCATTTCGCTCATTAGGTATCAGAGGATGAGAGAGACACCTCTTGAAATTCAAAGTAGAAAAATTATGTTATATATAAAGTATCTCCATAGTAGTTTTTGATAAACTTATTAGTCTAACAAATCTATTATATATCTAAGGTTTACTTTTTGTTATGAATCAGAGAAATTATACTCCTTGTGGAAAACATGAAAAAAATACAGAAAAAGTTTAAGAAAATAAAATTAAATTACAGTCTCCAGTAGAAATAATAACTACTGCTAATGTTAGAAATTTTCTTCCCTATTAGTTAACTAGATGGATAGAGAAATTTGTGTTATGTCTTTATCTTAAGGTTCTATGTAAGTCTCTGAAAAATAATGATAATATGTAATTAACTTGATATATACATATTGTGTATAATATAAAAAAATGCCTCCTGACTTTTTTTCATTTATGATTTTTCCCATAGTAAAATAATTGGTTTTCTGTAGTGAAATGTGATGATCTCTACCAAAATAGGGCAGTGGGAGCTGCCTTCCTTAAAGCAAGTAATAAAGGGAGATTCTTGTTCTGTAGGGGATTTAAAAACAATAATAAGGTTGACCAGAAGGCTATCTGTGCTTTATTGTAGCATAGGCTGGCAACTGTCAATATTATCAGTGACAACATAATCCTCATGATTACTGCTGCCTCCACCTATCTCTTACCCATTGGTATACCAGTGCTGATATGATGAAAATCTCATGGTTGTATTCCTTCAGAACTGTTTTTCTATATGTATTAGCTACTAAGTAATTAGTGGGCTTTTGAAACTTTAAAAGGGAGAAAAATATGGTTAAGTTTACATTTTCCTTCACATGCCAAAACTTTCCTTTAGGCTATATTAATTTCTTATAATAATCACCTTTTTATTTTTACCCTGTGAATTCAAACACAGGAAATATTTTAAACTTGTAAATAAATGTGAAAGGCAAAACATTGCCATTTGGCTAAATATCAATCCAATATGTGCCACAGAAGAAAATCCATAATCATGAAAAAAAAATCAGTATCTGAGTCATAATAGTCATATTTAAACTGGCTGAAATTTTAGAGCAGTTACTGAAAAACAAAACCAATACCCAAACAAACAGCAAGAAAGTATTGTGGTTTGTCTTTTTACACATGAGCAGAGGGAAATTGACAAAGTCAAAAGTCCATGCATAGTCACCCAACTGAAAGTAACCTTAAGGACTGATAGGTGTTTTGACTTCTATTCCAAGACTTTGTTATATCATGTTACTTCCACCTTCAGAGGCAAAGAACAAAAAGGTTAAGTAATTTATCCAGAGTTTTAGAAGTAGGAAATGGGGGGCTTGGAATTTGAGCCCAGGCATTAGGCTCAGAAGAGCCTGGACTTTAAACTGCAAGGTGTGTTTCCTATGATAAAACACTTGGACTGGCACTGTGCCAACCAGCTGAATTCTCCCACCACCAAAGGTGCTATTAGGGTTGATCCTGGGAATCTGAGGGAGATAACTTTGACCCACAAGCAGGACATATGAGGCTTTTTGCTTTATCTCCTTCAACCTCCCTCTACTTTTTTTTTTTTTTTTGGTAATTTTTGGTGGTTTGGTTCAGTCCTCTCATAAGCCTGGAATATTCTGAATGAATGAATGTTGGATATTTAATAGGAAGAGAAAGAGTGAGATTTCATGAGGAAGGTATTTAGTGTTGGGATAGTGGTCTTTACCAAGCTTCCATTTATTCTATATGTATGTAACTCTTCTGGTATCTTATATAAAAGCCTGAACTGTGTATTGGGGTCTCTCTTTCTAGGGAGAATCTAAACTCCAGTATTATCTCTCTGGTGTTGAAAGTCAAAGGTTTTCATAAGCTTCTTACCCTCTCAGTGACTTCCTTTTATTCTTTTTTCATGCTTTTTGCTCATTGAACAATTCAAACTTTGGCAAATACCAAAAGAGCAGTAACTGCAAAGTTTCTTGGTGGTACTTTATCTTGCTTTCCTTTTCTCTGTGATTAGGGATCCTTAGGTACTTTTTGCTTGGTGGCTCTAGACTCCAATTTTTGTTGTCTTTATCTTTCCTTTTTTTTGGGGGGGGTACCAGTGACTGAACTCAGGAGTACTCAACCAACCACTAATCCACATCCCCAACCCTATTTTGTATTTTATTTAGAGACAGGGTCTCACTGAGTTCCTTAGCACCTCGCTAAATTGCTGAGGCTGGTGTTGAACTTGCGATCCTCCTGCCTCAGCCTCTCAAGCTCCTGGCATTACAAGTGTGCACCACTGCATCTGGCCTGTCTTCTTTAGCTTTTTGAGATTTATGAAAAGCTCTTGACCGCGGTTTACTGTTTGGCCTCAGTGTCTTGCACTGTGAATTTGCAAATGTAAACTTGTGAATAAAAATATGGTCAAGAAAAAATCTGACTTTATCTGTGATCTTGCCCCTACAAGCCCTGGCTATCTTTATTTTATTTATCTTTAAGATATTTTTCTGTCCTTATTATTTTAAGTGAAAGAGTTGATCTAGTACAAGCTATTGTGGTCTGAAGCAGGAGATCATTTCATTTCATTTTGAATGAATTAATATGAGAAAATATTTATAAAATCAACATGAATTTAAGAAAAATTATACATCTCACATATGTATAAAGGAGTTAAAAATACACAGAAATAATAAACTACCAATATTTTAATGTTCAGACAAATTATTTAAATTTATTTTTAATTACTAAAATACAACTAGTACTAATTCAGTGAAGCAGTTAAGGCTATTAAGTTTTGAACATTTCAGATATTTTCTTGGGTAGAAACTATCTTGAATTTCATTTTTTGCTTCCTGTGTCTTACTTTTCCAACATTTCTCCATTCAGAGCACATTATGAAACTTATTATTTCAAACATTATCCTGTTGAAGTCGTTTCTGTCTAAACTATATATGCTAAATCCCTGAGTTTAAAATATGACTACTTAAAAATTATGTACATGTAGAAATTTGTGCATGTAACCAGCCTATACTTGTAAGAATGGAGGAATATGTGCATGTGTAAAGAAACGTAACCAGCTTCTATTCCTCACTTTTAGAATCTTAGAGAAAGACTTCTGAGTCCTTGACACACACTTTGCAATGTTTGACTCTATGGGAAACTTAACAGGGTTTACATGTTCCTCCTTTTAAAATCTTAAATTCTTTGTGTATATTTTTAAATGCCATTAAATGGTATCACACAACCATATATAACGTAATAGTTAAGTATACATGTAATAGATATGTAAAACTTTTATGTATAAAGACTTTTTACATTTTAGCTATTTATGTTAAACTTAACTGTTAAAACCAGTTGGTGCCCTGCAACCCTCACTGCCACTGCCTTGTCCCTGCTAGTGAGCAAGGCCAGCAGGTTTATAGCAGCCTGAGGTAACATTCCCAGGGTTTGGTGGCTTTGTTTTTGTCAGAATTTCCTCTGAATGGTTTTGTGAAGTCAACATGTTTTAATTACACATTCACCTTACTTGAACTTATGTTACTTAGACAACTTAAATTTGGTGGCCTTCAAAAATTTTTTTTCTAACTAATAGTGCTTTTTCTTATGGAATAGCGAGGAAAAAACCAACAGTATATATAATGCCGTGTTAGTTTTAGAATATAAAGATGAAAACAATCATAAATGAAACCAAATACAAGAACTTTATAGCATCATTCATGATTGCTTTTTTCAAAATAATTTCTTTCTAGAAAACAGATTTGGGAAAGTGTAATATTGACATTTTTTAGTTTGCAGTCGTTAGATCCTTTTTTCCTTCAAAATCATTATCAAGTTGAAACAATATAGGTGCTCCTTGAGTCCTCTTATTTCTAAGTTAAGTCTTCAAATACTTTATTTCAGTTGTTAATAACCCTATTCAAAAAAACTGTGCAGTTCATTCCCAAAATAAAAGATTGCTTTGTCTGCTGCCTTTGATATTTTTGTAAAAGTAGACCAATTTGGATTCCATCAAGAGTTTTCAGGGTTTGTTTACATAGTTTCACAGCAGCCAAATCCCTGGGGCTCAGAGTCACAGATATCCAAGGGCTTAGTTTCACCTTGTGCATATGTCCACACTGTTTTATTTTTTAGGGTAAGATCAAAGAAGTTGAGGACCCAAATAATTATTTAAAAATAACACTGCAGAAAATGCGGTCCAAAGAGTGTACACTTCAGTTGCACATGTGAAAATCTCCCTCTCAAAGTAGAAAACGTCCCTTTGGTTTTTGTTTGTTTGTTTGTTTATTTTGTTTTTCCTGGTTACTACTGAAGAAGCCACTGAGTTGCTGTAACCCCTGGTTCACTGTGTTCTCTTGATACCACCAAGGAGAAGGTGACAAAGGCCCCCTAAAAGTGCCTTCCGAATCCTGTCCTGTGGTGTAACATGAAGACAGCACCTCTTCATTCTCTTTCTCTGGGCAAATCCTGATTGAGGCTAGTCAGGATGGTTTCCTTTAAACTTCCTATCCTTTCTCCTCAGATGCCTGGGTTTTGCTGCTTTTTCTTCTAATGTTTTTTTTTTTTTTTTTCTTTTTTTCCTTTGAAGAAGGGAAAGAATCTGTGATCTTGAGCCTCCTGCAGTTCTGTTTCTTTCAACCTTACGCCTCTAGTTTGTATTTGTTTTCTTCTCTGCTTCAGTATGACATTCCTCTAGAGAGTCTCTTGCCTCCATCCCGTTATCTTCTTGTGCTACCATTCTTTGTTAACCTTTTAACCGTTACATGTCTTTAACAGGCACTTTCCATCAAGTGTCACTATTTTTTTCTCCTTCCTCCCAACCCTGCAGTCTGAATTTCACTTATTCCTCTTCTAACCTGGTGTCACACAGGCTACTCTTCTCTACATGGCAAAGCCACACCAGCAGCCCTTCTGTATCCCTTCTTCCCTCTACCTCTCTCAGTAGTGTCCACCTTTAGTTCTCTTACCATTGGTTTTATTTCTCTCACTTCTTTTTTTCTTCCCATCTCTAATAATTGCTGCTCAAATGCCTTTACTGACTCATCTCCTGAAAGTGAATATTTCAGAGATTTTTTAGTCTATTTGTCTTTTGTGCTTTAATTTCACAAATGCTGTATAGGTAGCATAGTTTTTGATAACTGTAATGTCTGTTGATTTAAGTGGTTCTCCCCAGTGTTCCATATTTGAATACAGGAAGCAGTGAATCTACCAAGAATTTGCAAATGTAATTCCTAGGAACTATTTTTTTTAACTTCTCCAATAGGAAGTGGTCATATGTTCTGTGTGGTCTGTTTGAATTCTGATGAATTTTGTTTAGAATGACAGTCTCATAGATAAATGGGGAAAATTTGATCTCCATTCTGTAATTTAACATGTGCATGTAGTCTGCCAAGAAAATTCATGCGCATGCCATACAAAATACACAAACACAATCTAGCCCATGCAGGTGTCTTATATTTGAGAGAACATATTTGAAGAGATTTGAATTAAGAATATGTGTCATCTTAGAGAACCTAAGAAATAGAACTCTACAGGGGTTTGTCCTTAACCATCTGGTGTTTAAGTTAGCATTTTTCTTACTGGAGTAGACTACAAAGCTAGATTCTTGATTTTTTTGTTTAGTACAGAACATAGTGGAAAGAGTAACAGGCCCTTTGGGATTCAGAATTCAGATATAGGATGACTTTGTTTAGAAAAATATTAGAATAAGTGGATACAAATCTAATATCATGCCTTCAGAATGCAAAAATGAATGAAGCAGGATAATATAGGTCAGTAGCAGTGAACAAGAACTATAGATCCAAATTACCTGGCTTTGAATCTCAGCTCTACTGCTTTACTTTTACTATGGACTAGGTATGGTGCAACCTGCCTAAAAGAGTATTTCAGGTGATGTTTGAAAACACTATAAGCTGGGTGCAGTGGTTCATACCTGTAATCCTAACAGCTCAGTAGGCAGAGGCAGGAGGATCTTGAATTTATAGCCAGCCTCTGCAAAATCGAGGCACTAAGCAACTCAATGAGACCCTGTCTCTAAATAAAATATTTAAAAAGGGCTGGGGATGTGGCTCAGTGGCTAAGTGTCCCTGAGTTTAATCCCAACTCCCCCACCCCCTCCACCCCCAAAGAAAACCCACTGTGGGATCAGTATTATTTTTTCCTTTTTTTTCCCCCCTGATAGAGAAAATTCGATTTCACCAAGTTAAGTAATTGGATCAAGGTCAGAGTGTGATGCAGCCATGCCTACAACCAAAGTCTGTGACTCCAAAGCTTAGGTTTTAACTCATTTATGGCCAGGGCCTTTAAAGATTTTATAATTCAGAAAGAAAATGAAAAAAAATAAGAGTAACATCCCAAATTTGAATCAGTGAGAAAGGAACACTACAAGGAGATCTGGAATAAATCATCACTGTCGAGCCTGGATAGAACAAGGTTGGCTTCGCTTGAACAGCTGTGTTCTTGGTCCAGTGGAGGGAGGAGGGGTAGATTCAATGCCACTTCAAAGTGCTTCAGTCTGTCATTTTAGTCTTGCATGAAGTTCTATTATACATTTTTTACTTCTTTGAAATGTATACATTTATTTTTGTAATACATGTATTTTAATGCTTTTAATTTTTTTAGATGTTAATGGACCTTTTTTTTATTCATTTATTTATATGTGGTGCTGAGAATCAAACCTAGTGCCTCATGCATGCTAGGCAAGTGCTCTACCACTGAGCCATAACCCCAGCCCTTATACTTTTTTAGTATGTTATAATTATACATAATAATGAGATTCATTTTGACATACATGCATGGAATATAGTTTGCTCCATTTCAGTCCCCAGTATTTCCTTTTTTTCCCACTCCTTTTCTCTCTCCCTATTTCCCATCCTCTACTCTACTGGTCTTCCTTCTCCCTATTTATTTATTTTTTATTGGTGCTTTATCCTTATACATAAAGTTGAAATTCACTGTGGTATGTTCATATAGGAACGTAGCATAATTTGGTCAGTTTCATTCTGCAGTCCCTCCCTTTTCCCATTCCTTCCCCCTTACTCTATGCCCTTTCCCTTCTTAACTGTATCTTTTTTCACATTTAGGAAAATAACACCAATTTATGATTCTGGCGTTTACTACCTTTTTTTTTTCCTTTTCTATATTTTTACCTCTATAAGCAGTTGTTCCACTTGTGAGTTTAACACACAGTCACATATCACGACATCACAGATTTTAAAAATAACCATGAAATTCTTGTTCCTAGTGTTCACTCTGCACGTATTGTTCATAATGTTTGTTTCTGCTGATAAGACCCTAGTATATAGTGACTGTCATTGTCAACAGTCTTCACCATTGTCTTCCAGTATGTTTAAATAACATCAAGATTAAATGATTTCTGTATAGTGTTTTTTAGAAGTCAGGAAAGGATATTCTATATTTTAAAGTGTTTTCTTTTTAAAATTGACAAAATGAAATGAAAAAAAAAAAACATTTCGGTACTTAAAGTCACATTTCTATAACTGTCAGGAAAATGTACCTGATTTAAGTTTATACTTGTTATTAGCGAAAATTCTTGGAAGGAACTTGTATAATAAAAATCAAATTATATTTGTTGAAAACTAAATATAATTGGATAGTAGAGCCAAGTCAGGTTTCTTGGAGGCCATTTTGAAATTGGAATGCAAAATAGTATGAAAATACATTTTCATGCAGTCTTCTTAGTAGTTAGCTGGAAGTTATCTCTGTATTTCCTTTTGGGATCCTGTTTTCATTGCTATATTCCTTCCCATGTATTTTCTCTGAGATCCTTTAAACTGCTTACTACTTTCTAGCATATTGAGTGCTGCTTTACAGCTAGTGGTTATGGCCTAATAGAAAAATACAAACAAACAAAAAACCAAAAACCAAGTCATCTGGAGAGTGGGGACACTACAGATGGAAAACACTCATGGGTATGATGATTAATCTTAATAGTATTTATAATCTCTGTGCTGATAACCAAAGTCTTAATTGCACTGTTACGTTCTGAGTAGCTTAAATGTCACCAATAGGAAAGCCCTTAAATAAGGTCAAACATTCTAATGCTAATTATATGTTATTTTATTCCTTAGAATTAGATTATAAGGACAGAGGAATCAGAATAGTTTTATCAGAGTTTTTGACAGAAATCCTAATAATTTTCATCTGAAAAATTCTGCAGATGTCTGGAAAAATGGCAAAACAACACAAAAACCTGAATTTCTAGCTATGAAAATCAGGCCAAAAGTTCAGTCTTTGATTTGGTAGATTCATATCATAGAATTTCTTTGTCACTCTCTTTACTTTTGTCTAGACTGATAGGATAATGAAACTGTAAAAAAAGAAATGTGAGCAGCAGTAAGACCCAGTAGAGGAATGAAACAGGCCACATGCCAGTTCATAAACCGTCTTGCTTTTAGCAAGGAGGTTGAGGTTAGACTACTGTAAAATAGGAGTAGTACCTGAACTATTTCCTAATCAGCAACCTTAAGATTGAAAGAACTTTGTTGTTCTGTCAATTATTCAGGCCAAAGAGAAGACCTGAATGCATAAGGAAAATAACTGAATTATTATGTTTTTAGTTAGCACTATCAGAATTTTTAAGATTCTAACACTTATACTTTTTGCTTGTATAATACTAACATATTTCCTCTTTTGCTCAGATTTTCTTGGAATGCTTAATGATATATTCTTCCTCCTGTTTTTGGCTGATTAGCTTAAATTTTTAGCTTAAATGGGGTTTCCAAGGATCCAATGTAGTTTTCTTTGCCTTCACCCTTAGAATTGATGCCTGAGAGGAGCAAGGCGCATCTGGCACCCTTGATCCTACCCATTGCTGCTTTCGGGTGCTTTTCTCCCCACGAACTGTCTCTAGCTCAGACAGCAATTCTCCACCAGCCCTAGGATCAGTACAGGTATAACAAGATCTCTCAGTAGATTTTTCTCTAGCTCTGTGCTGTGTGAAGCAGATTGGGTACTCTCCACACTCTTTGGGGACTCAGAGGTGGAAATGGCTGGCCTTTTTAGTCATTTGATATGTGTTCAAAATTCAAAGGCCAGAAAGAGTGAAGTACTGCTGATTGCCACCAGTTAATGACTACTGTTTTCCAGTTGTAGGGTTGTATGTTGTTGGTTGTTGTTATTACTGTTTTTTTTGTGTGCGCACGCGCTTTATCTTACTAGTGACTGAATCCAGAGCCTCACACGTGCTAGGCAAGTGCTCTACCAACCGAGCATCACCAGCTCTGACATCCCTTCCAGAGTGCCCCAGAGACCCCACACTAATGCTTCCTCAGCTAAACTCCCATCACTACTCTGCTTTCCATGGACTAGCATTTATATGTTCCCACCAGGATAATGGTATCACCATCTAAGGACTCATTCAAAGGAGTGAGTCCTTCCTCTGCCCTCTACCTTGCCCTAGTCCCATATTTGTCAAGACTTGTTGATTTGGTCACCAGCATGTCAAATTGGTCCTATCTTCTCTATCTCCAGTGTTACTTAAGGCTTGCATAGTCTCCTCTAGACTGTTTCATGGACCCTGTGACTCATCTTCCATTCTCTTGCAGTGTTGCTGTGTTTTCCTCTTGGGGTTTTAGGTCTCATGTCTTTGCTGTTGGACATTCCCTGAACTTTTCCAGTGAGCTCAGCTTTAGCATTCCTCCTCTCCAGCATGTTTTATGTAGTACTTAATCGGGCAGTGACTCTCATTTTTGTGTCTGCCTATCTTTCTAACTAAGAAGTCCTCAAGAGAGGTGCTTCATTTTGTGCATGTTAAAATTCCTAGCACACAGTAAGTACCCAGCTTATTTCTTAAATTAAAATGATAAATACAAATGTGGATTCTTCTGTGTTGTGAAGTACAAAATTAGTGGTGTAAATTGATAAAATAGGAATTGGAAAGGCTTTCTTATAATTTTTAAAAGGGCATTATACATATAACATTTGTGTGACTATAAGTTCAAGGTTTTCTGACTCATTTACTTTAAGAAATTCAAGAGCTGAAGGTGTATCTCAGTGGTAAAGTGCTTGCTTAGCATGTGTGGGGCCTTGGGTTCAATCCCAGCAACACCATAAATAAATAAAATTACATAAAACAAAGTAAAATAGAAAACCACAAGCAAAGATAATTTTCTATTTAGTTTTAGGATTCTTTATTATAGTCAATGCAGCAACTCTATGCCTGATTCAAAATAGGCATTTTCTTAGTCTGTATAGTTAGCTATAACAATATACCATAAACCAGGAAGCTTATAAACAGCAGAAATATATTGCTTATAGTTCTAGAGGCAGGAAAGTTCAAGATGAAGGCACTGGCACATTTGGTGTCTGGTAAATACCCATTCCTGGTTCACAGACTGCCACCTTCTCTTTGTGTCCTCACAGTGTTCAAGTGACCAACTAGTTCTCTGGAGCCTTTGTAAGGGCACTGTGCCCACTTAAGAAGGCTCTTTCCTCATGATCTAATTGTTCCCAAAGGCCAATCTGAATGCAATCCTCTTGTGGATTCGGAGTCCAACATATGAATTCAGTGGTAAGGGATGCATGAACATGATATGACCAGAGCAGTAGAGTAGCTAGGAGATGTGGTCGAGCAGAATGATTCTCAGATGCTCAGTCTCACATTTTGGTGACTGAAGTTCAGCTGGGCTCCTGGAGTACAAATGATCCAGAACTTACATTTTAATCCTAAATAAATGAAAGGATTCACATTAAAACAGACAAAAAGAAACCCTGAAGTAAATTAGAATAATTTGACTTAAGTTACATAGTTTATATCATAGTATAGGTGAATGAAAATGTAGCATTACATTTAGCACCTAAGATTTTGCCAGAACTCATGTTAGATATATACAGTATAATTATGTACTTGAAATTATTAGTGGATTTTTTATTATGGTAGCACACTTACTCTTACTGGTTGGATTTTCCTGGTTTTAATAACTCTTTATAAATGAAAGGCACAAACATAAAAGCAAGAACAAAGAGCCATTTTTAGATCTAATTTGAGATCATTGTCTTCAGTAGGATGGAGTGAAAGAAGAGTGAGCAGTCAGGCACCCCACTCCATACCAGCATGTCAGAATCTCTGGGGGTCCTTTTCAGATGCTCATTCTCCTTTTCCCCAGTAGGAAGCAGCAGGTGTCATGTGGGCTTTTACTTGATGGGACTGTGCTATTTCTGAAGGATATGGAGGCATCAAAGTATGTACCATTGAAGGACAGTTATTTGAGCTGATTTCTGTTTCAGGTTCAAAAATACCAAAAATAAAATGACTTTCTATTTTTAAATATCCAAAATGAAGCACTTATTAGAAATAATTTTGGTGCCAAAGATTCTATTTTTTTCTGTTAATTGTTGGTGACCAATGAGTAAAAAAAAATCAAGACCAGCTATAGGTATGATTTTGTTAATGACAAAATACACACACACATATATATATATATATATATATATACACACACACACACACAGAGTAAATATGCATGAGAGAGATATCCACTGCCTTACTTAGGAATACTCAGTTGACTCTACAACTCACAGTCAAATGATGGCCTGCTTCAAATAATGTCATTTAATAGGAAAGTGAGAAATGCCCAAACTGGAGTGTGATAGACCATCCCATTCCACTTAAAAATGCTGGGCTATGTGGCTACAGACTCACAAGAACTATATTTTCATGTATAGCTAATAAGTAATTGCTGCCAGTGGAATGCTCAACATTTAAAGCAACTATAATTGTCTATACAGACATTAAAGTGATCATAAATCAAAATTTAATTTTTTTCAATAGAACATAACTACTTTGATACTGGAATACTTTACTGTGTTGTGGACTATATAGATTGTTGTTGACATGTGTGCAAATAGCTGGTAATCTGTCTAGCAAAATGACAATTCTTAATAGTCTATAAAAGCCTGGAGGTTAAAGATAATACATCTTAGAATATACTTTAAATTGATTTTACTTTTGGACTGTTATCCTTGAGTGCTATTGTCCCCTCCTAATAGATTGACCATGTGTTCCTACACTATAAACACTGAAATAGGGGAATTTGATACATATCTAGCTCCATAATGAATATCAATAAGTAAAATTGTATCAGGCTTACCTTGTTTCTCATGATTGTAAAAAAATCATATATTGTTACCCTCTTGAACAAATGAGGTAAATGCCTGTTATTAATAAGGCAAATAGAAGCCATAATCTTATTCCCTGAAGCCACTGTGTTAAAGAATTTTCTGTCATATGAAAGAATATATAACAAATCACATCTTTATTGAAAGAAAAATTTTAAAATTTTGTGACATAGTATTGTTATAATATAAAAATCTAATCAAATATTATAGATATTCTTATTAAAATATCATTGCTTCCTTTATTCATTCCTTTAATGTTGAAACATAAAAGAAATAACAGTTGCTGGTTAAAATTATGTGGCAGAGTTTCTAAATTCTTCCTTGGGATGTCCTTGAAGATATTTTAGTATTTAACATACACATCATTTTTATTAACCAGATTTACAGAGAAGTAATTTAAGGTGATTAAGCACTGTAACTCTGACAGGTGAATGTTATCTAGTGACAGATGTAGCATTTGAATGACAGGTAGATAGTTTGAATGTTTTTTTTTCCTTCCTGTGTAGACCCTTCTTTGCTTCTTTTCAAGCCATTTGAAGTCAGATGTCTCCCCATCTAAGTCCTCCCTATGTAGGGACGATAAGACTGATTTCATTTTCAGTTATAATTTGTGGATTTGCTATCATAAAACGGAGTCACTTTCAGCACAGTTATTTCTTATCTAACTTGTAGCACAGGGATTGACTTATTGAGTTAAATATTATTTCCTAAACTTGAGTGTTTTGTTTCTGACATTGGGAATTAGCTGCAATGTATTGAGAAGGGAGAGCAATGATAATTCATGATGTGAATTGGGAAAAGTAAAGCTCTGTCCCCAAATGCCCCAAGATCCATTTAAGAAGCACTTGCAGATCTATAAATGCCTTTGTTTTTAGTCATCTTTTGTTGTGTTTCCATTGTTTTGACTCTGCCAGCTTCCACCGAGAGAGCTGTTGCAGGTCCACCATGTACTACATGGATTTCTTCTTTTGGGGAAATACATTATTACAAATTGTCCAGTTCTCCTGTTTCCGTCTTCAGCTCTATTGAGATCATAGTGTTTCCAATGTGTTTTTTCTTCAGTGTGGATAGAGGGGCAGGAACAACACATGCCCTTCTCAATTGTCTTACTGTTCTTATTTTTGACATTTTTCCACAATTAAGTGTTTGTCCTAAAAGAAAAGGACTATAGAATACCAGGAAAAACCCTCCACTTATTCTATGAGTCAGATTGTTCTTCTTATTTTATGTCTAATATTCCACAAGTAATGCCCAACATTTTATATACCTATAACTAAGGCAAAAAGAATTCCTATTAAGAAATTTTGAGGAGTGCTAATTATTTCCTTTTTCCTCTCTCTGTGAACAAGCACCTCAGTGGTTCTTTAACTTCAGCTTTTGAAATAAAATAAAAATGACTTACTTAAACTGACTTGACCCCCCAATGTGAAAGATGAAATTTATGCAGTTTATTTTCAAAATATTTAGGAAACTTATTTGGGTAATCAGAAAAGTAGAACTAATTATACTTCTAATACTCTTATATCACAAGGCAATATATAGAAGATAATAAAAATGATAATTTCATTATTACAGTTTTTTTCTATTTTTTTATTTCAATAAATGGTTTCACATTTAACATACTTTTTTAAACTGGGCCTGTTTCAATTCTACAAGTGTGCCATAACAGTGATGCCCTGTTATTTACTGGACAATCCCATTTTTTACAATTGTATGCAATTACAGAAAGCACATATATCTCTATATATTTGAGTAAGGTTTTCTCTTCAGGGTAAGTTCAGAGAACTGGCTGGTATTATTGAAGGATATGATTTATTCACCTATTATATGTAAAAAACATTGCTGGACTGACATCCAAGAGCATTGACTCAATTTATACTACCACTGAGATTTCCTGTAAGTGCCCATTTCTCTCACCACATGCTAACATTGAGTGTTGTTCATTACTTTGATGTTTTTGGAAAAGATGGTAGGTAAAATTTCAGTTTTCTCCTTTGAGGTCTTTTGCATCTTTTTATATGTTTAATGGCTGCATGTATTTGTCTTAATAATTTTTCTATTGGATATTAGTCTTTATTTTCTCATTTCCTAACTCCATTAATGTAATGCTCATTCATTCTTAACAATTCTGAAGTCATCCTTATCAAAAAGCACCTTGAATGAGTTTTTCACTCATCCTCTTGTTGTTTGTTTTTTATTTTCTGTTTTTTTTGTTGTTGTTGTTGTTTTTGTTTTTGCGGGGGGAAGTATCGGCTATTGAACCCAGTGATGCTTAATCACTGAGCCACATCCCCATCCCTTTTTATTTCCTGTTTTTTGTTTGTTTGTTTGTTTGTTTTTTACTTTGAGATAGGGTCTTGCTAAGTTGCTTAGGGCCTCACTAAATTGCTGAGACTGGCTTTGAACTTGCAATCCTCCTGCCTTAGCCTCTGGAGTTGCTAGAATTATACAAATGCACTACTGCCCCTGGCTCTTCTAAATGCTTCGATATCACACACACACAGGGGTAGGTTCTTACCTCACTGGCCAGCTCCTTCTTACTGAGGAGTTGAGTCAGGACTTATCTGGAAATGACTAGAGGAAGCATTTTTTGTTAGATAGAAAACTGTCCTGTATGTCCTAGATTGTTTTTGTCCTTCTCGTTTTGGTTAAGACTATGTGCTGCTAACTTTGTCTCCTTGGACTAATCCCAAATAGTTTTAAGTGTTTGCTTAGATATTGTTTAATGCTTGATTAAATAATGAGTCAATGTTTTTTTAAAAGAAAAACTTACAAGTGAAAGACTATTTTTCTGTTCTAGAAAATTCTACAAAGTAGTTGGTTTTCACAGGTTTAATAGTGTTTGGGGGTGATGCTTAGTACCCATGCTGACATGCAGGCAGATATCAAGTCCACCTTAGCAAAAAACTTGTTCAAAAACTGTGAGTACCATTATCTTCCAAGAGTCCTAAGGTACACTGTTGAGGGAATCCATAGATACTACCATTTCTATCTACAAGTACTGTTGTCCAAATATTAAGTACTCTTCTAATCTTTATCACTGTCACTCCACCCTTTTCTAAAGGCATTTAAGATAAACAGTCTTCCATATGCCCTGCCCTCCTCTGCAGCCCTGGTGAATACTTCTCCTTATGCCTAGCATAGAATGTAAACTCAAGATACATGCTTTTTAAATAGGAAGTAATATAGCCCCACCTCTGCCTACCCTGGTCTTGACTGTTTATTCTATGAGTGCTCCAAAGAGATTAGACTAAGAGTCAGAGACTGAGGTCAGTTGACAGTAGTGCTAGAACCCTATGACTAGGAAATAGTAAGAAGCAGAGTTTGGCTGCAGCCATGCCAGCCATGGTTGGCAGGTAAGGTTGGGTGGCAAATACTGAGAAAAGAGAGATTAAGGGAAAACATATAACAAGGACCAAAAAAGGAAAACGAGGGGGTGAGGGAGGGTAGCAGGGAGGGGAAGAGAGAGAGAGAATATGATAGGGGAGGGAAGAGAAAAGAGAATAGAGCAGAGGGAAAAGGAGAGAAAGAATGGAAGGTCAATTATGTGTAAAGAAAAGGAAAGATATTCTATTCTGGCTGGGCATGGAAATGCTTCCCAAGGCCTTGGCCATGGTGGTTGAGGCAGACAGGAGGAGTGTAGTATGGTGCTTCTCCGAGGGAAGTCTTCGCTGTTGCTGTTTCCATTCAGAGAGGAAGAGGTGAAGAAGAGGAGCCAGGGGACATTTATTTGCTGTAGAGAAAGTTAAAACTGTCCAGTAGTTTGGAGCCATGCTAGATTCTTTCTATACCTCTATAGCGGCTTTCATATTAGCCAGAGGAATGCATTCATTTCTATTCAACATTTGTAAGAGTATAAACAATAGAGGTGGACTTGAGAAAATTGAATAAAATGAAAGTAAAAACAGGCTTTGGCCATAGAATCATGATCTTTCATCATACATTATTCTCTGTGTATTGTGAATTGTCCATTTCTGGTTTTTTTTTCCCAATTTGCATTCATAAACAGGATTTTTTTCTCCATTGTGTAAGAACCATATGCCTCTGCTTACCCTATTTACATTATCTGTGATCTTTCTTCTTTTATTTTATGAATAAAAGTCTCCATATCATGTCATTTAAATGTATTTTCCTGGTCTCCCTTCTTTTACATCCATCCCAGTGCACTTACTATTCTTTAAAAAAGAAGAAGAAAGAAAAGAAATCCTTGTTAAAATCACAAATGAAGAAAATTCTTTGTTTCAACCAATCATCCTGTTCTGTCTCTATAGAGAATCTAAATTCTGCTTAAATGGAGTTTTCAAAAGAGCATAACATACAAAATGTCTTGTTCAATTTAGAAATAAAGTAGGTCATTTATTCCACTAAGAACAGATAAAAGTACTAGAATCTGTAACAGTGATTCTCCACAGATAACATACATGGGCTAAATTGAGTCGGTGCTTTGGTATCCATGTTTTTCAGATTTTATCATCAAAATTAAGAAAACTTTAATTATTTTTCTCAACTTAGATCTCAATCCAGTATAATATAGTGTTTAGTTACACCAAGACAAAATTTTGAGTATTCCTTAAGTTAATAGGTGATTTTAAAAATGGTGATTTGATGGATAGAGGATGTGGCTAAGAATTATATTTAAATCCTAGTAATATATTGCAACTGAATAACAACACATAGGAGTCTACATTCATAGGTGCAGCCAGATACAGTCTTTTTCCTCCAGCATATATATGTGAAATTTTAGTTTGACATTCTTCCTTGATTACAATGAAATTCAGCCCATTTTGTTTTATTATTGTAATGTGTTCAGGATGAACACTACCATCAAAGTTAAACTTCCTTACAGTTATATGGAAAAAGCCTACTTTAAAATATGTGCTCTGCATCCATTGTTCCATGTACCTCTCTATGAACAGCAGTTAACTGTAAAAAAATACAAATACTAGAAACATTTTGCAGCTTTTTTGTTGGTTAGTATAGAAAAGCTATTACCTGTATTAATCATTATATTTTAAACTAAAGAATATTTTTCCTATCATTGTTGATTCAGTCAAATAGTATTTAAGAATTTGTTTCATTTGATATTACTTATATATCTCAATGGTTTGGAAATACTATGGAAAAATAACAAAGAATCATAAAGAACTATTCACTATTGCTAAAATGCAAGTGTAAAAAAAATCAGAGGGCCTAATTTTTTGAACAATGCTGGTAGTCATTCTGATAAGTTCAACACTGTAACTCTTCAGTTCTTTATTCTCTTGGCTTTAAACTGAGTTTTGTTTTCAAGATTCTATATAACATCTCTTTAGCTTTCTCATAAGGAGCTAACTACTGTTGAAAAGAGGTCTTGATAATATTTTCATGGGGAATGTCTTAAGAGTTTTTTGAAAAAACAAGATCATAGAATATCAAAGTTTGATGGCACCTCCAAGATCAGAGTTGATTTCATTTATGTCTTCACTCAGTGTAAGAATTTCTTCTATTCCATATAAGTTTCCATATAAAGACTGTAGTATTAACCAAATTTTAGATTGTATGTCAAGATTTCAAAGAACTCAATCTATAATGGAGTGCTGGGGATACAACCCAGGGCCTCACACATGCTAAGTAGGTACTATACCACTGAAATACATTTCCAGCCCTAATGCTAACATTTAATGAAACAATTTTTATATTGGCTTGGTAACAGACCAAAGGCCATGCATATTGTTTTAACACATTTAGAATGAATAAGTCACCATATGATTTTTCTTTAAGGAAGGGCAGGAAACAGATGTGATATAGGTCACTATTGTAGAAAAATATCCATCCAAGAAATACAAAATAAACATTACTTATTTAAGGCTCTCCTTGACCAAAAACCAGAAGATGGAAACAGTAAGTGGGCATAATACTTGGGAAATAAAACACATCTATTACCCCCTTATTTGTTGACCAAATGAAGATCTCTTCCTTGTTAGGATTTTGTGGGTGTGAAAGTAGTCTGTCAAATGCTGACAAAGAGTATTCTACAAATGGGAATTTATGTATTTAGTGACACATCAACTCTCAAATTCTTTCTCTTTGTTTTCTCTTTGTGTGTGTGTGTGTGTGTGTGTGTGTGTGTGATGCAAATGATTGAACCCAGAGCCTTGCACATGCTAGGCAGGCTCTCTGTCACTGAGCTATATCCCCAGCCTGTCCTCCATTTCATTATTAGCAACTGAGGAATTTCTTTTATGCACCATTATGTTGGAGTTCTGACCCCCTGATAAGCAAGGTTCTTTCATTGTGAATATTGCTTCTTAAGTGTGGTTCTTCCTCCAAGGAGAAGAGCTTCTTTAAGAAATCTGAAATATATCTTGTTTCAGTGCCCTATACATACTACCATTGTTGAACATTTTTTAAATTTTTAATTGTTTTTTTTAAAAAATAAATGACAGTGGAGTGCATTACAATTCTTATTACACATATACAGCACAATTTTTCATATCTCTGTTTTATACAAAGTATGTTCACACCAATTCGTGTCTTAATACATGTACTTTGGGTAATGATGTCCATCACGTTCCACCATCCTTGTTAACCCCCTGCCCCCTTCCTTTCCCTCCCACCCCTCTGCCCTATCTAGAGTTGTTGAACATTTTATTTATTGTGATTATTGAATTTAGAATTTTTAAATTAATGAGATTTTTCAAGTAATCACTTTTTAGGTATATATTTTTAGAAAAAAAATCTTAACTATAGCTTTGATGTATTATATGATTTATGCACGCATTGAAACACATCTATAATGAATTTTAATGCATTTGAAATTGAGCCTCACAGACTAAAATTCTGCCTAGACTGGCTTCAGATTTGTTCACCATAGGCTATAGGGAAAAAATAGTATTTAATATTAGTTTCACTCATTGACAATCTCATGAAGATGGCCAGAACTTTGAAACAGGGCTTAGAACATGGTAATGGTTGTTCTAAGACTGGAAAACTGCATTCAAGTATTCTTTGCCATTTATTATTAATGGAGCATTAACCATAAATCTAGAGTCATATTCTACCAATAAAGATGGCCACTATATTCTAGAAACCCTGTTATATATGCATTATCCGCCTGATTCAGGCAGGGGACTGGGGTCATGTGGAACAGTAGTTGAGTACTGAGCTACATGAAAAGTAGGTTGAATCATAGCTTTATCACTTACTGTGTGATTTTATACAAATATTAGTTTCTGTATCTTTTGCTTTTTGTCATTTATGTGTATTTGTATTCACAGAAATAACAGTACATGTTTTACCCAATACACAGGACTGTTCTTGAGAAGTTTGATCTTATAATTTGACTTTCCACTATGCAAGTGTTATTATTCCAAACTTACTAGGATCCATGCTATTTACAGTTTTTACATTTGTCATTTAGAATATATTTCAGGATATACTGGCATTTTAAATATCAGGCAGATGACCTTTAAGGTCTAGCTGTCTTATACATGTGTTCATACATAAAATATTCCTAGAACCAGAGGACCAGTCAATAGGGCAGTAATGTCTGTCTGTCTGTTCCATTCCAGCTCCCTCCCAGAACTCCATGGGTTTCAAATGAAACATATAATTCTGAGATGGTGCTTTATTAAGAAAAATCATCCATTCATCTATTGAAGGGCAAAATGTGGCATTTATACACAATGGAGTATTACTCTGCATTAAAAAATGACAAAATCATAGAATTTACAGGGAAATGGATGGCATTAGAGCAGATTATGCTAAGTGAAGCTAGCCAATCCCTAAAAAACAAATGCCAAATGTCTTCTTTGATATAAGGAGAGTAACTAAGAACAGAGTAGGGTCGAAGAGCATGAGAAGAAGATTAACATTAAACAGGGATGAGAGGTGGGAGGGAAAGGGAGAGAGAAGGGAAATTGCATGGAAATGGAAGGAGACCCTCAGAGTTATACAAAAGTACATACAAGAGGAAGTGAGGGGAAAGGGAAAAATAATACAAGGGGGACAAATGAATGTCAGTAGAGGGGGCAGAGAGAGAAGAGGGGAGGTGAGGGGAGGGGAGGGGGGATAGTAGAGGATAGGAAAGGCAGCAGAACACAACAGACACTAGTATGGCAATATGTAAATCAATGGATGTGTAATTGATGTGATTCTGCAATCTGTATATGGGGTAAAAATGGGAGCTCATAACCCACTTGAATCAAAGTGTGAAATATGATATATCAAGAACTATGTAATGTTTTGAACAGCCAACAATAAAAAATTAAAAAAAATCATCCTTGCTATTCCCCTTCTCCCTCCCTTTCCCTACCACCCCTATTCCCTAAGAAATAATTTAAAAAGAAAAGAAAAATCATGGTTAAGAATGTAGCTCAGTGACAGAGCGCTTGTCAGCATGTGTAAGGCCTAGGTTTGATCCCCAATACACTATATTTTAAAAAAAGAATGAAAAGAAATCTCTCTAGAATTTTAAGAAATTCAAAATGAAACAACACAAATATTTATTTAAAAATGTATATGTATGTGTGTGTGTATATGTGTATGTGTGTGTGTGTGTGTGTGTGTGTGTGTGTGTGTGTGTGTGTATATATATATATTTGCTTGTGCATAGCTTGAAAATATCTACAGTTGATGCTTTGGAGAAACAACAATGAATAATTTAGAAAATTTTATTGTTAAATTTTGATACAAAAATGACCAACGTACACTCTCACTCTCAAATAGCTTATTGCCCCTGAGAATGCAGTATGTAAGCAACAAAGCTGAATGAAATAAACACTGAAGTACAAATATACTGTAGATGGAGCACAAGTGAGGATACAATTAATTTAGGTTAATAAAATTGGCAAAGGCTTTGGGAAGGTGCCTGCACCTGCAAGTAAGCTGTATCCTTAAAGATAAGTTTGATTTTCATAGGCAAAGAAAGATGGGGATTTAAGATAAAAGGAACCACACAAGCATGGTGTGTTTTGAATGTGCATGCTTAGCCAAACAGAATGCATGGAATATGCAGTGAGTAATAAAATTAAGAAAAGGTAGTCAGATTGCAATAGATCCTGAATGCCATTGTAAAGAATTTACATTTGATTCTATAAATTGTTTTAAAAGGGCTTCTCTGAAAGATAAGAAATTGGTATCAAGGAATTTACATTTGATTCTATAAATTATTTTTAAATAGTTTATCTGAAATCTAGAAATGGGAGGCCAAGCTCTATCTCCCCAGTGGCAAGCCCTGATAACCAACTGATCATCAAAATTTCTATCTATAGATAGCGGAAACTCAACAGATCTAAGTCAAACCCATTCATTCCAACCTTCACTCTGTCTATGTGTGTTCTTGATAGCAGCAGTCACTTAGTTACCCAGTGCAGAAATTTGGAAGTTACTGAGACTACATCATCTTCACGTATTCTTGCATCCCATTGGCTGTCAGATTTTATTTTTTTCATCTAGTTTCTAAATATCTGTAAATTTGTCCTCTGATCTACATTGCTGAGCATGTTTCCCTTTGCCCCAACCCTTGTAGATGTATTGTTCATCCTTTTCTGCTCTTCTGTGGTTTTCTCAGACTGGTGCTATAGAAGGCATCACTTGCTCGTCCTTTTGCTGCTTGTATTTCTGATGAGGAGCCTGTTGCCTCATGGGAGCTACCTGCAGAATCATGGAACACTGAAAGAAGAAGAATCCTGGATCCCTTGCTGGTTTCTTTACAGTGTTAACACTTCTGAAAACAGACTTTTCATAAATGTCCCACCAATGAAAGTTCTTAGGAAAATTTGGACTCCTTCCAGGACCCAGAATCACATAGTATCCTGTGCCAATTAGGTTTGATGCTCTCAAAACTTGTGATTCTCCCACCTCAGCCTCCCAAGTCATTAATTACAGGTGTACACCACCACACCTGACTACAAACTACATATTTTACACTGTTTTGCAGAACTATTTTTTTTTCCAAATGTGATATTACAACAGTGTGTAAAAATAGGAAAATGCTTATGCTAAAATGATAAATATACAATATCCCACATTACATAAATAAGATAATCTCAGCTTTGTGAAAATATACAAATACCAAGATGAAAGGAAAGGAAGCATTGTTCTTGGTTGTGAAATCAATGCTGTTTTTTTCTTAGAAGTTTGTCTATAATTTTCCTCTGCAGAGAGAGAGAACAAGAACAAAAGAAGGAAACAGATTATCCAACTCTGTTTTTTTTTTTTTTTGGTTTTTGGTTTTTTAAAAATAATTTTTAGTTGTAGGTGGACACACAATATCTTTATTTCATTTTTATGTGGTGCTGAGGATCGAACCCAGTGCCTCAGTAGAGCTAGGCAAGTGCTTTACCACTGAGCCACAACCTCAACCCCTGTTTTTTGTTTTTTAGTTGTGGATGGACACAGTTTACCTTAATCTTATTTATTTATTATGTGGTGCTGAGGATCAAACCCAGTGCCTCACTTGTGCTGGGCAAATGCTCTATCTACCACACAGCCACAAACCCAGACCCCTTTCTGTTTTTAATAGATATTTTATAGATTTATTTTTCATCTTTTAAGAATATTACTAACCTTGTGTTTCTTTTTTTTACCAAGGTGCTTAGAATTCATACAGATGCCTAAAATTTACTTAAGAAGTTTGAATTTAATTTGCAAAAAGGCTATCTGACATAAAGTCTAAAAAAAAACCCAAAAAACTGAGATGATCTTTTAACTGCAGTATTAGTGATAAAGAGTTTGTAAGAAGTGAGGCTGGAGTCTGTTTTAGATGCTCATGAATTGCAATTTAGCTTAAAATTAAAAATTTACCAGAGTATTTTACATTACCATTTTCTTTCTCTTCTCAGAGGACAGATTATTTTGGGCCCCTTATCAATTGTCAGGCTTACTGTTGCATTTGATTTGATCAGCTCAATTTAAAAAGCTAAAAGTTAGATTTATTGAACTGCTTCACATTTTAATAATTTGGATAAATTTTTTCCTCAACTATGACTTATCTAAATGTTTTAATGCCTGTCTACATATAATTCTCTTATGCCAATTAATTTATTTCATAAAGGAATTCTCAAATAACCTAAATTTCAGGGCATATTTAAATTGCCCCAAAACATGAAATTCCAACTTGAATATTACTTGTCAGAATAAATGTACCTTTTTAATGTTTTTTTGTGTCCCTACATATGGAAGATGAAAAATGAAATTATTCAGTGTGGAAATACTTTAAGTTCTAAAATATCATTTTGTATTTTTGCTGCAATAACCAAATTTAATGAATTGCTCCAAGGGAATTTTTGTATAGTTTTTCTCCTCCATTTTGTTCTCCACATCTCATTCTGTTCCTCTTCTTTAATCATTAACTTCCAATTCCCCTAGATTTATAGTTTAACTATCTGCTGGAGGACACATTTATATGGAACATTTTATTTTCAAATAACATTTATTTAGAATATCAGTGAAGTGTGATACATACAGACATGGAAATTCCTTGATTTTTATGATAAAACAATTTGGTTTAATCTAATGAAAATATTTGAGATAAATGTGGTTGTTTCTACATTTGACAGGGCCAATCTCAATTTTGATAAAATATCAATTTTTAGATGTGAAATCTGTAATAAACAAAACAGCCTTTTAACACAGAAGACTAAGGTCCTTTTTATGAATCTGCTATAGGAAAGTAATTTATAATTTTACCAGCAGAAAATACATGATTATATCAATGAAATTTTCATCATGTTTTTGAAGATTTGAGAATAGAAGCTGCTAATAAAATACAGAATCTGCAACTTTCAGCCCAACTGAAAAACATTTGCTATGTTCTGTTTTATATTTTATTAATCTGTATAGAGATACTATCATTAAGTGTTCAAAATACTCAAGAAACTTGAAGTGTGGGGTGTAATTATCCAGTGAATATCCTAAATAATATGGCTAAAGTTGTTCACTTTAGTTTGACGGTCTCCTGAAAATTATTTCCAATACTTCTTAGTTTTTAGGACAACTGTTCCCTACCACCAAATATATGCTATCTTTTCAAGTTTCACGGTGCACATTAAAAAAATACATAATTTATAAAAGCTGGTGGTGTGAAATAATCCTAGAGAGCAAAGAAGAGTGAAATAAAAAACTAAATACTTGTAAATTGACCATTGGGTACAGGTGTTATGAATTCATTTCATTAAATATAAACTGCTTATTTAATATTTCATGACCTTAATGAAACTCCTTTATATTTAAATTTCTTATTCAAATGGAAATGAATATGGAATAAATAATATTCTTTTTGTTGCCATGTGGCAGGTTGGACTTTTTAAGTCAGGTTAATTAATTGTTTATAATTTATGTCAAATTGAAATGGTTGTTGCCCAAGTAAAGGATGCAGCCTCTTAAAATGAGAACAGAAAGTTTTTCTTTGTTCTATTTATTGTTTTAATTGTTGGGAGGATATTTGGTTAAGGTCAACATAATTTCATCTTGTTGTCAATTTTGCTGCCTCCATGTCCCCCAAACTTGCTTAAAGCAAATTTTGTGCTTCAGATTATTTAATTTCATCTGAACTGACTTAATATGATTGTCTGGAAGAAAAAAATTGGGGGGGGCTTTTTGAAAACATAACTTACGTCTAAGTATCAAACCTAAGCAACAATGAAAATGTCATTCATATTTTCAAATAACAAGTTAATGTTGCAGTTTCCTTGATTGTTACATACACATCTTTTCACAGACATTTCGTTAAAGTTCAAACAAGGTCCAGGCTCCATATTGCATTTGGTTGATGTCTCCTTTAATTGTCTTTTAATCTATGCATTTTCTGCCTTTTAAATTTTTTAAAGTAGTGGTTGGGCATTTATTTACTAAACATTTCCTAGGTATCTTTTAAATGAAAGAAACCAAGTATGTTCATATTAACATTAGCAAAGTAATGCTTCACATTAGAATTCATTCATAAGGCATATGCCATATAACTCTTGCCATAGGAAAGAACATATCTTAAAGTTCATTTTGTATGAAATAACATAATAACATATTTATTTATATCTCAAATCTAGCACTTAACAGTCTCACCTTAAAAGGCCACTTTTCATCAGATCCACTGGACTTGAATTTTTCCCTCATGGTGATTTCTTGTCTCTCCACATTCTTTGCATCAGTCCTTCAGTATGTTTGGACATTGCTTAGTACTTGACGTCAGGGCCCACCTCTATCAATATGAAGTTAGCCCCACCATCTGTTCCCTTTTCTTCCACACAGGGGTTGTTGAACATTACTGGAAAATGTCTCAACAACATGTTAAAATGTTAACTTTATACTTTTTAACCTGGATTGAGCACTTATTATTAACTCTGCTGATCTCTTAATGTCTCACTAAATTCTTACTAAATTCCTTGGAGCAGTTTTTCTGAGTCTTTTTCATTTACATACAAGCCCACTCTTGGAATTCTCACTGTGCAGTTCCAAGCAGGAGGTATGTTAAGGGCATTCAGGGACAGTCCCTTATCTGTTTCCCTTTTCCCCCTGTGTCCTACATACTACCAAAATGTTTCCATTATAAAGTACTTTCCTATCCCCATAGTCTTAGCATATTTGTAGGATCTTATAGCATCAAATGCTATATTTCTTTCCTGCTTTATTATTTTGGTGTCCATTTATTTTTTCCTGTATGCCTAAACATGTTTAAATTTCAGTAATTAGCACACACACACACAAAAAAAAAACATGTATAGTTGGATGGGTGAATGAGTGGGTGGATAAATGGACTAGTAGGTAGAAAGGAAAAACAACTTTTTATCTCATTTTGACCTAGTCCAATAACTTTTCTTCTGCTCATGAACAAAATGATATTTTTGAATGTTAGGTTTTCTTATCATGTTACAGTAATTTGCTGTGTAATATAGGTCTCTAGGCCCTAAAGATCTTTTTAATCTTTCTCTCTTTTCCTTCACCATCAGTCAGCCAGTAAGTCTTGTCAAATCATCTTTTATGTCACCACCATCCCTTTTTTATTCCCAGAAGGTATTTTTTTCCATTTCTTATTTTTAATTGTTTTATTTAAAAAAAAATTAAAGAATTTGTTCTAATTACGATGGAGTTGAAGAATATTATACTAAGCAAAATAAGCCAATCCCAAAGAACCAAAGGCTGAATGTTTTCTCTGATATGTGGATGCTAATTCACCTCCATCCCTTTTATTCCTGCTACTACTGTCCACATTGGGATTTTTATAGAGATGGGGACTAAAACCTCATTCCTCTGCCTGCTATTAGCTATTTTACTTATCCTAAATATACAAACATATATATTGATCTTCTTAAGTGTTGTTTTAATGACATTATTCTTTAGCTGTAAAGTTTCAAGTGGTCTCTGTTGTGCCTTGGGGAATTTGTAGTTAGCCTGGCATTGAAGGATTTCCTTGTCATCTCAGCCAGATTTACCTTCATAATCTTTCTAGCTCTATTGCTAATTCCTCTTTAACATAGTTCCATTTCCTACCAAAATCAGTTCCCTAGCTTCCGGGCTGCTTTGCCTCCGAGGCTTCCTGATGGCTCAGCTCCTATCACCCAAACTGCTCATCTCAATACTAATCTACAGCTTTCCTAATGCATCTGGACTCATGACCTGAGTCTTTTTCTTGCCTTTAGTGTCCTTCACTAATTTTTTTTATTATAACAGGTACTCCTTTATATCACTAAATATTAAGTAAGGTAACAGCTGTCCCAAGCCCCTGATGATTGGAATTCTCACTGTGCACTTCCAAGCAGGAGGGACAGTTTCTTAATCTGTTTACTGTTACTGAAAAAAGGTTATCTCCCAAGAGGTGCCAGGAAAAAGTACAAAATACCATAGTCAGTTTGCCAAGATCTAGATTCTGGACCTTAGGCTTGAGAATTGAATGCCTGATCCATAAATTCACTTTGACTAAGCTTGGAACATTGATATCTGACAACAGAATGCCATTTTACAGTACCAATTGCAATGGCGCAGTGTCCTAATAGATTTGTTTTATCCAGCTAGCTTATTTTCTATTTGGAGCAATATATACACAGTTAGCCCCAGAATAATTGAAGGTATAAAATCCGAACAAGAAGAACTCATGTGATGTTTAAAATGCTCTGGCTCAAATGCCATTACTAAACCAAGTTTACCAAGCCAATATTACAGAAAGATCAAGTTCATGCCTTTGGATACCCACACTTTCTTCTGGATAGTACTTAGATGAATATGGGCACTGTTTGTTTGCATCAGTGATTCTACTTTATTTCCCTGGCTTACGAACCAACTGCCATACTCTCATACTGACATACCTACTTTTGTATGTGTCCCCCTTATTCATTTGGTTCTTATCACATCCTGTACATTCTCTCTTCAAAGGGACTTTGTACTCCAGTGTTTTGATCCACTATGCATCGACCTTGAATTCTTAGAAGTGTCATTTCCTTCATTCATAAGATATGAGGGGATGCTTCTTATTCTCAGGTACTAGTGATACAAAATTCTTAGTTAGATGTAATTGTTCCCTAAGTTTGGTCATATTTTTTTATAACCAGTTATTCTGATTTATAGTTTTATGAATGAATGATTCACAAAATGATGTGTTCCTTGAGGACAGGCTGCATGTAAGCACTGCATTCCATCCCAACAAAAATTTACTGAACATCTGATATTTGTCTACCATTCCTACCTCAGAAGGAAATACACTCAGGTTATATAAACTCAGTAGTGGGAAGCTCTAACTAGTCCAATAATAATAAAATGTACATTCTAAAAATTCAGATGTTTTAATTTTAACACTGATAGTTTGTGTAGAAAGTTTTCACATAATTCTAAAATGATTTTTTAAAAATTTCCACTTTTGAATATTCTCTTCCTAATGGTTTCTTCCTATATTTGAGTTCTTTTTTCTTTTTTTTTATGATTCATAAGTGACTGTATTTTGATGTATTTTCTTCCAATGTCTTTATTTTTATGTCTTAAAATATACATGAAATTATATTATCATAAGTAAAACTGATAACTAGAAATAGTCACATACCCACCAGTTTGTTGTATAAATGTATACCACTACATATAATAATTGTTCCTTTATGAAAAATTATTTTATGAAACTTTTAGGGTCTGAATGTTTGTTGTCATAAATAATCCTGTAATTAACATAATTATTTGGTTTGTAAAAATCTGTACACATTTCAGATTATTTTCTTATGATAAATCTCCAGGAATGAGATTACTGATTCGATGACTTAAACATTTAAAAATCCTATTAATAAGAATTTTAAAACTTCTTTTTAGAATATATATATTGTTCACAGTGTACAGAGTACAATAGCAATGTACTTGGATGAGAAGTGACTTAAATGAAATGTCCTCTAGGTGCTAAAAAAGTGTTACTAGAAGAGATACAAATGCTGTCATGAGAGAGCACTTGACAAAACAGAATGAGGGGAGAAAGTAAGATTCCATCCCCCCCCCCCAAAAATTGTGTTTTATAAAGTTAATAAAACTTGGGAGCAAATAGTTATGTCCTAAATTTAAAAAATAAGAGTGAGAACAAATCTATATTTATTATTACCTCTTATGTCTTTTTTAAAAATATCAATCTTTGTGTCTTTGTATATGTTAATGGGCTGTTTATCTTTCAGTTGCCAGAGACATATTGTGGACACAGGTCTTTTGACAGACTTATTTATTGCAAATGTATTCTCAGTTTCTACTTTTCTTTTTGTATTTTTATTGTTTCTTTTGATGAGCACACATTTAAAACATTTTTTATGAATTCCAGTTTTATGAAGTAGGCTTAATTTAAAGATTCTTACATGCATCTTTTAAAAAAATTTTTATGGTTGCAGATGGACAGAATGCCTTTATTTTATTTGTTTATTTTTATGTGGTGCTGAGGATTGAACCCAATGCCTCACACATGCTAGGCAAGTGCTTTGTCCTGAGCCCCAGCCCTAGCCCTAATATGCATCTTAAATTTGATTATTCCAAGAAAGATCAGGAAGGCATTCTATATTTTCTTCCTGAAGATTTATTGTTTTAGCTTTTATTATAAGGGTTCCATTTAAATTAATTAAAAAATTTTTTTAGTTGTACAAAGACACAATACCTTTATTTTATTTATTTTTATGTGGTGCTGAGGATTAGACCCATGCCTCACATGTGCTAGGCAAGTGCTTTACCCCTGAGCTATAACTCCAGCCCTAAAATTAATTTTTATGTATCATTTTTTAAAATTTTTAATTTTTAAATGCTATTTATGCATTTAAAAATGTTTATCTAGTATTTTTCTGCACTATTTGTTGAATGAACTTTCCTTTTCTATAGAATTGACTTGGTGCCTTTGCCCTTTGTGTGTGAACCTTTGAGTTCTTTTTTCATTTCAGTGCCATATTTTTTATATATACATATATATATATATATATATATATATAATGAAAATTTAAAAGCCAGAGAAAATAATAATGATCTACTCTTTTGCAGTATTTTTATGTTCTTGGTCAGAATTTTGAGAAGTTTTCTTTGGTTCAAATTGATGATTTAAAATAATAGTTATCATACATTTATTTTCTCTAAGCTTTCTTGTAAATATCACTAGTTAAAATAACCAGTTACATGCATTACTATAATGCAAAACTTAAAGGTTAATAGCAAGCTATTAAGAAATTAAGTAGAACAATGTTTATTACTTTTAATGTATGGCCTTTGGTCATTATACACACACACACACACACACACACACACACACACACACACCCTTCTGTTTCAGCAAGTTGCCTTCTATATGACTGCTCACTCGCTAAACCTGCTGAAAATATAGTCATAATTAAATTTATTTCAGTTTTTTTACTCTAAATTTTGATCCAAAATTACAGATATTTATCTGTAAAATTATAAAATAAATAACAAAATTTTAATTTTTAAAATACTGACAATAGATTGTGAAAACTTGTATCATTTTAATTTTTCTATAAATTTGACTTTTATAATAAAGGTGAAAGTGAAGTTAGAAGACATAAATAAATATTATACTTTTATACTTTATTCCTAGTGAAGTAATACTACCCTGTATCCATCTATTCTATATGCCCTGAAATATTAAAGTACTATGTAGCATGTATGTTGTCTTCAAAACATTATGAATGTATCATGATTTCTCAGCAGTCTATGATTGCTTTTGATGAATATATAAACTTAACTTTCTGTTTTTACAAATGTTTCTAGAATTTTTCTAAAATGTAGCCCTGATTCTTTAGTAGCAGCACTTGAGAAAATATTAGCATTTCTAGTTCTCTAATGTTACATCAGCTATCTCTATTTTATAAATTTTTAAATAAATTTGTTCTTTAATTGATACATAAAAACACCAAAATTATGCATCTTAATGGGGTACCAAGTATTTGATACATGTACACATAGTATAATTATATTAGATTTCTCTCTTCTAATATTTATTTCTTTATGGAAAAAAACACTCAAAATATTCAAAACATTCAAAATTTTCTTCTAGCATTTTGAATGCACAGTACATATTCCCTATGTATAGTTTCCCTATTATGCAATAGCATGCCATAAATACTTATACCTATCTAACTGCAACTCAGTATCCACTGATCAACCTTTCCCCATCCTCTCTCCACTTTTACCAGCCTCTGATTACTACCATTACTGTTAGCTTCTATGAGGTCAACATTATTTAGATTCCACATATGTGTGAGATCAGGTGGTGCTTGTCTTTCTGTGCCTGTCTTACTTCACTTAAAATAAAGATCTCTAGTTCTATCCCTCTTGTTGCAAATGATGAGGTTTCTTTCTTTTTATGGCTAAATAATATTTGATTGTGTATATGCACCATGTTTTACTTATATGTTTTCAGTTGAGGGACACGTAGATTATTTACATTTCTGGCTATTTTGAAAAGTGCTGCAGTAAACATAGGCATACAGGTGTCTCCTCAACTCACTGATTTCACTTTCCTTTGTATACCTACACAGTTGTGAGATTGCTGTATTATATGGTCATTCTGTTTTTAATTTTTCAAGAAACCCCCATTTAGTAATGGCTGGAATGATTTATGTCCAGCAATAGTGTGTATGAGTTTCTTTTTCTCCACACTCACCAGTAATTGTTATCTTTAGTCTTTTTGATAATAGCAGTTTCTCCTTGAGTGAGGTGATAACTCAAGAGTGCTTTTTTATTATTTATTTTAAGACATTTATTTGAGATCATTTTTTGATTTGCATTTCACTGATTATTAGGGATGTTAAGCATTTTTCATATAGCTATTGGCCATTTTTATGCCTTCCTTTGAAAAATGATTATCTAGTTATATTGACCATTTTTTATTGTTGTGGTATTGGGGGATTGGACCCAGTGCCTCACATATACTTGTCAAGTGCTTGACCACTGAGCCACATCCCCAGCCTTGCATTGACCACTTTTAAATCAAGTTATTGGTCTTTTTGCTATTGAGTTTCGGAGTTCCTTACATATTTTGGATACTGACCTGTCAGATGTACACTTTACTAATATTTTCTCCCATCCATAGGTTATCTCTTCACTCTGGTTGTTTCTTTTGCTGTGCAAAAGTGTTCAAGTTTGTTATAATGACATCTGTTTATATTTTCTTTTTCCTTTGCTTTTGAGATCTTGTCCAAAAAATCCATGCCTATTCCATTGTTCTGAGTAGTTGTCCTCTGTTTTCTTCCAGTAGTTTCATTGTTTGGGCTCTTAGATTTAAGTCTTTCATCCATTTTGATTTGAATTTTGAAACTCGTGAGTGAACAATGTATTTTAAAGAGTGTGGCTGTGATACTCTTAGAGTTGAGTCGTGCATAAAGTTAGAGGCATTATCATTGTTAGCTGGTTGGACAGAATCTGCTTTGTTACCCCTCCTCTCCTTTCCAGCCTCAAATGATGGAGCTCTGAGGAGACTCTGTAAGATGGACTGTTCCTGTGGTCACACAGCTTGATCATCCTAATGCAAGGAAAGTTGGGGACTCAGTTCTTACCAACACTACCTACTTTATCTAGATCCTCTGATACCTGAGCTTTTGAGACACTTCCCAGATCAACTTTCAGTAAAAGTCACTTTGGGGGAAGTAATGGGAAAATGAGAACATGTAAGAAGGTTAAATTGCTGAAATTAGTAGAAGTGACACTCTTTACAGTTTCACTTAAGCCTGTTTTTCTTTCCTCCCAAGTTCTTTTAGACTTCTTCACTAAACGTCATTTTCAAAAGCAAAGGAGCCTACTTGCACAGTGCTGATATAAAAGTTTACTTAAATAGAATAAAAATACAAGCATATTTTATTTTTAAGTACTTTATTTTGAAGTATAGTTTGTCACTAATGTCATGCGAAGAATGTGGGAAATAACATCAGTTTCTCTCTGAGTTGCATCCATATGTATCAGTTCTATAAATTAGTGCTATTGTCCAAACATACCCCTTTACATCTTTTGGCTTTTATTATAATACTCTAGATTTTTTTCCCCACTTTTACCAAGTGGTAATTGATCAGATTTTTGAAAGGTATCTATAATGCACCTTGTAATCTGCTTGTTGAATAGTGAAAGCTGATTATTTATGTGTCCTAGATATTTGTGACTTATAGGTGTCAAATCTTTGTTGTTTCCCACTAGTAATATATAAATCAATTTTGAATGATGAGCCCCTAACATGTTATGGGTGAATCAGTTTTCATGGTTTAATATATAAAAATGAAGCTCTGTAATACATTTTTGTGGTGGTTTGTAATCTTTACTGTTCATATTATTTTAGCTGTCATAATCAGTTGCAATGCAGAATTTCAGAACCTGGTATATGTGAGATCTTCTCTGTTTTAATTAATTCACTATATACAGAGCTGTTCCAGTGATTTCTCCAAGACCACTTAATTTATGGCACACCGAACTATCAGGTCTTACTTAGGCTGCACAAGAATTAAGGCCAAAGATACTTATTCTTTGTCTCAGTCTTTTTTGTTGTTATTTTTTGAAACCCATTTTGCACATTATTTTTGACAGTTTTTATAGATTTAAAAGTGATTATTTCCCCTTTTTAAAAATATGTTTTAGTTGTCAATGGACCTTTATTTTACTTATTTCTATGTGGTGCTGAGAATCGAACTCCATGCCTCACATATGCTAGGCAAGTGCTCTACCACTGAGCCACAACCCCAGCCCCTCATTCCCCCTTTTCTATTACTTAATTCTTAGAAGCTTTCCAGTTGCATTCAATTTAGTTATAAATACAGTTATTGTAAGGCTCCATTAATCATTTTGTTAATTTGAATTCCCTATTAGATTTTCTTCTGATGAGAAAAATAAATTCTCCTATCTCTATTCAATAACCAAAGAAAACTGAATCCCTTCAAATGAAGCATAAAAGATATAATATCCCTTTTTGAGGATGATAATGACAGTTGTGTGACTACAGAACATTAACCTGAGGTACACCTACATTTCATTAAATATCTAGGTCATACAAAAGCATATTGCTAATAGCTTTGTGTCCTAATAGATAACAAAGAGAAAAGCAATGTAAGATTTGAAAATAAAATGCTGAAGATAATGCAGTGTATTTCTAAGGAAATGCAAGTATTCACCATCAACATTGTAATGAACATTTTCTATCAAATTTGTCATCCAGTTTCCGTTTGTGCATGTGTATATATTGCTGGGGATTGAACCCAAGGCCTTGCTACTGTTCATGTTTCTTATCACTGGTTTCTACACAAAGTTTTTTTTTTCCAGTGTACTTACAAATATGAACATTACAATAAATGTCATTAGACGATCTCACAATCTCTTCATGAGCCAGTAGAACTTAGATGTATGCATATTATTGTTAGACACATTTTTCCAAGACACTGTTTTGACCAATATTCTCTTTTTCAGGATTTATATTGTTCTATGGGTCAAATCTAAACATGTATCAGATTTTCAAGATCTTTTATAACCTATATAATTCTCTGATTACATTTATTTTATGCGTAAAAGCATTGTGATCTTTGGATTTAACTTTAGGTGAATTCAGTACACATTTGTTAAAATATTAACATCATCTTCATTCTCATCTTTGCCTGTGTGTCTTTGCAATGCTAGTCTTCCAGCTTAGATAGCTAAAAATAATCTTTATTCATTATTTAAGGCTTATCCTTGAAGCCCTGTTGTCTGTTTCATTCTCCTGCGCTCCTACTCCTAACAACCATGCACATACAGACTGAATTTTTAAATTTAATACTTTACTGTGAGAAAAAATAAGTAAAAACTAATGTCCTTGAATCACGTTCTCTGAAACTACTAAAAAATAGCATGTTTCTTTCAAATGTTAAAAGCGATTCAGGATATCTTAAAAAATTTTCCAAGTCTCATGATGAATAGACTTATTTCAATTTATCAGGCAAGAACAAAATAAGAATATAGAATCAAGAGAAGAATTTAAGGACTATATACTGTTGTGGTAGTTTAATGAAAACCATTCAACATAAATGGGTTTTGTGTTGATATATAATCAGTCAATGTACCTTTTGAAAGCATTATTCTTATCTGGCATATATTTTTCTTTGATTACATATAGTCATTATGGTCATGTCTACTGCACAGTGTAATTTAAATAACTAGCTGGGCAAGTAGTAATTTCAGATAAAATTTTGAATACATTATTTCTAATCATTACTCTTCCCAGAATGTAATCCACCATAAAGAAGAACTACATGTTATGTTACCTGAAATGTTCTGTAGTTCTTTTGTAACTTTTCACTACATTGAATGAAACCCTGACAATTATCAAGAATATGAATAGCAATAAGTATTGGTGAGGATGTGGGGAAAAGATACACTCATACATTGTTGGTGGGACTGCAAATTAGTGCAACCACTTTGGAAAGTAGTATGGAGATTCCTGAAAACACTAGTAATAGAACCACTATGTCACCTAGCTATTCCACTCCTCAGTCCACTTCCAAAAGATTTAAAATCAGCATGCTACCATGATACAGCCACATCAAAGTTTATAGCAGCACAATTTTCATATCCAAGCTATGGAACCAATGTAGGTGCCCTTCAACAAATGAATGGATAATATGGTGTGTATACAAATGGAATATTATTCAGCCGTAATAAAGACTAATATGGCATTTGTTGGTAAATGGAAACTATCATACTAAGTAAAATAAGCCAGTCCCCAAAAGTCAAAGGTCAAATGTTTTCTCTGGTTAGCAGAAGCTAATCCAAAATAAGCAGAAAGGGAAATAAAAAAAATACAGAGAGGAAAAAAAGGAAGCATAATTTTAATAAAATAGAGGAAAAATCAGTAGACAAAGAGGATTAAGGAGGAGGAAGAAGGATGGGGAAAAGGAAGTATAGTAGAGTGAATCTCACCATATTGTCATATGCATGTATATTACAATATTATAGGTGAGTCTTGGCATCAGGTGTATCCACAGAACACTAATCAAAAAAAAAAAAAAAAACTCTAAATGGATTGAAGAGGGCTCGGTGGAGTAGAGTTAGGGGAGCAGAGGTGGTGGGGGGGCAAAGTGAAAGAGCTAGGAACTGAATTGGAGTTAGTTATGTTCCATGCTTTTGTGATAATTAAAAAAGAATATTTTTTTAAAAAGGAAAAAAAGAAATAGAAGCCCCACAAAGCAGCCTGGCTTGGTTAACATTAGATAAACTTGTTGAAAATGTATAATCTAATCTCCTGGATGCTGACTTAGTGTATTATCTGCATGCAAGAATGACTGTCATTTGTTTTACCTTTGATGTGAATCATTCAATGGCTGAGTGACTTCAATTACTTTTTTATAAGCAAAAATCTTTATGTATCCTGGTAATATGTTTTTGTTCATTCCTAAAGTCTAAAATAATTTGTTGCAGGAGACTATCTGGTAAATTAAAAAGGAATTCTTAGATACAGAGATTAAAGAATATCATGTTGTATAGCAATAGAAGTTGTTTTGAAAAAAATATATATATATATAAATAAATGTGTGTTGAATGTTTTCTTTATGTTATTGCTCATGTATTATTACACTACTCATTAATGCATAGAAATTACATTAGATTAATAATTGTAGATGTGTTTTGAAACTTCACATATCTGATATTATTGAGAATATTTTCACGATGTAGGTGAGATTGTTTTCGTTAGTTTCTGCCTTCTGGTGCCTCATATCAATTCATTAATAAAAAAGAAATGAGAGACCCCACTTAGCATGGTAGAAATTGTTCTTCCTGCAGACAGTCTGGCTGAAATTTTTCACAGGTAGTGTGAAGAAGGTCATCTCCTGATACGACCATGGTCTAATATTTTGTTTAAATATAGTAAATAAAAATGTCTTAATATTACCAATGACTCAATCCTCTTCTAACATATCCTGATGTTGTCATGTGCCTGTTCCCATGCTATTCAATTCCCTTTCATTTTTTGATGGCTTTGGATCCTACTTCCTATTACTCTTTTTGACACTTATCTTGCCTCAATTCCTGGCAATTGAAATATACAATGTAAGAGATCTTTCTATAAACGTACTTCCTTGTCTTTTCCTGATGATCTTTTCCTAAAATACCTTAGCCATTGACTCCCAGTCATATCCTTGAAGGTAACCTGCAGATCCTCCCTATCTAACTCATGTATCCCTCTCTGACAATACCTTCTGCTTCTATTTCTGCCTTCTGACTCTGGTGTATGCTTTAATCAAACATTTGTCTTTTTATATTTTTAACCTCACTTTATGGAAAGTTTCAAAAGTAGAAAAAATAATACAAAGAGATCTCCTGTATACAGTAAACCATCCTCAAAAATTATGAATTTATGGCTAATTTTATTTCATTTCCTATAATGTGAAGTAAATACAAATCAAGATTTTTTTTTCCTTTGCGGCCATATTAACCTGTATATTTAAAAGATAAGATACACACTAAACCTAAACACACAGAATTCCTTAACATCTACCTGTCCTTTAAAACCAGAAAAACATTCAACTCATTGATCTCGTCCCCATTTCTCTGTCTCTCACAGTCATAGCATCTTGTTTCCACTCTATTTCCAGCCCAAATGACTAAAGATTAGTCATTTATGCATACCTTCAATTCCTGTGTCCTTTCTCAAGTTGTTACACTGTATGGCAGGACTACAGCCATTGTTAAATCAAACTCTCTGGCTATTCCATGCCTGTGCACCTGCAGCTGAACAAGGCCAGAGGAGAATAAGTCACAATCATTATTTATATACTGTTCCCATAACAAGTTTATCACCTGGTGAGTCCTTATGCTAATCAGCAACCAGACTCTATTTTCTTAGTCGATTTCCTTTCCTACCCTTCTAGATGACTTCTTGGTATCCTTTTCTCAGACCTCTAAAATATCTTTCTAAAGCTTCACTCTCAGTTGAGGACCACATTTCCAACAACACCAAGAAAATCCATTTTCTCCAGTGTCTCTAGCACATCCCGTCTTCGAGTGTTTGTATGTGGCTTTTAGGCTTCATAGGATCATTTGCTGGTTTGTACAATAAATGCTATAATTCCTTTGTTTTTGCACTAGATTCTATCCCTCATTAACCACTCAGACCCAGAGGCCTTGCTCTGGGAACTCTCCTCTTCCCACCTCCCCTCCCACATTCTCTTGCATCATTTATTTCCGCTCTTTACTGGAACATTTTAGTAGCATATACATGCTATTATTTTTCTCACCTTAAAACAAAACAAGTACAACTCCTCTTGACCTGCAGTCTTGCTTCATTTGTCTGCTTCCTGTTTATAGCCAAATTATAAAAAACATAGTTGTCTTTTGCAGTTACATCCAGTGTCTGTCCTCCCATTCACTCCCAGACACCTTCCACTAAGGCTTTTGCTTTTACTTTTCACTAATCTGCATGTGGGCTAGCAGTAGGATTTGGTGCTCCTAATACCCTCCTCCTTGATACTGTGCTTGGATTTCAAGATGCCTCCTTGCTGTTACCTTCTCTTGTTTTAGCCCATTTTAACTTTGGAGTGTCACAGGATTCATTCCTTGGTCTTCTATTTATCCTCTCTCCCTTGATGACTGGGATTCAATTATCTCCAGACCATTGACACCTAATTTACATTTCTGGCCCAGACCTCTCTACTCAGCATTCTATTTGGATATCCAGGCCCCTCAAACCTAAATTTTCTTCTTAATATTGCACCTAAAACTTATTGTACCTGCTGTCAGTTCTGTCTTTGTGAGGCAAAAAGTTTTAGAGTTGACCTCCTTTGCCTTTTTTTCTCACTCTTTACATGTACTCCATTCACAAGTCCTTTTGGCTCAAATACCCAGCATCGCCCATCACAGACACCACCGTCTTGGTCCCCACCATCACCTCCTGTTACAGTTGTTCTATTTCAAACTTTGCTCCCACTCCTAAAGTCTGTTCTTTTTTTGGGGGGTGGGAGAGGTACCGGGGGATCAGACTCAGGGGCACTTGACTACTGAGCCACATCTCCAGCCCTATTATTTGTTTTATTTAGAGACAGGGTCTCACTGAGTTGCTTAGTGCTTTGATTTTGCTGAGGCTGGCTTTGAACTTTCAGTCCTCCTGCCTCAGCCTCCCACGCTGCTGGGATTACAGGCATGCCACTGCACCTGGCACTAAAGTCTATTCTTAACACAGTTTCAAGAACTATGGATTTAAAACACAGACTATTATTGTAACAAATCAGCATATGTTTTTGCTTATTTAAAATATATTTTTTATTTATATAAAATGGCATACTTATTAGTATATGATTTATGTATATGTATGTATGTACATATTTCATTGTTTTCTATTTTGTCCAGTTTTTACTGAAACTAAGGAATTTCTTAATCTTTATTATATATCTGAAATTGCTTCCTATCCTTTCTTTAACAGGTGATTGCTTTAGTGATGGATATGTTTACAGATGTGGACATTTTCAAAGAAATAGTGGAGGCATCAACCCGGGGGATATCTGTATATATTTTACTCGATGAGTCCAATTTTAATCATTTTCTAAATATGACTGAAAAGCAGAGTTGTCAAATTCAACGTCTCAGGGTAAGAATTCTATTTTTTTCTCAGGCATTTTTGTGCATCATTTTCTTCTCCTTCAGTTTAAGTCATGCTAAGACTGATCATTCCAAAAGTAAAAAGAAAAAAAATGTATGTATACTTAAGGTGATACAATGATTGATCACAGACAGGCCCTCTGGAGCTTTTCAGAATATGCCTAAAAAACACATCCTTATATAAGGCTTTTCTTAGTTAACTTTGCTAGGATATTTAATGCTTCCATTTTGCAGGTACAACCTTGATCCACTGACAGGAGCAGTGGCTATGATTCAGCACATATTGCTTGTCAAGATCATTTAGCATACAGTTATCAGTTATGTTTGACTTTTGAAAGGAAGACCGATTTTAATTTGTTATTTTATCTTCATGATGCTATAATTCAAAAGGATTTGTCACAATAGGATCCTAAATAATTAATAAAATCATTCTGTATAAATATAAAACACCATCTACCGCTTCTTTAAGCTTTGTTGAAATGTATTTTATAAGTGATCATTTTTCTTGAGTAATTTTTGAGAGATTTTTTCACAATTTTTTTATGTGTTTTATAAGTTGAATTTAAGTAAATGTTTTTTGTTATTAAGGTTTTATATTGATATATATTTGACTTTTCAAAATATCTCCTTTCTAGCCATAATTTAAAATTTATATTTACATATAATTCTAGAATATTCGAGTGCGGACAGTAAAAGGTCAAGATTATCTTTCAAAAACTGGGGCAAAATTCCATGGAAAACTGGAACAGAAATTTTTGTTAGTAGACTGCCAAAAAGTGATGTATGGCTCTTACAGGTAAGAACATTGTGTTTGTCTTCAGCATTATCCATCATTTAAATAATTGATTAAGTTTCAAATTTTTATACAATCGTCTTAGCTCACTCTTAAAAACAAGAAAGGAATGCTTGCATAGAAGATTGGAGACCATGTTTCACTCTTGGTCCTGCCTCTAAAGGATTAAGACTCTAGGCAAATCCCATATTCCCTAGAGCTTCAGGTTCTTCTTCTAGAAAATGAGGAGTTTGACTAATATCTTAGGTTCCCTACAGCTCTATAACACTACCCAGGTAGTTTTTCTCCTGTGAAAACACTGTACAATGTACATTAAGTAACAACTACTACTTATAAAAATAGAAGCTCTTCACTGCTTTGAAGAGACTGTTGAATAGATTTTTCTTATTTTGGTGTTATTCAGCATCTTATCACACTAGATAGGCAACCCAGTCCAGGACAGGCTTATCCAGAGTATGCACACTTGTCGACATTCCCTTTTAAATCCTGGCATCAGTCCTGCATGAGATACAGGATGAGGCTGTGTGAACAAGCAGATAAAAGTACCTGCAAATATCTGTGTAGTGCCAGGTCATCAGGGCAGTGCAGATTCACTATTAAAGATGAGAGAGACCCCAGAAAAGAGGTAGATATAAATAGAAGTTGGGGGGTGGGGGGGGTGGGTAGAATCCATGGTCTCTTTTGCTTAAAGCTTAAAAGATCCCAGGAAGGAAGAACCACACTGAAATTCTGAAATTGATGGCCCCAAGCAAGTCATGTAATTTGGTTGCACTTTGATTTGCTGAGCTGAAAATAAGGATATTCATAGGACTTGCCTCATGACATGGTTATGAAGATTAAATGAGTTAATGCATCCTTAATCCCTAATCTTAGCTATTATTTTAGGGCTTTGTTATAACTATTATTTTCTGCTACCATTCCCTTTAAGCTCAGGGAGTTTTTTTTGTTGTTGCTGTTTGCAGTTCCAAGTGAACACTTGTTAAGAGCAGAAATTACAATTAATGCTTAAAATTAATGAGTCCTTTTAAAGTCTTATTATATGTGTATATATTTGTTCAGACACACTTAGTTTTAGAGTTTTTAATTAAAATTACAATTAAAATTGAGAGCTTATTTGACTCACAGAATAGTATTTCTTATTTCAGTTCATCATAATTAATGCTTTGTGTTTTTAGTATTTAACTTGACTTTTAATATTGTCTTCAGTAGGAAATTTCACCTGAACTTTGGTTTGCTACCACTAGGTATTAATAAGTGCCCAGTGTTCAGATAAATGTAGCTAAGCTGCTTTATATTGATATGGGGAAAAACAGATAATTGCAATCACCAAAATCAATACAAAGCAAAAACTCTATGTCGTTCTATCTATATCATAGGTCAGAGGTATAATTGGAAATGAACATGGAATTCCTAGGAACACAGATAATAGCAATTCACTAAAAATTCTAACAACTTTATTCTCTTTGTTATTTGAAGTTCATTTTGATTATACTTCTTTAAAATTTAGTGGTTGTCAACCATTTTTATTTTGTTTTTCATGACTGATATCATAGATATTTATTGTTAATAATATTTTCATGGATTCTGTTGGAATAGTTACAAACCAGTTTGATTTTAAAAAGTATCTCCTATACTTTGAAAACAGCCTTTGTCTTTCATATTCTGGTATTGCCATTATTTTCCTCACAGGAAAATTGAAAAATGGCTTCTTTAATTCAAAATTCTTTGCTGTGAGATGTCAATGGGTTCTAAACTCCCAGCCAGAAGGGCCTGGAATTTGTATTCACACAGTCACACATCTGTCGTGTGACAGCTCACACATCGTGGTGATAGTTTTTATACAATAGGCTTTTTGCCATAACATGATAATAACATTGATGAGATAAAACACTTAAATATTTTTTAATCAAAGAGTATAAAAATATCTTGAATTTGATAATTCCCATTTGAAATTTTCATATAAAACCCTGAAAGGTATTTAGTAAAGCATTTTCCACATATTGAACCAAGAAAGAATTTTATGAGCTTCTATTTCTTAAATCTTATGATCTTTATAAAAGTTACTTCCCAAAGACTCACTGAAGTTGGTGTCTCTCCAGTGCCATTTTTGATCAGACATGAAGATTTTCACATTTGAGATTCATACTACAACCAATATACCATCACTATGTACACCCCATGAATTTTACTTTTTAACACCCTGCCAGGAACCCAGAGTGTTTTTAATCCACTTTTTGGTATGAGAATTCATAGCCACACTTCCAACTTCATGACTAATATACATCCGTGTGTGTTTGGAGGAGGTGGGAGTAATTTTTTAAAATCAAATATTACTAAAAGATGTGTAGTACTAAACAGCATTTCTTGTTTTTTTTTTTTTATCTGTACTCACTGTTGCTTCTGACCTCTAAATGTAATTATTCACTTCCTTGAGCTAGTTCTTCTGATTCTTATTCCATTCCTTCAATAATGTGAGCATACTGTTCTTTCTTAATTTATCAATTTCAATTATTGTATCTTGGCGTTTCATTACAGTAATTGAGGAATTGTATTTCTCACCCATTCACATTCACTTTCCTTTCTTATCTCCAGTTTCTCAATATAGTTTTATCACAAGTTTTGCTAAATAAAAAGTCCAGGATTGTCGGGAGCTGCCCTGAATGCAGGCGCCTTTAAGTCCTGATGCACCAGGGTTCTCACCAATAATTGTGTTCAGTGTGGCAAGGCAGTGCCAGGTCACAGTAACTTGGGCATTACCCCAGCGTGGCTCCAGGAGTAGGCCTCACCTGGTGGGGTTGAGTTACACTCTCCTGTTCCTTTGTAATCCCTACCCTTTAGCCCCTTTTAGGATAGAATGTTCCATAGAACCTCCCCTTGTGTGTCCCCTATAGAAGAATAAAGAATTCTAGTGGCTCTCTCTCTTTCCACTGACCCTTATGGTCGGAGAGCCATCACAGATTTTGAAAAGAAAGTTCTGTGTGTTTGTGTGCTTTCTTTGTCATTTTCTTAAGTTATTGGAATGGTTAGATTTTGTGAACCCAGCATTAGGTCGCCAGCTAGGATAGATGGCGATATATTCACATCCACTTTCCTTTCTTATCTCCAGTGTCTTGATATAGTTTTACCACAATATTTGCTAAATGAAAAGTCCAGGATTACATTATTGAAATTCTGTCAAAATTGAGCATTGTTGAGCCATGGAGTAATTTATGATATATGTCTTAAGAGTGAATAATGGCTATTTTATTTTTGCTTTTATTCATTGTTCTTGTTTTATCTCTGTTGCTATGTTTCCAGTTGACCACACAGGTTTTGCAGCAGATGAATGACTTTTCCAAATACTGAGTAGCTGACAACAATCTGTGATGTCTAACCTGGCCTAACCAGGAGCACAATTAGAGCCCTCATATGTCCCATATTCCTGGGTGGTTTGATCTGTGATCTGTGATTTCTTAAATCCTACTTTTATTTGTTTTTGTTTCCATGTTTCTACTTGTCTCCCAAGTTTGCTCAAGAACATTTAACCCCCAAATTCATAATTCTAGGTGATTTGAAGCTTAGTTTGAGATGGAATTTTTGGCTGAATCATTTTCCTCCAAGTTTGGAAGGTGTTATAATCAGAGTTACTGTTGAGAAGTCTCAACAATTATTATTTCCATTCTTTTAATGTAAATCTTTTTTTCCCCCTTTCTTGAAGTTCTAGGACATTTTCCCACCACCCTAATTAGTTTGTTCTAATCTATATCTATTCTCTTTTTTTCCCAGTTTATTGAGGTATAAAGTTAAATTGCTGATTTAAGATCTTTCTGCATTTTTAATGTATGCATCAACAGCTTTCCCTCTTGGAGGTGTTCTCACTGTATTCCATAAATTTTAATATGCTGAATTTCCATTTTCATTTGTCTCAAGGTATTTTCTGATTTCTCTTGTGACTTTCTTTGACCCATTTGTTGTTCAAAACTGTTAATTTACAAATGTCTGTGGACTTTTCAGTTTTCTTATGCTATTGATTTCTAGTTTTATTCCATTATAATCAGAGAAGGTACTTTGCATGATTCAAACCTTCCTTACATTGTTAAGACTCATGTTTGACTTTAATATGGTCTATTCTGGAAAATATTCTATGTCCATTTTTTTAAAAAAAAAATTAGTTGTAAATGGACACAATACCTTTATTTTTATTTGTTTATTTTTATGTGGTGCTGAGGTTTGAATACAGTGCATCACACATGTGGCATAACCCCAGCCCCTACTGAATGTCAATTTGAGAAGAATATATATTCTGATTTTGTTGAGTGTTCTATGTGTGTTTATTCCACCCATTTGTCCATAGTATTGATCAAATTATCTGGGTTTTTATTGCTCTTCTCTCTCGTTCTATTTTTTCAAAGTGGTTACTAATTTTTTACCCACTCAATTTTGCCAAAGTTTGCTTCTGAATGATTGATGATAAAGCTGATCAGAAGTTGCATAGAAAATATTTATCAAAGTTTAACTTTCAATTGAGTGATTGACTGGGGTCCTGGAAGATTTATAGAAGGATTCACACATGTCAATATACATAGCTTGTCTAGGGCTGTTCAGTGTTTCCTGAGAATAATCTCTTTCCATGACTCTTTAATAGAAGGGGGCAAAATTTGGAGGTGATGTGGCACTGACCAGAGGGGGGGATTCCCTTTTCCAGTCTGTTTCTGGAATACAGAAATAGTCTATAATAACAACAAACTGGAAAAGGGAAATGGGGGCCTGATAATTCTGTTTTCTGCCTCAGTTTCACCTCTGCCTTGTGCTGTTTAAAGATCCTGAGCTAAGATCTTCTCGGGGTCACTTTCTGATGAAAAGGATGAAGGAATGGTGAATGGGAGAGGGAAGAGAAGGGAACCTATAAGCCCAAGACTTTCCGTCAATCTCCATTTCCCTGTTTTTGTGGCTTTAATAACCATCCTGTCTGTTTTATATCACTATAATTGAATACCACATTCTGTGTAATTTATAGAGAAAATAAACTCATTTCTTAAAGTCCTGGAGACTGTGAAGTGCAAGGTCAAGGGGCTGCATCTGGTGAGAGCATTCCCACTGGTGGGGATTTTCTAGAGTCCAAGGCGGTGCAGGGTATCACATGGTATAAAACTTTATAGCTTGGGTCTTTCTTCCTTTTCATATAAACCACTAATTGCATCATGGGCATCCACCCTGATGACCTCATCTAATCCTAATTACCTCCCAAATGTTCTGCCTCCACATACATTAGCATATGACCTTGAAGATTAAGTTTCCAGCACATGAATTCTGAAGGACACATTCAAGCCATAGCAATGACCTACCATCTGTTGTACCCTTTTCTTCCAACATTAAATCTATAAATTTTGTATTGGCCCAAATGGCTTATTCCCATTGGTACTCAACTTGCACAAACTTCCTCTGAATTGCTACCACTTTTCCTTTGGATTTCTCTGCTTCAGAATACATTGAATATTCCCACCTGTTACCTATTACCTTTGCTGTCTTCCTAGTAGTATAAAGGAAAGAAAAAGAAATAAACAAGCTTACTAAACAAATTTAACTGAAACCCTTTAAACTTTCCACAAATATAAACATCTCTGCCTTTTAATCTTCTGTGACTTAGAAAATAATAATTCATTTATACTTTCTTGTGTTTGTTTATAGCAAATATTTAAAAGTTTCTACAGTATGCCAAGCACCACTCTTAACCCCCTGAGAATATAGTCCTCAACAAGGTCAATAAGCTGAGAGAAGTTTTATTTTAGTGAGCAGGGAAGACAAAGAGAAAACAAACAATAAAATATTAGATAGTAATAATGAGGACCGGAGCAATCAGACCAAGGTAATAGGACAAAGCATGATAACATGGCTACTTTGACTAGAGTGATTAGGAAACAGTCAGTCAGGGACCAGAGGGAAGAAAGTATCTTCAAAGAAACAGTAACAACAAAAATCCTGGGACACATTATCTGGTGGAGCTATTATCTCTAGAAAGAAGACCAATGTAGCAGGAACACCTTCTACAAGGAGAGAAGCTCTTCAAGGTAGAACAGGAAAGAATGTAGAAAAGGTATTCTCTTAGGCCAGGTAACGAGGAGTTTGGATTTCATCTTAAATAAATGGAAAATTCTATGTAGGAATATGACATGACCCAATTTATATTCTGAATACATCACCTTTGCTACTGTTAATTGAAAAATAAGCAAATGAAGAAGAGCCAAGTTAGCAGATGACACCTCAGACTAAGGTCATAGGAAACAGGAGACATCTGTGATTGGTTTGGGAATCAGAGTGATTAGGACCTGCTTTTCTTCTTGGTTCTGGGAAAGAGAGCATCAGAGGTAGCTCCTGTTTTCTATCTTGATCGCCTGAAAGGATGATTTAGCCACTGACTTAAATAAGTAAGATTGGGGAGGAAACAGGTTGTGCGAAGAGAAGCGTTGGATGAGGATCGATGACATCTTAGTTTTATAAAGTTCATTAAAATTGCAAGTTTAGATTGCAATTTTCCAGAGATAAGGAAGAGGTCAGCACTGATAAAACAGATCTTATTGACATTTAGATAATACAAATTACCAAGGATGAGAGAGAAACACAGGAATCTGTCCCCAAACCCTACAGAATGCCCCTTTTCTCCAGATTCTCAGATTTACTAATTAAACATATTCAATCAAATGTCTTCCTGTTCCCTGAACTTTTATTAAAATATTCTGATTTACTGGACCTAGAAACTTTTCCCAGTTGTCATACATTTACTAGTAGCAATATCTTCTCAGGTTCCTAAACTCGACAGCTGGAGGGTATTTTCACTTCATAACCTATAGACATTCTTTATGGCATGAAGATCAGGTCCTTTCTTTTTCCTAGTGGCTCAAGTTTTACTCATTATTCCAATTTCTGCTAAAGTCTAGACTCTTACCTTATTCTTCATAGTAACTACAGTTCCTCATCTTTCAATCCAAATTACAAACAGCCACTAGAAAAAAATAATTCTTGAAACATCTCTTTTTACTGTAAATTATCCAATTTCAGAAACAAGTCCTAAGCAATCCAACGTTCTGCTTTGCTTTCAAGACTTCTCTCCCTTGCTTTCACAACTGGTTCACAAAATCCCTTACATAACTCTTTTAATCCAACTAAATATATTTAGTTCTGTGTTTGACTGAAACGTAGCTATTATTGCTTCCCTTACTTTTCCATATGTCTCTTTTTCCACACAAATTGTCTTCCCACGTCTTTCATGTCTGAACTTCTGAGTATCTAGTCTCTGTCAAAATTTCGCTAAGCTCCCACTCTCTTAAGGGATTTCCACATACTTTCTAGTTATTTATTTCATTACTTGATTACATGTTGTATTCATATCTTCAATTGAATTGAAAATTATTTATTGACTTTTGTACAATTTCTTTTAAGTCATCCTGGTGGCTCACATATTCACATAAAAAGCAGCTGGTAAATATTCTTAAACCACACATTCCACCAGGATAACAGATAAACTTGAGCATATCAGCATAGCAAGATTCTTAAGTGTTATATTGTTGTTTTGTGCATTTTAAATTATTACTATGCAGGTTTAAAAAAATCTTTATATTTGTGTTTGTTGTTGTTTCCCTCTATAGATAGTAAGATATTTTAATGTAGAATGTGTCTCTGTCTCATTTCTCTTTTGTATAAACCTCCATTGTATTATGTACATAGCATATGCATAGCATATTAGCAATGCATTTTTCCAGCATAGTGGTTCTTTATATCATCTATGTTTTCAAAAATCAGATTTAAAATTTGATAGAAAATTTCAAGAGAGCTGTTACCTCTAAAGGTGGAAAGGAGTTGAAAGTTCCATAAAGTACTGTAAGTCATTACAAACCTTAATGTCTTATAAATTGCATTCTATATTAAAAGATCCTGATTGACATTTTTGAATGGCATGGCTTATAAGAACTACAGTTACTAGTCCTGTGTACACCGAGTACAGGGAAGTATGCCCATTAGTGATTGAGGAAGCTAACTATAAATCCTGTTTACAGCTCCCTGCAACCTAAATTACACTTGCTGAGTAAGCCACAGAGATAACAGTCTGAAGACATTGAGACTTTCAAAATACATGCATTAGCACAGGCTCATCTTGCATTATTACATCCTAGGAGCATAGGGTATTGTAGCTATTATACTATCTATGTCCTTATTTTGGACTTGGGGAAAGTGAGGTCCAAGCTCATGTGGCTATATCTCTGCAGAAGCCAGGCCTCCCAGCTTTTCCTCCAATACTGGCTTTTCTATACCCTGGCAGGATAGTATATGTGAAATATAATATTGTTTACTCCATAAAATCTTGGTAGGCAAAGATGAAAAATGCACAGCAAGCTTTTCTCTGAGCTTCTGGAAAGTAGTATAAAAAACTCTTGAGTGGATTTAATACCAGAAGTTGAGTTGCTTTGTTCTTTGAACATAGGAGATACCTACATTACAAGCATAAATAACTGAAAAATTCTACAAACTGTGCTATCCAAGCAGAACAAACACCAGTATTCTTTTGTTAATATTAAATGACATTGTAGAACTATATATTATCATCATAATTTTAACCTAGCAAAATTATAATTTTCTTTCTTTTTTTTTCAGCTACATGTGGTCATTTGAAAAAGCACACCTCAGCATGGTCCAGATAATCACAGGGCAACTTGTTGAGTCCTTTGATGAAGAATTTAGAACCCTTTATGCCAGATCCTGTGTCCCCAGTTCATTTGCTCAGGAGGAATTGGCAAGGGTGAAGCATGGCAAGGCACTCTGGGAGAACGGCACCTACCAGCGATCGGTTTCTTCACTAGCTTCTGTTTCCAGCCAAAGAAACCTCTTTGGTAGACAAGACAAAATTCATAAACTAGATTCTAGTTACTTCAAAAACAGAGGGATATATGCCCTAAATGAATATGACAAATACAACATAAGAAATCATGGATACAAACCTCATTTTATTCCAAACTTTAATGGTCCAAACACAATCCGACAGTTTCAACCCAATCAAATAAATGAAAATTGGAAAAGACATAGTTATGCTGGGGAACAGCCAGAAACAACACCATACCTGCTGCTTAATAGGGCTCTGAATCGAACCAATAATCCTCCTGGGAATTGGAAGAGGCCTTCAGATAGTCTCAGTGTGGCATCCTCATCGCGGGGAGGCTATACAGGCCACCATAATACACCCGCCCAGAGTTTTGCCAATCGGCTTGCCCAGAGAAAGACAACAAATCTTGCAGAAAGGAATTCGAATGTGCGGAGGTCTTTTAATGGGACAGATAATCACATTCGCTCTTTACAACAACGAATGCCAACCCTCGAGCACACCACTAAATCATTCCTGCGCAACTGGAGAATTGAATCCTACTTAAATGACAATTCAGAAGGCACACCTGAATCAAATGGCTCCGCTTTAGGTGACCGATTTGAGGGCTATGATAGCTCTGAGAATTTGAAAGCCAATGCCGTTTATACTCACTCTCGGCTTCGCTCCTCTTTTGTATTTAAACCAACTCTACCTGAGCAGCAAGAAGTTAACAGTTGTACAACCAGCTCTTCCAATTCAACTATCGTTGATTCCCAGGGAAGTGACACACCTAAAGAGATCCCAGATACCCCTCCAAGTGTACAGCATTTGACAGAGAAACCTTTACCTGAATCAATCCCCAAGCTCCCAATTCAGTCAGAAGCACCAAAAATGCATACCTTGCAGGTTCCTGAAAACCAGTCACCAATCTTAAACCAAACTACAAATGTCCATGCAGAATCAAACAACTATATATATACAACCTTGTGTGTAAATAAGCAGGCAGAAAATCTGAAGAATCAACAAAAAGAGAATCTTCTTAAAAGACGCAGCTTCCCATTCTTTGACCATTCAAAACCCAATTTAGATCATGGAAATAGTAAGCATTATGTATATAGTACACTTACCAGGAATCGAGTTAGACAACCAGAAAAACCCAAAGAGGATTTGCTAAAAAGTTCTAAAAGCATGCACAATGTGACCCATAACTTGGAGGAGGAGGAGGGGGAGGAAGCCTCTATCAAGAAAGATGCTCCAAGTGGCACCACCACCAAATCAATTTCCATGGCTGCTTTACTTGATGTGAATAAAGAGGAACCCAACAAAGAACATGCATCAAAGAAGGAGGTAAAGGGTTCCCCAAGTTTTTTGAAAAAGGGATCTCAGAAGTTAAGGTCATTACTTAGCCTTACCCCAGAAAAGAAAGAAAATCTATCCAAAAACAAAGCACCTGCATTTTATAGAATGTGCAGTAGCTCTGACACATTAGTATCTGAAGGTGAGGAGAATCAAAAACTAAAGAAATCAGAACCAAAAGCTGATTCATCTCCTAGAAGAAAGCGTTCTTCCTCATCAAATTCTCAAGGCAGCATTCACAAGAGTAAGGAAGATGTAACAGTTGGCTCAATTCAGGGGATGAATCCTCCATCAGATGAAAGAGACAAAATAATACCTTCCCCAGGTCAAGTTGAAAGAAAGTTCTTGGAGAGGGCAGGAGATGCCTCTGCCCCAAGATTTAACACTGAACAGATCCAATACCGCGATTCAAAGGAGGTGAATGCACCTGTTGTTCCTGAAAGAAGACCAACCTCTTCTCCAAGGCCAAAGCCCAGTGAGCTTCTCCGAACTCATTCAACTGACCGGCGTGTTTACAGTCGATTTGAGCCATTTTGTAAGATCGAGAGCTCTATGCAGCCAACAAGCAGCATTCCAAATACCAGTGTAAATCGCCCAGAAATAAAACCCACAACGATGGGTAACAGTTATGGCAGAACCAGCCCAATGCTTAATTACAATGCTGGTGTTTACCGCTCCTATCAGCCAAATGAAAACAAGTTTCGAGGATTTATGCAAAAGTTTGGAAATTTTATCCACAAAAACAAATGAAATGCTGTAATTTCAAATAGCTATTGAAATATAAATGAATGTAGCTATAAATACTTGTCCAAAGAACACAGTGGATAGTTGTTATAACATGTGCACAGATTTCTGTAATGGAAGAACTGTGGGTGTGACTTACATGTTCACAGCATAGTAGTGTACAGCAGTTATTGTTCTGTATGATAAAATTAGTTGTGCTTAATTACCCTATAGATGGACTTTCTCTGTAAAGACATGATTTTAAAATTGTAATGGTAGGAAAAAAGTGTAAACTAAATTGTTTTCTTCAATCTGAAAAATCTTAAGTGTTTTATTAGAAACTTGAGTGAACAGGTGGTACATAGATTTTGACCATTCATTTCAAAGTCTGTGTTTTTGAAAAAAGAACATACTATAAAAAAGTGATGCTTTATGTCTTTATGATATTTTCACATGTTGAAATATATAAGAAAATGTGATAAAGCCTTTTTTGTTTTTAATTAACTTTAAATTTACAGGATAACTTGTCATGTTTTATTAGCTTTACTGTGGAGCAGTGTACAATTGTTTGGGAAAGAATAGTAACATTTAAACTATATAGTTCACCACAGTTTTTGATTTTGCTTAAGTGTTTGCAAAGTATGAGTCTCATGTGTACAACAATACTCATAGGATCCTGTTTCCCAATCTTTTAAAAACCATCTTGGATGTGCCTCTTTCCAGTTTGGACCCAGGCAGGCTCCACGCCCTGCCCCCCCTCCCCCCAATTAACTATCCATCTTCTATCATCATGATTTAGTCAATTTATAGCAAGCCAGAAACCTAGACTATATATCCTACTTTTTCTAACATATAAAGACTTCAGAAATATAATATCCTGCCTAAATTTTTATTTTGGATTAACATAACAGTACTGAGATGTTTTGCTTGAAAAAAATATTTACTTTTTGAAAAATGTGAGCCAAATATTATATGACACCATAGTGCTTTTACAAGAGTACCCTGCTGAAAGTGAGAACTAGGCCTAGTTTTTCCTTTACTGTAGGACCTGGTTGGTTTTTAAATCTTTATATATCTTGATTTGATGATGATATTCAGATTAGATGATACCCTTTGCCTTTCTTAAGTTATTGAAATTAAAGCTCCATATCCCTTGTAAACACTTACCTTGGCTTTTCTTTATACACAGGTATAGAATTTGAGAAACAATGGATCATGTCAGAAATGTGAAGTGCTTTTCTGACACTTTAAATGTATCATTTAACATCTTCTAAGTCACTATGAGGGACATACATTGTTTTAAAAATGCAAGATTCAGTCAAATATTAATATCTATAACATTAAATTAATTAAAATAATGACAGTATTTAAACACATGAAAAGAAACATGACAGTAGAAAATTGTGACAGTAGGGAAAAGAAAAGCTTAACATGTATTGAACACTTAACTATAGACCAGGTCATGAGCTAGAAGCTTAAGTTGACATGACCATATTTTGTGGGTGACATTTTCCCCAATATTTATATTCATAGATGATTGGTTTGATAGTTGAGACTCAGGGAGATAATGTCCCAAGTCACATAACTAATAAGCAATGGCTCTGAACTGTCACATTCCGTCACAGTCACTACCTCCCAGTCGGTTCAGTGCCTGTCCTGCCCCACCTGGTAGGATTAAAGCAACAGTGATCAACCAGGAGAGGTTAAGCTGAATTTCACCAGATAATAGGGACACACAAACCTTAAATTAATTATCATAGGTGAGGTTGAGGGATTAAAATGAGATTAAGTTCCGAATATAATCTAATGGGGCCAGTTTTAATTGCTAGGAAGCCATTGTCATCTCCTGCCACCAGAAGACCTGTGACAGTGAGAGCACAGCCAAGGGAGCCAGAAGTGAGTTCTGACCTGTAGGCTGTGGGCTAGAGAAGGGTGCATCCCGTCAGGAAGCTCAGTGTTAAATACGCTGTCTCATTAAATATTTACAATGACCCTGTGAAGTAAGAATCTCCTTTTACAGAAGACAAAATGAGCTCTGGAGCGGTTACATGACCTTTCAAGAGTCACATAGCACTGAATTGGCAGAACTGAGGTTTGAGCACAAAGCCTGTATTTTTCATCCTATGCTGCACTATACTTTGCTGGCCTCTCCCCTGCTGTTCTTGAAGAACTCTTGTCTTTTGCTCTTTCTCCTTTTACAAATCATAGAAATATGCCAGTAACTGTACAGAAATAGCATTTTATAAATACAAATCCAAAATGTATACTTAGTTTTATATCATCCACAAAAGTAGGGTTTAAAGCTTCCATATAATAAAGGAAATTCCCAAGTACTGCAACATGACTTTTTATTGTTTTGGAAAAATGAGTATCATCAACTTGAAATTTTCATACTCCCTAAGAAATTAATAGCATAAAAATAAAACTTTTTGAGTTTTCATTTATTACAGGAAAGGTAACCAATTATATTTGCAGAAAACTTGATTAATAATAACCTTTGGAATACATATTTCCTTGTAAATCAGACAAAGGATTCCATTTGCAATGAGAGACATATTAATTATTTTGTTGCTTAATTTTTATAGTTACCTAGAGATTATATGATCTTCATGGGTTACTGTCAGGTCACTAAAAAGCATTACAATTGGAGCTCAGTGGGTGGAAGAGATTATTCATTTTGCTCTTAGCAAAATTTACTGTGGTAATTCTGGATCATAGTTCTTTACCCACGTTCTAAAGTCCAGAACTTACAGTTCACCAAACTAGATGGACTTCAATATATCTTCTGTTCTTTATTGGTACTGGACTAGGCATCTATCAGAGATAAGAGGATAATGAGCTAATTGGCATTAGGCAGCTATGAAATAAAAAGCCCTGAAGTTGAGTGCAGTGTGACTTTAAAACCTGAAATGATATAGAAACCCAAACTTCCTGTTCAAACAACAGTCTGTTGCCATTTTGTGCAGCAACTTATATAATTTCTGGAAACAAATAGCTTTTAGGTACATCCTTTTAAATAGTTACTGTGCTCTTCCTCTTAGTGGAATTGGGGAGTTTTTAGGATGCTTTATTCCATCCACCTTGACAGGTAATTTAGAGTTTTGCACAACAGATTTATTCTCCTTTGCCTTTTTTCTTTGATTGTTTTCCTTCTATTTTTCCCTCCAGAAATACCTGTATGTCAGAATATGTACATAATAACCTTCCAAAGTTTCTGAGCTGATAAATTCCCCAGGGTTAGGACAGAGCAAACACATAATAACTTCAAAAAAAAAGTTTCAGTGTTTCATTTTTTTACTGACACTAGCCAAGTTTGTGTACATAATAATTTCAAGCAATACAGCTTCTCTTTTTCTCCCCATATTATTATTATTATTGGAAAGATAATGTCATGCAGGTGTACTTTGACATTAAATTTTGATAAGGCAATTTTTGATTCCACATAGTATATTAGTTTATAAGCAGAAACTCAAGAAAATGGGTATGATTTCAAAGTAGTTCTTGATAGTTGGCTTCAGAATAGAGTGAATAACCCTGCATCCTGAACACTTTATGTCCCTTTATTATGATGGAGATGCTACAGTTCTGACATGGTGTCTTGAGACATTGGGTACATGTTTTCAGTCCACACTGATAGAAGCACGAATCTTGTTTAGCCAAGGCGACACCTAGTGCAATCCAGATAAACAACAAAAGAGGTTGAATTCTGGATGTATTCTAATTTAGCTTTATTCAAGACCTGTCCTTATTCAACTATTACTCCACAAATATTTGATTATTTGGTAAATATCTGTTGATTCTTAATGTGCCTGTGGCTAAGGGATATAAAGTAGAACCATTGTTTTATGTTAATTACACTTGTGACTTATGTGTGATGTTGTTTTAAAAATTATCATAATATTCAGTTTGGTTCTTTAATTCTTAAAATCAAAAAAGAGGAAATAATAAACCAAAGAGTCTGTTTGTTAACTTTTTATATACATACAATGTTACAAAGAAGTATTCTTCCAAATTTACTTTTGTTTTTAGATCAATAAATAAATACTAAGTAATTTTGTACAAACATCAATGTATTTTCAGTGTTTTTTTTAAACCTGTATACCCCGGATTTCTCCTTTCAAGTACACTCACTTAGTAACTATAATCAGTAATTTAGATTGTTACACATTTTTAAATGTCTCCATGAACCTTAAAATCTTCTCTAAAACACTTTTATTTTGATTAGCAACTGCATTTCATATAATAATTGGCAATGCATTTCAGTTAAAAAATTTATCTGCATTTGTTATTCAGTGACAGTACTCTTCCCTTGATAATATATGAAGTAATACGCTACATAACGATGTTTGGTCTAAGGACCATATACATGAAGGTGATCCCAAAAGATTATAATGGAGCGGAAAATTCCTATTATTGAAGCTTTCTTGTGTTTGGTATGTTTAGATAATAGAAACTTACCATTGTGCTGCAGTTGCCCACAGTATCACTATAGTCTGTAACATGCTACACAGGTGGTGGCCTAGGAGCAGTGGGCTGGCTAAACCACGTGGCCTAGGTAGGTAGTAGCCAATACCATCCAGGCGTGTAAATTCACACTGCGTTGTCAATACTATGATGAAATCACCTAGTAACGATTTTCTCAGGCGGTATCCCCATTGTTAAGAGATACTTGCCTTTATATTCATCCTATTATTATTTCTGCAGGAATAGTTACTTACTCTCAAAATTTAGAATATATTTTTTAAAGAAACTTTAGTAGCCAACTTATATAAAACATGGTAGCATTTGGTTTTGAGTAAAATATTTTGTAGATGTATTTGTATTAGATAAACATTAAGTAGCCTATAATCTGAAAGCTAGCTATTTAGTCAGACACAATAACTTTATTTATTTTTATGTGGTGCTGAGGATCAAACCCAGTGCCTCCCATGTGCTAGGCAAGCACCCTACTGCTGAGCCACAATCCTAACCCCCCCTGAAAGCTAGCTATTTAAAACTCAAAATTCCTTACATAAATCACATCACAGATGATGACATAATTGAAATGCTAAATATTATACATTAAAAGTATTTTCCTTCTAAAGGAAAATGTGATTTTGAAGTAGTGTAATGACAAAAAAAAAAAAAGATTCATTATAAGTGATAATGTTTAAGAAACCCTGATTTAACTGGGATGGTAAATAGGTAAGGTTTCACTTTGTGGCTGCCCTAAAGGAAATTTATGAGTAGATTCAATTAGTTTGAGGATTCAAACACTATTCTAAAGTAATCAGGCCTAAGAGAGATGGAAGGACATTAAAGGGCTTATGTGTGTGTCCTCTCTGGGGAATGAAGAGGAATTACTTGAGCTGAAAGCAATGAGAAACAGAAGCAAGGCATCTATATAATTTCTGTGAGCTAACAGAGCTCAGGGTAATAAGTTGGGCATTTCTCCCACCATATTAATCTGTTTCAACAGTCTGGCTCATTGATTCCTTGAACACTAGTACAAGAGACCTACTTTGCTCCAAGTATGTATGTTGAAGTCAATTTTTGATGTAAAAAGAAGGGGAAAAAAAGGATGGCTGGGTATTTAGAGGCTGACAAGTTTTCATGACTATTTTTCAATAGCCTCAAAGTCCACATGTTGCTTGAGGGATATTTATCTAAATTATGTCTTTGGTCTACTCTAGTGCCCAGCAAAGGGGACACATAACAGATGCCTAATAAATATTTCATAGGTAAATCTCTGGCTGCAGTTGGGAAAATAGTTTATTAATATCCATACATTAAAGTAAACCTTTTATAATTACCATTTTATAATTACCATTAAAAGGCATAGACAAATGCAGCAGAGGTCCACATCTAAATTTCAGCCTCCTTAACCCTAGGATCTGTGCAGCTTTATAGATGCAGCAGGGCTTGATCTTCCTAGAATATATATTTGTGAAGGGGAAAAACATTCTGTTGAATTCATTTCAAAGGAAAAGGAAGTAGAATTATAAAAATTTAAGTTAGAAGACAATTGGTATCAAAAGGAAAGGAATTAGCGATTTTGCATTAGTCATTTAGATTGTCAACTAACACATTTTGGCAATGTGAGAATGAAAGGACAGAATGGCTTCTCTAAATAATTTTCATAGTGCATGAAGTCAGTTCTAGAGTGACAGCATGGAGCACCACAGCTTCCTGCTTACAATAGCAGCCTCTCTAATGTTGAAAGGTTATGGCAACAACTGCAGACATTTTGCTGGGCAACAATTAGGTACATCAGCCACTTTGGAGTTAAGCAAGAGTTGGTGGCATTGCCACAATAGGCAGAGCAGAAAAGAGTAGACACCAGGAGGTAGCCAAGAGGGAAAATCTCCCTGGAGGCTCCTAAGACATAGTTGGTCAGAGATCAGAGGTATGCAGAAATTCCAACAGAGCTGATACAGATGGGAACTTCCTTCCCTTGTTTTTATCAGGCTAGAATAACTCAGGAAATACAAGTCATATCTATAACATACAAACAGTCTCCAGAATGTGATTGGCAGAGTGATCTCTGCAGTTTCACTTTCATTAGAAAGAGGTCAGTGTAAGTAAGTAAGTAAATAAATAAATAAATAAGAGCAAGGCTCTTATCAGGGATTTATTTCATAAAACAGAATTTGGTTTTCTTCCTGATGTTAGCATATTTTGCCTCTAAATTCCTTTTTGTTTTTCAAGGTATAGGAATAAAGATTTTTAAGAATCTATTTCAACTATCAGGCAGATTCATTTAGATTCATAAGGTTTGTTTGTACATACATTTGGTTTCTTTAGTTACTTGTCTTCAAACCTACCAAAATTTACTTTTAGGTACCAGCCAAGGCTTAACCAGATATCAAATTAAAATAAGCACTCTAATTAATAAGCTTCTACAGTAAAAGCTCAGAATTAGATATTTCCATAAATGGGAATTCTAAAATACTTGGTTTCATTTCTCACTTTTCTCTCTAGGCAGAATATAATATTGTTCTTTTAAAGACAGAAGAAAATCCTATTGTGTGTTTCACCAATTTAAGTATGGAAAGAAATATTTAGTATTTCAAAACATTTTTTAAAATATTTTGTATAATGCAAAATCAGACAGTATTGTTTCGACTAGGAGCCTTCACAGTATTTGACTCAGGGAAGGGAAAGGAATAAGTAAGTGCTAATCTCATTTAATTTCCAGAAGAAAAATCTGGGAGAGATATTTTGCACTCAAATCATGATAATATAAAGATTGTTTTAAAATAAAATTAGATCAAATAGAATAAAGAGCACAGATTGTGGGGCGTGGGGTGGAAATGAATGTTGCTTCTGTTTTTTGACAAATCAATTTTTGATACTAGACATGTATCTTGCTTCCTTCCTGTTAATAAACTGATAATATTTTATTTCATAGGCTTATGCAAATATTAAAGACATTTACTTTGTAATTTGGGTCCACTTAAAAGAAGGGCACCTACTAATTAACAAAAGGGTGGAATCATCATCCCCCTAGCATTAATTACTTTGTTGCTTCTTACTTAGGCAAATGTAGTTATAATTTTTAAATTCTTAGTTTTTTCCACTGACCTCCAAGTTTGACAAAAAGATTGATTTTTGGATGCTGTAAAATTAAAACTTCTAGTATTTGAAAGTAAAATGTATTTTTAAATGTCATATAACTTAAAATATTTCTGTATGATGTACAAGGAATATAAAACCAGAGGTCAGACATTGGCTGAACAAAGCAACTCAGGCGGAGCATGCAGGCAGCAGGTGCTGCCCCTGGGGCCACCTGGACTGGAAGAATTCTGCCACCGCCGCCGGTGACACGCATGGAGTAGCGACTGCCCCATCAGTCACAGTGGCAGAACCATTTCCTCTCCTCAGAATTCTAAATACAGTGGTTTAAGAGATTGTAAGATTTATTGATGTTTAAGGAACTTGGGAAGTTGTTTTTAAATTATCTCATAGTGAGGAGTCAAACTGTTTGGGATCCTGACAGACCATCTACCACAGGAATAACACACCTCCATTGGGCTAATGACAAAACATGTGTTTAGTATTACAACCAGACTAGACTTTCATATATATGACATCATTGATTTTAGGTTAGTTATAAACAATTTCATGCCAGTTTCAATATTGACTAATTTATGCAAGGGTTTTTTTCTCCATAATATTATGTGAACTATAATAATCAAGAACGATTTATAGGTCAACATTTTCATGTGCTTACCCACTTATTTTCTTTTCCACACCTAGAAATTATCTTGTCCTTATGTCTTCCTCCCTATGTCAGAGTAATAAATCAGGGGCTTGATTCATTATGTATAATATTAAATGATGTATATCAAATACTGTCTTCAACATTATGAGGTATATGTCTCAAGTACATTCTGTGGAAATAGTATATAGAATAATACAGAAGTACAGAGACTATAACACAATGTTTAAGTGCATATGTTCATTTTTATCAAGTCTTTTGCATCTTAAATAAGATATGTGGATGAATGTCTATTACATCATCCAATCTCTCATTTTTGTCACTGTTTAGATGTCTACATGGCTTGTGTATATTAAGAACTTAATGTACTTGGCATTTCATTATTAAGTATATTTGATTGGTTATCTTATGCTTGAGACTCCAATTATTTGGTGGTGACATTAAAATAGGTGGCTCAGTGGGACCACAGAGCATTCAACTTTATCACTGAACAAAACATAAAAACTGCTCATAGTTTACAGGTGGCACCATCCCAGCAGGCCAAGTTTGTGCCATAGAAAATTAAAAAAAAATAAAATGACCTTCGTAAATGGAAACATGTTTGAAAATGCAGAATGAAATTCAATTAAAAAATTAGAAAAACAAAATAGAATATACAACCAAAACCTAAGGAGAAATTTTCAAACTGGAAGTTTCTCTGTAGTTGCAAATCTAAACTGATCAAAAGGTAAGACTAGAAAGATCAGTAAAATAGAGTTGCAGATGATTACACAGAGCAGAAAAAAGATGAATGTACATTCTGGAAGAAGTTTTTTCTTTTTTTCTTTTTCTTTTTTTTTTACAGTAGGGTCAAGTTTAAATAAATGATACCGCTTAATAGCCTTGGACAATATTTCTGTTCATATAGAGAGAGTCAGTTTTTTCCATCTTAGGCTGCCTTAGCTTTGTCTATGGCTTGCATTAACTTAATTTTTATCTGCTTAGACCAACCCCAGAAACTTCTTCTACAGCATACTTTATGACAAGAGTCATGTGGCAAGATTAGAGAAACATCAGGAAGATGTTTACAACGTTTACAATTCTAGGAGACTGCTGGGAGCCATTAGCCAAGTAGGTATGACAATTTCCTTGCCAGCGTACCCCGTGTTGCTTAGTGGAAGGACTCCTGGAAATAGGACATTTTGCAGTGACATTGCATGTAGGTGACCTTGCTCAAGGACCAGGGCGGATCCGGGTTTAGGGCGTTCCCAGTTTAGGACAATCCTGGTTTAGGGTGGTTCCAGGTTTAAGGTTATTCCTGCTGGGAATAGGGCGTATCCTGCTGCCTGAGTTCCCCTTGAGTTCTCACGGGATTCAGACAGTATTTTTTGGGAGACAGAAGCCCAGTGGGGTGGATTTGGGCAGAGAACGTGGATTTCCCCAGAACATGATTGTAGACGGCTGATGTGAGTTCGGGAATAAAGAGTTGCTGTTTGAATCTACAAGCTGTGTGGTGGCTCGTGATTTTGTGCCCAGCCAGACTGCGGCAGGAGACTTATGAGAAGGTTAATATTTAATATAGATTCCAGAAGTGGTCATATGATGGTGCAGGGTGGGGGATTGATACATGAGGAATTATTCCATTGTATAGAATTCAGTGTTTGCCAAAGATTTAAATAAACATCAGTTCATGATTTAGCATGTGTGTATATATATACATATTGCATATATATATATATATATATATATATATATATATATATATATATATT
>NW_025999982.1:21560866-21564916 GCF_001458135.2 Marmota marmota marmota
TATATATATATATATATATATATTTAAAAAAAACAAGATAGAGCTCTCTTTGCCATTAGTGAATGGGAAAGAGGGTTCATCCAGTGTGACTGTGGCTATGTCTGGGCCTGTGCACCCTCTTAGTGCGGCAGGTGGAGGCCCCAGCCTAGTGGAACCACTGGATAGGAGCCAGACAAATGAGATGCTGCATGGGCAGAGCCTGGTGTTGTTGGGAACCATTTTTACCATCCTGAGGGTGACCAACATCCTCATGGCATTTGGTGTCTGCAAGCCCACTGAGCATTAATTACACTCAAATAAACAGGTCCTGCCACAGTTTGGGGGAACAGAATAAATTGTATTGCACATGGGCTAGTGGAAAGTTGGAATAAGAACTTTTCTACTTAGTAATGACCTTTGGTTTGAACAGTTGATAAATGCTAAATGGCTTAGGGGGAAAAATCTACTAGCAGTAATTTTTTTCCCCTAACATCATAATGAAAATAATTGGCTTCTGGGTCTGCTTCTTAGTTTTGGCTGTACTTGTTCAAAGGCCTGAAGCTTCAATGTTCAATGTAAAGACTGCATGCTCACAAGAAAGAAAACATGGTAACCCAGTGCCTGTGAGAACCACACTGGAAAGGACTAATCATTTATGCTTCAAATAGTAATGAGAGCAAGGCTTAACATACAGACTTTCCCTGCGTTAGAGCTATTTGGTCACAGTGGATCAAGAATCACACCATTTACCATTCTACAGAGTTAGTTTAGTTGCAAAGCAGTGTCTGCTGGCGGGGGAGGGGGGATGGGCACTTGAATTCATCAATCCTCACATCCATCCATCTCTCTCTCTCAGGGTTGCATTAGGTAGTCCTGTTCCCATATGCACCTTTAGCCTGGAAAGCTCAGGGGTTGGACTAGAAATGTTACTAGTTGGCCCATCAGAGAAAGATTGCATCCTTCTCAAATACATTAATCTCCTTGGTATAGTACTTAGGTCTTTCCAACCCATGACTTAAAACTTATGGTAGCTTATCAGACTGGGAATCTAGGAGACACAGCAGGAACCCCTTTTCAGGTCTGAGTGTGGAGGAATGAACCAAGAAATGCATTTCCACTATGTGGGCTGGTGTGTGTTTACACAAATGTGACCTCAGCTTTAAAAATGCAGCAGTTAGTTTTCATGCTGGTGAACTAGATTTTTTACCCCTATTGAAATGATAATTTCACACTTATAAAGTGGTTATTAGTATTTAATTTTGTTACTAAATTAAAATGCTTATCTTGTATTCCACTTAATCATAGAACTTATTTGATTTCTTCTTTTCTTTTCTTATTTTTTTAAAAGACCTGCACCTAATGTGAAATAACTGATGAGGAATACTGTAACTATTTGACCTAAGGGTTTTGTTTGAAATCTTATAACATCAAGTCATTAAATGTTAATTGTTCTGCATTCTTAAGCAAACTCTCAATTAAAATTAAAGTAGGACCCTGAAAAACTATGAAAGGATAAATAAAAATTCTGAGTGCATTACAAATAATAAAAATGATTATTTGTTGTCATTTTAATTGTTCATACTTGGGTAGACACTGGTCATGATGAAAACATATTAAAAAAACTTTTTTGTAATTTCAAACATTGACAAAAGCAGACAGGTATTTTAATGGGTGCTTATTATATCAACTTCCTATACACGTATCTGTCCCCTGATGAACCTGCTTTACCCCCATCCTTAATTCCACCATTTCACAATGTTTTGAAACAAACCTTGAAGTTCATATCTGTGTTTTCTCATTATGGATCTTTACATTTTCAGGACTTTTTTACCCTCATTATTTCTTAATATTAGCCAAGATCCAAAAACATATTTCTGTGTGTGTTTCATAGTCACCATCTCTATTTTGCGTAGAAGTGGTCCTCCCAATGTTACATGTGAGGGATTGACTTGATATGAGATGTGAGAAATTACTGACAAATTTTTCAAAATAGCTTTTAACAGAGGTATAAAATAGCAATGTAGTCTACTTTCAGCACAAAACCAAATTTTCCTTCACACAGCCAATAAGTGAGAAGAAAAAAGTGGCATCGATCCAGATATTTAGTACTTACTTAAGTGTGTATATCTTGAATAATTCACCACTCCCTGTTGTATTGTCTTTATTCTAACATCTCTAGGTTTCTTATTTATAATTACTTTACATGTTGCCTTGTATTCATTTATGTGTCCATCCACTGAAATTGAATGTCCATTATTTGCATTGTATCTATGGTGTACTCAATCCCTTTCTTCCAGGAGCACAGGTTAGTGAGCAGAGGCCCAAATAGACAACTACTCTGGTACATCTGTGTAGCTGTAGCGAAGGTGGTCTACACCAGGAAGATAAAATAGGGGAGATGTTCTAGGCAGAGAGAAGGCCTATTCAAACAAGGAAACATGTAGAAAGTATTGTTCTAACATAATGAAGATTTTGTGTGGCTTTCTCTTAGCATTTACGGGTACGAAAAGATAAGCAATAAATGTTAGAAAAGAGGTTTTCAAGCCAAATTCTAGGGGATCTTATGCATCAAGCCAAAGTATAGACATTATTTTGGAAGCAGTGAGGAATCTTGAAGGTTCTCACATTTGGAATGACCTTTAAATTACTTTTATAAAACTGAATCTCAGGAAGTGATATTAAAGATGGATTGAGAAGAAATACGGAGACCTAGACCAACTAGGAAGATATTGCTGTAGTTCAAGACATTTTTTAATATTTATTATATTTTTAGGTGTAGATGGACACAACACAATGCCTTTATTTTTATGTGGTGCTGAGGATCGAACCTGGGTCCCGCCTGTGCTAGGCGAGCACTCTACCACTGAGCCACAATCCCAGCCCTCAAGAAATTTTTAATGGTTGATGAACAAATACAGTGGCACTGTGAGATGAATAAGAAGGAATCTGAGAAGTAGTTTAGAAATAGAATTAGAACATGGATAGCTAAGCATTAATTTGTATTTATTATTTTTATTGACACAATCATGCATATTTATGGAGGTGCAATGCCATACTTTGATTCATGTGTACATTGTGTGATGATCAGTATGAATATATTTCATAAAAATGCTAATGTATTGTATAGTATTTATATTGAAGTAAAGGAGTGATTCCAGGGTTGTTAGCTTGGAAAACTACATAGTCTTCTTACCTGAGATAAGACACAGAAAGGAGGAGCAGGTTGAGTATGTGTTTGATTGAATGGAATGGAGGGATGAGTCATTTGCAGATGTATTATATTTCAGATGCCCATGAGACACAAGTTGCAGGTATCCCTTAATTGTATGTACCCGCAGCTTGGGAAAAGAATAAAATAGATATTGAAGTAATCTATACTGAGGTACATAATTGAAGTGAATAATTACACTGAGTAACAGAGTCCAGGGAGAGATAGAGAAGGGGAAAAAGATGAGAATGAAAAGCAAGAGTGTCAGTTTTTTCAGATTTATATTTTTCCCTAGTGTTCACAAAATAAATGAGTCTTCTCCATTTAAATCTTTCATGTGTTTTAAATGGTAAAGGAAACCTGTCTCTAAATCTTAACTTGAAAACACATGATTAAAATATAAGTATACTTTAATATATTGGTTGTGTTTCTCAAATACTGCTTCTATATTTATGATAAAGTCATAAATGTATATAATATATAACAAAATTTCTCAAGATGGCAACAACCATATAACTGCCTTAGGTTAAATGCTACAAAGTAGCTTTTCATGACTTTCTAAGCTTGTTATCTATTCAATTTCTCTTTATCCAGGTGGTAGTTCAGGATGAAAACTCAAACTTATAGGTGCAGCATTTTAAATTTTTTTTTTTTTAATTTTTTATTGTGGGTTGTTCAAAACATTACAAATTTCTTGACATATCATATTCCACACTTTGATTCAAGTGGGTTATGAACTCCCACCTTCACCCCATACACAGATTGCAGAATCACATCAGTTACACATCCATTGATTTACAAATTGCCATCCTAGTGTCTGTTGTGCTCCGCTGCCTTTCCCATCCTCCACCCTCCCCCCTCCC
>NW_025999982.1:21564932-21688036 GCF_001458135.2 Marmota marmota marmota
CCATGCAATTTCCCTTCTCTCTCCCTTTCCCTCCCACCTCTCATCCCTGTTAAATGTTAATCTTCTTCTCCTGCTCTTCGTCCCTACTCTGTTCTTAGTTACTCTCTTTATATCAAAGAAGACATTTGGCATTTGTTTTTTAGGGATTGGCTAGCTTCACTTAGCATAATCTGCTCTAATGCCATCCATTTCCCTGTAAATTCTATGATTTTGTCATTTTTTAATGCAGAGTAATACTCCATTGTGTATAAATGCCACATTTTTTTTAAATCATCTTTTTCTTTGCAGAGTATGGTTATATATTTCACAAAAGGACCAGGAATGGGAACAGTAAATATTTATAAAGAAATATCTAAGATCTATAGCAAGAACTAGAATCATGTCTAATGGGTTTTGGGAAGCGTGATTGCTTCATCTGAGATGATTAGAGGAAGGCAGAACTCAGAATATTGGAATTATAACAGGAGACTTCAGACAAGATGCAAAATAGAATCCAACATTTGGATATACCAATGAAGAGTAAGATATGTTCTCAAAGATTGGCAAGTAGAACATATAAAATGCTGGTTATCTCTGAGCAGTTGGCACAGAGTAATGACAGGCCATGGGGACCATTCTCACACTACTCCTACCTTCTGGAATTCTCTGATAAGGAAAAAACCTGGTATACTGGCAAGCATTCCCCACCACCTTCAAAACTTGGCTGAAAAGTAGTGCTAAGCTTAGACCTGGGAAGCTGTTGTATGCTTCCTACTGCAGTCCTTTCCCTCTCTGCCCTGCCTTCCTCTCTACTGCACCACATTTCACCCTCATGCAGACACCCAAAATTCTTGCACATGTTGAGTGACCTAGTCAATGACTTAGTCTCTTGACTAATTAGCTTAATGATTAATACACCCTTTCAGAATAGTAGAAAGTGGTCAGAGGTGCATGCTGAATGGACATTTCATCCTCTGTAGTAAGAGATGGAAATATGAGAAGAAGGCATATATATTTTATTCTTTTCCAGAAATAGGAATTTGGTTTGATATCTAGACATAGTATCACAACTTAATACAGTTAGTGAGATTGTCAATGGATGTCATAACATTGAGTACCAGGTTTTTGATCTGGAGTGAACTTGAATATCTCTGAATAAGATCAGGATCCGTTTCAGACACGAAAAGGAGACTAAACTTGAGTGAAAATAGAGCATGTATGGCACTGTACAAATCGTTCTTTAAGGTAGTCAAAGAAGTAAAATAAATAGAACCTTCAAGTATCTGCATTTGTGGATGACCTCCTTCCCAATTTATGATTTTATTTTTCTGTTTCCTCAGCACCTATCTCAATTCTCTCCTCTTTGTGAGGAATTGATATAGAGCAGACTTCCTAAATTTCAGCATGAATCTATATTTCTTGGAGAGCTCATTAAAGCAGATTTGTGGATCTCACCTCCATAATCAGTTGGAGATGAGTCACCATTCTGAGTCAGTAGTTATGGAGTGGAGTCCAAGGACTTGTATTTCTAATAAGTCCCTGAATGATGCTCAGCTAGCCTAGGGAATCACAATGTGAGGACTATTAAGGGCTAAATTTCTTTGTGATGCCAAGAAATTTTTAATCCTTAATGATTTCTGGAAAGTTTGCACTACCAGAATTTAATATTAAAATAAGAACATTTAACTGTATTAGATTTCCACAAATGTTAAATATTAAAACTTGTCTTCGAAAATTCTGTCTCTTTTAACATTTCCTATAAAACTTTCACATGCACTTGTTTGATGTACATGTTTGTGACTATATATGTATATATGTGTGTATATGTGTATATATATTTGATGAGGTATAGTTGGTTGATATCAATAGTTAACGATGACTAATGATTTCTCTTTCTGCATGCATGCACACAAACACACATACATATATTTCCTAAACCCTATATTTGACTGAGTTTATTTTTAAAAATATTCATTCTTCATCTTTAAACTTAAAAATAGTTTCTCACTTAAAAATCTCCCTCTTCAACTTGTGCAAAGTTGATTTATCTGCCTAATCCCAATTTGGAGATTTACTTATTCAGCCATAAAATGATGTTTATATCAGAAATTGAAAAGTATCATCTCTGCACCAATTTGTCTTACTGAGACCAATGTTGCTTGCCACCGTACTAACGTATGTTTATTTATGTATGTATGTATTTATTTATTTTGGTACTAGGGATTGAACTCAGGGGTGGTTTACCACTGAGCCTCATCCCCAACCCTTTTTTACATTTCATTTAGAGACAGAGTCTCTCTGAGATGCTTAGGGCCTTGCTAAATTGCTGAAGCTGGCCTGGAACTTGTGATCCTTCTGCCTCAGCTGCCCAGGCCACTAGGATTACAGACATGCACCGCCATTCCCGGCTTGTATATTGTTTTAAATAAGTGATATTTAAAATTAAATTAGAATTATGTATTTATATCATTGATTTTTTGGGGGGGGTACTCGGGATTGAACCTAGGGGAACTCAACCTCTGAGCCACATTCCCAGCCCTGTTGTATTTTATTTAGAGATAGGGTCTCAATGAGTTGCTTAGTGCCTTGCTTTTGCTGAGGCTGGCTTTGAACTCTCAATCTTCCTGCCTAACCCTCCTGAGCTGCTGGGATTAGAGGCATGCACCACCACGCCCAGCATATCATTAATTATTAAAATGAAATTTAACTACCCATTTGAGAACAGAATCTCTTTTTCTATGGGCTTACCATATTTATTAAAAAGGGAGCTTATTTGCTTGGCTCACAACTCTGTGCTGCGTAGGTTCAGTCTGACTACCTTACAGGAGGAAAGACCACAAACTTCAAGTGTGAGCTCTTATTTTTTAAAAAAATTCTAGCAACAAAGATGCAATAATATAAAAATAATTAAAGTGATAAAATATTAACTAATGTTGAGAAGACAATAAGGCACTTCTCACAAGGTTCTCTTTTTTATAAATAATAACAGGATCAACCATTCTAGTCATTTGCTAGTCTGCCCCCTTCTTCTTGCATCAATGTCATATAATCACAGTAAAGAAATATTGAATAATTGTGTTGACACTAAGATTTCACACGCTGGAACTCTAATTTTAAAACATGCTATTGGTTTATGTATTCTGTTAAGATTAATTTTAAATAAATAATAATTACAAGATGTACTTGAACACATTTTGGTATTTAGAGCTGGGCCAAAATTGAAAGATAACTAGAATTATTAATTGTGTACTTTGTTAAATATAGAGAAAAAGTATTAGCCATTTACAAGTTTAAGAGTTTCCTTTTCATAAAGTACCCTTCATGGATGGATGAATACTAATCTATTGAGACCAATTCATAAATTTTAACTTTACTGGCATTAATTGTCCATTCAAAAATATCTGCCATACAGAAAAGGAGATCTGTGATAAAGATACCCGTCTCCATCTAAGAACAACAGAATTAATAGGTAATATTACTGTTTATAATGGGCAATGTGTTTAAAATGTATTGTCTTAATTCATGCTCATAGAAATTGTATTGTCTCTGTGTTACTAACAGCTTTATTCACCCAATGAGGACACTGAGGCTTACAATTTAATGGTCTTACAGGAGAAGCAGCTACTAAGGGTACAATCAGAATTTGAATTGAAACAAAATTCAAAACCCATACTTAAAAAAGAAGAAGTTTTTAAACTGACTTTTCTTTCATTGGACTGATTATGATTCAAAACAAATTACATACCCATTTGTGCCATAACCACAAGATCTTTTCAGACCTGACATCTTCATACGTTAGAAGAGAGAATCATATTTATCTTTCTGCTTATTATGGTTTGAATCTGAAATGTCCCCCCAAAGCTCACGTGTTAAAGACTTTGTTCCCAAGGCAGCAGTATTCAGAGGTGGGACCTTTGAAAGGTGACTGGATCTTGAGGGCTCTGACCTCATCAGATCAAAGGATTCGTAATTTAACAGGCTTTGAGAAGGTTTTAGAAACTGTGGATGTGGGATCCAGTTGTGGAGGAAGTGGGTCGCTGGGGGCTGCCTTTGAAGGGTGTGTCTTATCCCCCACTTCTCTCACCCTCCTCTCTCTGCCTGTCCCTGCTTCCTCACTGTCAGGAGGTGAGTCCCTGTCATGATGTTCTCCCTCACTTCAAGCCCAGAAACCATGGAGAAAAGTGACCATGAACTGAAACCTCTGAAATTGTGAGTCAAAACAAAAATTTCCTTCTTTTAATTTGATTTGCTCTGGTGTTTGTCACAGCAATATAAAGCTAAAATACCACCTTACTAAAATCAATTTGAGGCACTTAAAATATAAAAGATAGATATGGTTCCTAGCGCAATATTCTGCATAAACTAAATGATTGATAAACATTTAAGGCAGAGGAAAAGAGAGAGAAATGCTTGGATGGTATGTTTGTGCGTGGAAGGAAGCACACACTGCTGAAAACTGTGTTCACATAGGACATTCTCTCTAATGTTTCTAATATTATGTCTTACTTTTCCTTGCCTTGAAAAACTGGATGTCCTTCTCAGGTCTAGTCCTCTTACCTCTCTTGGAAGTTCTCCTTCTCCTGATCAACATTTTCCTTGAATAAGCAAATTAATTAATTAATTCCTTCTCACTACATACTTATCGTCTCTTTGACTTTGCAAAGAATTCATGCAAATCAAACGTTATAAATAAATAGATGGACAGGTCTCCTTTAGTTTAACACAAAAAACAATGTGACACTTATCTTTTTTTCCCTGTATCTGTCAAACAAAAGCACACATCCTTCCTTAAAATATAAATGTTCATATTTAAATGTCTTATTCAATTCAAGTTAATACTTTCTCATGCATTTCCTAGAACCATAAATGAAAATACCTCTTTAAGATTCAGTACCTGCCTTTAAAAATTTTACAATAGGTACTACTACATAGTAAATGATTATCAAAATAAAAAAAAATTACAGTAGGAGGCATCTGTGCAAAATACCAAGGAGACTCAGAGGGGAGAAAAACATAAGCAGGTGAAAATTTATACCTTTACTTAATATCTGACAATGGCTTAGCTTTGAAATGCATTTTTTTCCAGAAAATAAGTTAAAGATTCTGAAAAGCAAAAATTGACAGTTTAGGAATAACTGACCTACTTTAATTTTAAGCAAGAGATTTATCCTATACAATATTCTGACACATATTATCCTTTTCCTTACTTAAAAGGAAGTAAAACAAATACTATTCTAACAAAAGCAGTGTTCTTCCAAGCTGTGTCATTTATCAATATTGCCAATAGTAGTATACAAAAATAGACATCCTAAGATCCAACATTGCAAAAATTGGAAGATGAGAGACTTTCAAAATGGTAGCCATGAAACAAATGCTTATCAAATGCTTCTGTCTAAAGATGCTAATTCCATTGGCAATGTTGATAACAGTGCCATCTCTTAGGAATGCTGTTATGAATTTGATCATTCCCAAGTCCATGTATAATTGCAATACTATTGATTAATTTGCCTCTGTGTCATAGTATTTGCATCACTTCTAAGGTTTAAAAACAGATGTTCCTTAATTCTTCATGTCCCTGGTTGTGTGCTTTAACAAACTATAAAATAACATTATTGAATATTAGTACTGCATTGCTATAGTGAAAAGAAACAAAAACAGATTTATAATTATTTTAAAATATTATACCTAAAATTTAAATGTTGTCAAGGTGACAATTAATACTGTATATACATTTTAAAGTCAATCTTACAATGGCTGTTAGATATTAAAAATGTTGCTCTGAAGGAATGATTCTGACAATATAATTTTTTCATTCATTTAAGAGACTGAATCTTGTTGCCACTATTTCTGGCTTCTGAAACCAGAAAAGGAGGAAGAGATGAGTTTTTTTTTCTTTACTGGCAATTAACTGAATGTATAATTTTGAATAATCATTTGTAATTATTTCTTGGACATGGTCCCCATATCTTTCATCCAATTCCAAAAACCTAGCATATGGGTTCTGCTTTGAAGTTAGGTTAGAAGTAGAAGTGTTTATAATATGGAGGTTGGCAACCATTCCACTTTCAAAAGGACAAGAACTGCACTGTGCCATGTAGATGTCAGCTAAAGAAAATATTCTCCCCCTAAATTCAGCAGCACACCATTCTACAGAAGTAGCAGCAGTCAGTCACCCTTTGCCAAATCTTTCTGTGATGGTCAAGATAGAAAATAAGATGAGAAAGTTTCTAAAATGTGGTTTACTGCCTATGTTGGAGATTCACTGATTTCATAACAACCAGAACTACAGCAACACTGTGGAGCTATTACAAACATCATCTCTTGGATCGACCAGATTTGGGTTTCACCACCACTTATGCAGGGGTAGTTTTGGGTAGGTCACAGAATTATCTGAACTTTAGCATCATAATCTGTAAATGGAATCAGCAAAGTTTTCTATAAAGGGTCAGGTAGTAAATATTTTAGGTTTGCAGGACAAAGGGTCTTTGTTGCAACCTCTCAGGGGTTTTTTGTAGAGCAAAGTTACCCACAGATAATATGGATAAACAAATGAACACACTGTGTCCCAATAAAACTTCATTTGTAGATGCTGCAATTTGACTTTCATATAATTTTAATGTCAAAAATGTTTTTCTTCTTTTGATTTAGTTTCAACTACTTAAAAGTGTGAAAGCCATTTTTAGTACATGTAACATTAAACAAAAAATAGTTGGCAATCCAGAACTGAGGACAATAGCTTGCCAAATACTGATATATAAAATGGTCACAATAATATGACCATTGGAACTTCTGATGAAGGGCAAGAGAGATGATTATGCAATTAAAGTTATTAGCATTGTTTTATTCTTTGTGATTGTTATTCAGGTAAGTGTGGTTTTACAGACTAGTCAATCTGGAAGTCAGTATGTATTTTTCGGTGGTGTTGTTATTCAGAACACTTTGCATACTATTTGGGTAAATGGCTTGAGACTGTATTCTGCCTTTCTTATTGAGAACTTGGCAGCATGAGGCAGTAGCAAAGAGAAGTACGGAAGTAGGTGAAATCAAATGACTTAGCTTCTAGCCAGCCCCTAGGTGCCCTAGGATTTAGTTAATTCAAGGTTTCAAACAGGCCAGCACAATGCTGAAGGAAATCCAATTTAGTGGGTTGAGCAAGGCAGCAGGGGTCACTCACATCAAGAGTTGTTCAAGTCAGTAAGTCATCAATACAAAGTATCCTTGTGTGAATACATTTAGAATTAGTCAAGTGAGCAGAGACTTTCAGCAAGGATTCAATGCACTGGGGATCTGACATGCCAAGCTGGAAAATACAATATCAAACATAAGAGATTGACATTGGCTGTGACAAGTCAACATGTTTGAATGTTTGAATTTCCAGTGCTTTACAGAGCATCCTGACTGCCAAGTTTTCAGCAGTCATACTTATTCCACTCAGGGAGAACACTGGTCTTGATTAGACCAAGAGAAACAGTAGAGATCTAACACTAAATGTGTAGGATAAAAACTGCTTTGTTATTTGCACATATAATATGCCATTTAATCTCTACACAACAGTCCACAGTATGTACTACCCCAGCTTTATAAAATAGCATATTTAGAGCTACATAGGGTCTATCTATCTGGAGACAAGTTGCATTCTCTCATAGCATTATGGGGAGATAAAATTTTTCTCTTTAATATTCCTATATCCTCTGTTTTGATAATTTAGCAGAAAGTTGGCAAGCAAGACTCAGTTGAAGAATCCAAGATCTATAGGATAAAGGTGGTGCTAGTATTCAGACTCGCTCAGATTTTCACCTGCCTCCCTCCCTACTTTCTTCCTTTTCTTCTTTTCCCTCCTTCCCTCCTCTTTCTATCTTTTGCTCTCTTTCTTTTTTCCTTGGACCTTTCACTCCCCTCCCTTCCGTTCTCCTTCCTTCATTCCTTTCTTCCTTCTTGATACTGGGGATTGAACAGAGGTGCTCTACCACTTAGCTACATCCACAGGTCTTCTCACTTTTTATTTTAAGACAGGGTCTTGCAAATTTGCCCAGACTGGCCTCAAATTTGCAATCTCCCTGCCTTAGCCTCCCAAGTCACTGGAATTACAAGCATGCACCACCATGCCTGGCTGATTTTCACATATTCTAACAAGTCATTTCCCTGGTTAGGAAAATTCCATCAGTGTATAGTCTTTGGGTGTCACCATCTCCACTGTTCTCTATAAATATGTAACAAATTACAGTCACAGGTAGCTTTATCAGGAAGCTCATGAAGCATGAACAGAAGCCTTCTCCATGGTGTATGTGGAGAAGTGTTGGGAATGTGGCATGATATCCAGCTTGGGTGTTACACTCTGTCCACTGATGATGACCCAGAGACTTAGAACTGGGCCATAGGCCAGTCCAACTATAATATCTGGGCCAAATAGACATCATCACTCATCTAGACCCTAATTTTGACCTAATGAAGAAGAAACTGATTCAGAGTTTGCCTCCTGTCTCCTATCCAGAGGTTATTTAGACCAAGCTCTTTATCCACTTCATGCTGCCCATACCAATGGCCCACTAAATTCTGTTCTGGAGAGGTCCAGGGAGGATATGGTCAAGCTAGACCAGTTGCTGTCATGGCAGTTCTCAGATAACTTATACTTTGACATAAAGCACAGTCTGAGCACATGTGACATTATCTGTAGAGAAATATTACATAGAAAGACACTTTTGAATCAATAACTTTTAAAAGGACCTTCAAGTATTCATCCAGCATGCTAGAAGAGATACTAAATATTTCCTTTCTATTCTATTTTTGGCAAATTACATTATAAATTTGTCATGGGAAGAGTACTTCAGAGTATGCACCCCAAATTGTAGGAAGTAAAGTTATTGATTGGTATATCAGTTTTTAATGAATAACAATGATGTTATGTTTCTGCATTTTGTAATACTTGTGACACTTATTGGTTTAAATTATTTTAACTTGATGAGTTTTCTTGTTCCTAACAAATGCACACTTCCATTTTTAAAATTTTATTTATACTTTTACAATCTTTTTCCTAGAGGATAGGCCTCTAAATCAAATATGCTTTAGGTACCACAAAACTGGAATCAGCTGGAATCCGAGCCTAGGACCCCTCTTTTGGCTTGCCGTGGTGTCTGGTCCAATCCTGCTTCTTTAATAGAGAACTGGGGTAACCACATCTTCTCTATTGAAAACTCTGCATGTCAATTTTCTTCCATAAAGCTTTCTCACTCTCTGTGTGGCTAATGATGTATATATGTCTTGTCACTTATCCATGTATTCTTTTCTTCAGAAATGAGTTGGAAATGAGCAATGTCAAGCTTGTGTATGGAGAACATTTTACTTGCTGTGGCCATAGCACCAGATCTCTCCATAGCTCATTTACAAATTATTATATGTGGATGAGAATATTTGCTATTCTGTAGAATTATGTTTAGCATTACATGAAATTATGCAAATAAAAGGCTTAGAATAGTTTCCTGCTTGCGAGAATTTTTTAGTAAAGTGATAGCTGATATTGTGCTTATGAGCATCAATTTTTTTTCAACAGACAATGGAAGCAAGAGCTGGTTTCTCATTTCTTGAATACTTACAGTGCTAACAAAATCTTCCTCATTGGAGATAAGTTGATAGAAGGAAACAAGAGAAACAAAAGTAAGTTGGAGTTCTGTTGGAGGATAGGGAACTATGTTCAGAGTGATAGTGGCACTAGAGTGGTCCTTTAACTGACTCTGATGGCAACTCCACCTTCCATCAAGGAGGCACTCAAGACATTCTACACAGTAACAATTTTATGAATGGTGGATCTTTCAAGATGACTACTTGGATATCAGTATATAAGCACGATTCCATACAGGAATTTGTAAGTTTTGCTGCTTTCATAGGATAAATCAGACTATAATTCACATGGCCTTATAGGTTCTGCTCAGGGCCCTTGACTAGAAGGTGGGAGGGATTGGTACACATTCTTCCAGCTGCATCTTAGTGCACAAAACAAGCATCTTGCAAGAACAAATGCAAGTGATTTTGAGTTTCTGGGATGACAAAAACTACTTTTATAAATTCAAGGCAGTCTTATATCTAACTTCCTTCCAGATGCTTTGTTAAAACTGGGCTTGAAATATAAAAGAACAAAGAATCCTTATCCTGCATTGTATGCAGAGGAAGTCATATTTAATTAAATTATATTTTGTTTGAAAATTATGTCTGAATTCATAGTTAATGAAAAAATGAAAAACAAATTTTTTACATAGTTGAATAAAATACTGGTAGTGGCATTAAAACAGAATTTAAAGAAATGTATTATTTGTTTGAATGTGTTTTTTCCCTGTAGCATATAACTAGTAATTAAAATGTATTTTAGTATATATAATTAGTATATTCTTGTTTTTTAGAGGCTACATATCTTATAGCAGGTATATCATTTTCCACATATTTTCTTCAACAAATTAAAAAATGGACAGAGATATAGCTTTTATATTTTTAATGAAGTAATTGTTCACATCAAACAACATCAACAAAGTATTCCAATACTGAAGTACACTGACAATATTCAACTCATCTTATTGGGCATTTTCATGTTCCATTTCATAAAAAGCAATTCAATTTCCAAAGAAAGAGATAATTATTTCTTTGAAAGGAAGAATAATTTAAAATTATAGTACACCATTTGAAATAATTTTCATTATTTCTTCCTTACATAGTTTACATTTGATATTCATAATTAGTTCCCTTAAAATAAATGAGGGAAACTATCCCCTGCAAGGCAATTTTCTAAATTAAATAAATCAGCTATTTTCAAACCACGTTATGACTCAGGGGATCTTCAGGTGATTCTTATACAACTAAATGATGAGAAAATTTGTACTATGATAACTGCCAGATTACAGCAGGTTATCCACCATGTATTTTATTTTATTTTTGAGAGAGAGAGAGAGAGAGAGAGAGAGAGAGAGAGAGAGAGAGAGAGAGAGAGAGAGAGANTTAGGGGTATTTCTAAGTTTATACTTAGGTTAAGGGTTAGGCTTTGAGCTAGGTTTAGGACTAAGGCTAAGGTTAGTGTTAGGGTTATGCTTAAGGCTAGATTTAGGCCAGGGATTCACTCTAGGTTTTGTGTTAAGTTAAGGTGTAAGGAAAGGGCTATGGGTAAATCCAGGATTATGATTAGGGCTAGTTGTAGGGCATGCTTTATGGCTAGGTCTAGTGATAGGTTTAGATTTTTGCTTAGGGTCATGTTTACAGGTAGGTTTACTCTCTCTTTTTTTAAGATACAGAGAGAAGAGACAGAGAGAGGAAGAGAGAGAGAGAGAGAGAGAGAGAGAGAGAGAGAAAGAGAGACAGAATTTTTTAATATTTATTTTTCAGTTTTCGGTGGACACAACATTTTTATTTTTATGTGGTGCTGAGGATCGAACCCAGAGCCCCGTGCATGCCAGGCAAGCGCGCTACCGGTTGCCGCTTGAGCCACATCCCCAGTCCCCACCATGTATTTTATACCTACTTTGTCTGGTATTTTATTTGACAGTAAAGTATACTTACTTTTCTTTCATAGATGAATATCTACATTAGGTCACTTAGCTTGCTGACCTTGTTTCAATAGTTGAAACAGAAATACAAAGCAGGCACAATCTTCTATGCGATAAATTCAAATTGTTTGAACATATCTCAAAATCTTCACAAAAAAAGGTGTTCCATTATACATGGTGGTTTCCTGGATTGGATTTGTTATTTATAAACTGCTTTCTTTAAAACCATACCTACATAAGAATCAAGAGAAATCAAAAAGATTTTGGAAGGAGTAATCCTATGTTGGAAAGAGTGCATATACTGAATGGTTTGAAAGATATAGAAAAAAATGTTTTGTTTTGTTTTGTTTTGTGGAATCTTTCTACAAAAGGTAAAAATGACAATCTTTCCAGAGCAGTTACTCTAGGTTTAGTTTGTGGGTACTGTATACCATGGAGAACTCAGAAAAAACATATCTTTTCTCAATGTTGGTAACATTCTCAGAGAGCTCATGTTGATCCAGAGCCCCATGCTGAATCCCCAACCCTACAAGCCAGCAGGAGGCAGGAGAAAGAGGGTATTGGGAAGTAAATGGACTTTGTTGAACTGTTCATGGAGCAGTAATCCTTAGTACTGCAGCCAGGATTTGGTATGCTCAACTCACAAAACTGCCAGTTTCCTCTTCTCCAAAACCAGATTTTACCAGTTTCTGTTACTCCCTTTGACCTCAATTTCTTCTTCATACTCCCATTTTTCTGCACCTTTACAGTCTCCTTTCCTCAGTAGGCTCAGGCCTGATCTCACTGACACTCAATGCTGTCCAGGTTCTACGCCTTATACCTTTTATAGAAAACACTGCTAGGACCCTACAAGACACATGAACAAGGTACCCAGCATTTGTATTATTATAAGTCATTTTCTGTATTGGGATTTGAATTGCTGGGCTCCAGCTGTCAAATCAGGTCCCATGAAAGTGGACCAGGCTAAGCCTTGGTTCCACTTGACCTTCTATATGCTGCAATTAAATTCTTAGGCATTGACCAAATCATGGTCAGCTGTCAATTTTATAACACAGTTGGTCAATCCTTTGCCTTGTTTCTAACTAAGATTCCAGCAAATCTGAGTCATGTCTATGTAAGTTTACCATATGAACCATATGAACATATGATCACATAAAGCTTAATCTTGGCAAATGCTTTGCCTTTCTTCACTCTTTCTCTGAAGCCTATGAGAAAGATCAAAAATTGATCTCAAAACTATTTCTAAGCCTGACATAGCCTTACAGCTCTTCTTACCTAAGTGTTACAGCAAACTATTACCAATAAATCAGAAGAGGAAAAAAAAATTAAACCTTAAAAACCTATTTTCCACATGAAGAAACTTTTATCCAAAGGGCTCTTTAAGGAGTTTGCAGACGCTTCTTATAGAGTCTTGAAAATGCTGTAGGGATTAGGGAAGATGGAAAGGGACAGGAACAGACTTTTAATAAAGTGGTGAAATTTAAGGCAATTCGCTCATCAAAAGACTTGCAGTGTGAATCGGAATATCAATTGTCTTTTAAGAAAATTAAGGGTAATTCCCTTTTCTGAGCTTGAGAATAAAGAGGTGTGTGTGTGTGTGGGGGGGAACTCTTAGATAATGAGAGATATAGACAGGCCAAAAAGGATATCTTGTCCCTTAATTCTCTATTAAATATGATGCTAAGCAATATGAATCACTAGTACTACTTCCCATTCTGGTCTGGTTTGGGATTAGTTCTTGCCCCATTAGTTCTAAGCTTGGGGCTCATGCTGCTTTCACAGTACTGGAATGGAAGACAGAGAAGTGCATGAGCTTTGCAGCTGTCTTGATGCCAAGTTTGACCTGTGTGGCCAGCAGTAGCTCCACCGGAAGAGTGAAGGCTTCTGGAGTTCTTCCATGACATTCATTTGGAAGATGTTGTAGATTTGGTGATTTTTCAGTCAACTCCCTTAATTGATGCTACTGAGGATCAAGTTACTGTCTAATACTAACAAAAAAATATAACATATTAATCAAACACAAATTTTTAAATAATGGAGAGAAATTACAAGATTATGTAATAACAACCTTTGTTTTCTACACCATATAGGTCTTGAAAGAGGTATTAGGAAAATACTTCTTTGCTTAAAACCAAAACTCAAAGTTTGTAACTCTTTGAATTCTGTAAGGGGAGATCAGTACATGACAGAGACCTCAGGGCCCATTTGGATAATATGGGGATGTCCCCACACAAATGTCTTACCTTCAGGACCCTTTAACTTTTCTTTCCTTTCTTCTAAATCATAACTCATTTTAAGCAAAGTCCTTAAGCTGAATCAGAAGCTTTGCATGCTGCACTAGATTATGGTGAAGTTTAGAATATCAAGCCTCCAGGGGCCAGGCTGGGGGCCCAAGTCATTGATGGCTGCCAGGTGCTAGTGGCATACAATAGGGCCAACTGAAGGAAGAGAGGGCTTCTCACCAAATGATGGGTCAAAAAAAAAAGAAATTTTGGGATGAAATTGGGCTTGAGGGGTACCACATTTCCACCTCTGTAATAGTTGATATGTAATTTACTCAAGTTTTGTTCTGCATTTGAGGTTTGGTTCCCCCTATTGTTAGCTATGAACCAATCCCTTGTTTCCCTTAGTTTCAGGAAAACAATTTTATTTGGCATAGCTGCCTCTCTGCTTGTTTGTAATGTATTTGTGTGTGTGTGTGCATGTGTAAAAGCACATCATGATCCATAAAAAATATAAGGCAGAATATAGTTTTGTCAACAACCATACATCAGATTAGTTTGCTATATAATAAAATTAATGATGCTATCATAAACATTAAAAAATCGCGAAAGCTATGATTCTTGTTCTCAGGAAGATAATAACCTGCTTGAAGAAATTAAATTACAATATAACTATACATAAATGATCTACAAAAAATCCAAGAAAATATTATTATTATAAATATAACTGGTGTGCTGCATACCATGTGGGTAGAATATAAATATTTATTTCAAACATTCATTTTCAAATGACAAGAGCTTCAAAAGTGATGCTTCTTACTCCATGATTAGTCTCAGCTCTTAAAAAACAGTTCTTTTATTCATATTTATAACCTCCATTCCTAAAGCCCATCTACCTGTTCTATATAAAATAGCTTAGGAGGAGAGATTGGAACATCAGTCGCACAGTGATAAGAACTGTGCCTCCGCCATGTTGACAATGGGTTATGGGTCACATTCCCCTCTCAAGAATTTTCTCTTAGGTACTCTGATTTCAGTTCATGTGGGAAACCTAAGTCCATCCAACCTGTTCTAAATGCTCAGACTTTGAAAGAATTGAGTGTATGTTTTACTCTTGATCCTTTCTGATTTCTTTGAAAGAATTGAGTGTATGTTTTACTCTTGATCCTTTCTGATTTATCTCCAAGTAAATTCCTGGATGAAAAGATGTATATAAAGCAAAGAAAATAATACAACACTTCCTAACACTAACACCTAAACTAAAAGTCTTCGTCAAGAAAAATACTATCATCTCCCGAGTGATTTATTCATTTTGCATTAAGGTAAACACTGGGATAATATTCTAGTGAAACCTACAAAATTAGGACTTATTATCTTTACCACAAGAAAAACTGCCAACAATACTTAAATAAATTTTATTTCGGATAAAAATAAAATTCTGAATTCTTATTTACCCCAATAGCAATCTGCCAAACACTGAGAAATTTGAACTAGGATAGTTGGTATGAGGTGAACATTACCAGGAAAATAATCGTGGAGGAAGTTGGAACTATAGACTAGCAGAGATAGGCTAGTTTGCTAAGAAACAATTAAAGCATTACAATAAACTCATGCATTTGTAATCTTGCAGCATTTCTCTGAATTCAGTATCATAAAGACTAAGACATATATAAGTAAGAAATAAAAAACATGTTATAGGGGTGTGACACAGTGATCACCTTGCAGTATTAATGACTGCATGCATGTGAATTTCAGAAACCACCTATTTGGAATGCCAATTATACTTGAATTGTACTTAGATCTAAGATTTTTTTATTAAATCTTTATTTGTTCAGAATAAATCAATTCAAAAAATGATGATCTAATTCAATCTAGGCTTGAATATAATAATAGTACTTGGAATTTTTTGTAAGAAATTTCAAGCACAGGCATTCCATTTGGAAGAGTGGTAGTGTTTACACAGGCTGGACCCAAGTCTGTAATTTGTGATTGGCTGTGAATAGTGTTCACTATGTCAAAGGCACACACTCTGCTATAGTGAATCTGAGTGAACAGGGGAAAAATCACTGTCCCCAAAAGAAATAGCATTTTCTCTCAGTATGGTGCCATAAAGTAATGCCGAGGTAATGATTTAGACTGATTCAGCAGGAGGGCTGCCTCTGGTATTAGTTCCTGCAAGTCTGCCTGTAGATGCAATGCCTTGCAGCATGCACATTTTAAATGTGGGAATAACCTGAATAAATTGCCATGCAATTTAATTTATAGATCTAAATAATATACTCTGACACTGGGTCCAAAACAACTTTAAGATCAAAGACTCTCTGAATATAATTCACAATGCATAGCAGAATGTTACTTTTTATATGACTGCCAAAGGAACAAGGGTTTGGGCGCCCCCAAAGTATTAATAGTTCACTGCTCTCAGATTTCCCACTTACCATCTTCAAAACTAAAGGTTTGCTTTGAAGATTAAATCCATAACTCATTCAGTGAGTAAATAATGCTTAGTATCTCCTTAGTACTTAATTAATACCTCATTCAGTTCTTATGGAGAATTTCCAAGACCATCCAAATGACCATATTTATTATGTATTTTTTTCTTTTTGCATTTTGAATGCCAACTTTGGAAAGAGAGCAAGGAATCTGACTAGCATCGTACTATTAGTTCTGCTTTGAAACCATTACTACAGCTTCCAAGAGAGGTTTCTCTAAGCAAAATACCACTATATGAAATTAAGAAATAAATTTATAGGGTCACTATTCATGTGATCTAACATGACATTTCTGCAGCTTCTCAATGATCATCAATCTTTTCTTCTTTAGTTGCCTCCAGTGAGCCAGAATGGTAACAACTGCCTGGTTCTGCTTCCCTGTGTTAGGTAAAATAGTTTGTCATATCTCCTATAAGATACGATTAGAGAGGAGCTCAAAACTGTCTTTCAGTCTGTCACTACTGTCTGAACCCATAAGGCATGACTCTGCATTAATCATCTACCCTAATAAAGCCCTTTGCTATAAGGTAATTTCCAGTTAGCTGAGAAAGCACCTCTGAGCAATGGCATAAAAATGCAGTATATTTTGAGAATTGAGAGGGTTAAGAGAGATGTTTGAAATCATCAGTTACTTTGAAGACAGAAATAGATATGGCATCATAATTTGAGCAGCAGGGATATTATGGTTTGAATCATATCCCTTCAAAAAGAAGTGTTGAAGTCCTAATTCCAGTACCTCTGAATGTGACCTTATTCAAATATGGGATCTTCACAGAGATCATCAGGTCAAAATAAGATTATTAGGGTGGGCTCTAATCCAGTATGAATTGGGTGCTTGTAAAAAGCAGAATCTTGGACACAGAAATAGATATGCACAGGAAAAGATTGGAGTAGTGCTGTCACTAGACAGAGCATCGGGGATCCAGGGCTACCTCCGAAAGCCAAGAAGACGCATGGGAACATTTCTCCCTCCAGGCTTTCGAAAGGACCGCAGACCTGCCAACACCACAACCTCTGAAACAGTCTTCCAATAAATTTCTGTTATTTTAAATCACCCATATATTGGTATTTTGTTACTGGGGAACTAAACAACCTAATAAGAGAGAGAAAATTACCAGACATGGGGAAAAGTGAAAGGATACTGAAAACTAAATTATTTTTCATACGATTAATTTTTAAAACACCTTCTCTTCCTATTCATTTGTGTAGTACTTCTTTACTGAATATGCTTTAGAAAATATATAAAAATAATTCAAAATTTAAATCAATTTATCAGAGAAAATATTCTTCGATATACTCACAAATATTTTTTTTTTAGTTTTTGTTCATATGTACAATTTAACACTAAAAGTGAAATTTATACATAATAATACTTTGCTCATATCCTTATTAGAATTCATTTTTGCAATTTTGGCAAATGTCCCTGGGTATAGTAGCACATGCCTGTAAATCCCAGTGACTTCAGAGGCTGAGACAGGAGGATCACAAGTTCAAAACCAACCTCAGCAACTTAGTGAGGCCCTAAACAACTTAATAAGACCCTGTCTCAAAATAAAAAATAAGGATTGGGGATGTGACTCAGTGGTTAAGTACCCCTGGGTTGAATCCCTGGTACCAAAAAAAAAAAAAATTCAGTTTGAAAATTGTTTACAAATAACTTTGAGCTTATAGAAAATTTGCAAGAATATAATTAATACAAAGAACACATGGGAACATTTATATAACATATATCACTTATAAAATTTGCAAGAATATTATTAATACAAAGAAAACATGGGAACATTTATATAACATGTATCACTTATATAACTTATAAAATTTGCAAGAATATAATTAATACAAAGAACATATGGGAACACATATATAACATATATAACTTATCTAAATCCATAAATTGTTAATATTCTACCTCATTTGCTTTATAATTATTTTGCAGAACCATGTAAAGTTAAAAATATAGTAATCATGACACTTTAGACATTGTTATGATTTAGATATGTCGAATCCCCAAAAGCTCATATGTGAGACAATGCAAGAATGTTCAGAAGTGAAATTAGATTATGAGAGCTGTAACCTAGTCAGTGGGGTCACTCTGGGCATGGATTGGAGTTTATATTTTGTCTCTGATGAGCAGAGCTCTTTTCTGCTTCCTGACAGTCACATTCTGAGCTGCTTTCCTTCACCATACCCTTCTGCCATGATGTTTTGCCTTATCTTGGACCCAGAGCTATGGAGCTGGCTGACCATGGACAGAACCTCTGAAACTGTGAGCCAAAATAAACATTTCCTCCTCTAAGTTGTTCTTTGTGGAACTTTTGGTTACAACAATGAAAAGCTGACTAAAACAGACCTGAACACTTCAGTGTGTATTTCCAAAGAATAAGGACATTGTCTTATGTATCCACGGTAGAGATATTAACTTTGGTGAATTTAACAAAATGGTACAATAATTTTTTTCCTAACCTATCACTCATTTTATAAATTTGTCAGTTGGCTTAATAGTTTTTTATATTGGTTTCTTCCTCTTTGATACAGGGTCAGTTCTAAAAATCAGCTATTGCATTTAGTTGTCATCTCTTTAACTTTTTGAATCTGGATCATTTCCACTTCCCAAGTTTATTTTTTATGACCTTGACATCTTTGAATAATATAATCTCTCCTGTTTTGAATTGAACATTCCAAATTTTGTGTTTGTCTCATCTTCCTCATTATTAGACTCTCATTTCAAATTGTCTGTTGAGATGATTCTTGTGTAATATTGTTTTTTCTTCTCAGAATATTGCAACTGAAGGCAGAAGGTGTTCCTCTGACTCTCATCAACAATGTTGAGTTTGTATACCTGGTCAAGGATGGTCTGATCAAGGATGGTCTGATTTCTTCATTAGTAATTATTTTTTTTTCTATGTGAAAAATATTCTACTCATATTTATGAAGTCCTAACAATGTGGTGTTTTAATACATGGATACATTGTATAATATTTAAGTCAGGTTAAATACAATTATGTCCTCATTTATCTTCATGATGAAAAATTTTAAAAACCTTTCTTCTAGATTTTTGAAATGTGCAGTACGTTATTGTTTCTTGTAGCCATCCTCTGTGCAGTAGCACACCAGAACTTCTTGTTCCTCTGATGATAATATATCCACTGATCAACCTCTTGCCAAAGGCTCCTATCCCTACTAACCCTGGCCTCTGATATCGACCACAATAGTCTCGATTTCTGTGAGATCAACTTGTTGTTTTTTTTTGTTGTTGTTGTTGTTGTTGCTGTTGTTTTCTTTTCTTTTTTTGAAGTGCTGGAAATGGAACCCAGGGCCTGTGCATTTCAGGCAAGTACTGTACAACTGAGCTGCATCACCAGCTTGAGATAAAATTTTCAGATTCCTTATATGAATGAGATCCTAGAGTACTCTTCTTTTTAAAAAAAATATTTAGTTTTTAGTTATAGGTGGACACAATGTCTTTATTTTTCTTTATGTGGTACTGAGGATCGAACCCAGTGCCTCACTTAAGCTAGGTGCTAGCTCTACCTCTGAGCCACAACCCCAGCCTTAGAGTACTCTTCTTTTTGCGCCAAATTTTCTTCACATAACACAGTGATCTTGTTTTATTCATGTTGTCCCAGATGACAGGATTTCACTCTTTTGTTATGGCTAAATAGTTTTCCATTGTGAATATGTCTCATGTTTTCTTTATCCATTCATCAGCTGATGGACACTTAGGTTGTTTCCATTTCTTGCTGTTTTGTGTAGCACTACAATGATCATGGTACAGCAGATGTCTTGCCAATATGCTGATTTCATTTTTATTTTATATATTTCAAATAGTGGGCTTGTTCAATCATATGGTAGTTCTATTTTTAATTTTTTTTTAAGAGACAAGGTCTTTCTGTTGCCCAGGCTGGCCCCAAACTCCTGGGCTCAAGCTAATACTATTGCTTCTACATCCAGAATAGATTGGACTACACACATGCTCCATTGCACCTGACTTTTACTTTTTGCAATGTTGGGGTTTATACTTCCTGCGAAAGCACTCTTATGACTGAGCTAGGTTCCCAAGCCCAGTTTATTTATTTATTTATTTTTTGAGAAACTTCCATAGTGCTTTCCATAATGGCTGCTCTAACTTACATTACTAACAACAGTGTACAAATGTTTTGTTTTTTTTCACTATATCCTTGTTAACACTTATTATTCCTAAGTAATTTTGATAATAGTCATTCTTACCTGGCTTGAGGTGATATCTCATTGCATTTTTTATTTGTATTTACCTGATAATTAGTCATGTTGATTGTTTCTTCATACACCTGTTGGCTCTTTGTATGCCTTCTTTTGAGGAATATTTATTTAGTTCCATAGTCTATATAAAATCAGATTATTTGGGTTTTTGCTATTGAGTTTTTGGAGTTCTTATATATTCTGGATATTAACTCCTTATGTGATTTGTATATTTTTTCACATTCTATAGATTGTCTCTTTACTCTTGATTATTTCCTTTGCTGTGCAGAAGATTTTTTTGTTTGTCTATTTTTGCTATTGTTTTCTGTGTTTTTGGAGCCTCCACCAAAAAAATCCTTGCCCATTTCAATATTGTACAGTAATTCTCCTATGTTTTCTTCTAAAAGTTTCAGTTTCTTGTCTTACATTTAAGTGTGGTATCAATTTTGATTTGATTTTTATAAATAGTGAGAGGGATATAGTTTCACTGTTCTGTTTGGATTATGAAATTTTCCCAACAAAATTTATTAAAAAGACTTTTCTATCTCCAATGCATGTCCTTTGTTGAAAATTAACTGGCCATTAATGTAAAGGTTGACTTCTAGGCTCTCTATCCTTACCCACTGATCTACATATCTGTATTTATGTCAATGCCATACTGTTTTAATTGTTACAGATTTATAGAACATTTTTAAGACAAATAATGTAATAGTTTTTGATTTATCCCTTCTAATCAAGAAGGCTTTGTCTACTCAGAGCTTTCTTGTTTTCACATAAGTTTTATGATCTTGTTTCTACTTATCTGAAGAACATTATAGATATTTTAGCAGGTATTTCATTGAATCTATAGATTGCTTTGGGTGGTATAGACATTTTAACAATATCGATTCTTCCAATCCATAAATCCAAGATCTCATTCCACTTTTTTGTCCTCTTCAATTTCTTTCATAAATACTGTATTCTTTTTATTGCAGAGATATTTTTACTTTTTTGGTTAAATTTGTTTGTTGTTGCTATTGAAAATAATATTGCTTTCTTAATTTGTATTTCAGATATTTCACTACTAGCATATTGCAACACTACTGACTTTTGTGTTGGTGTGGTATCCTGTGGGGTTTTCTTTCTTTCATTTTTTTTTTTTTAATTTCTAAGAGTTTTTTGGAGAAGTCTCTCTGTACGATCCTGTCATTTGGAAATGGTGACAATTTGACTTCCTCTTTTTCAAATTGAATGCCCTTTCTCCATTTCTCTGACTAGTTCTTTCAGTACCATGTTGAATAAAAGTGGTGAAAGTGGGCATACTTTTTCCAGATAATAGAAAGCTCTTAGCTTTTCTTCACTCAGTATAATGTTAGCTCTTTGATTTTTACAAATGGCCTTTTTTACGTTAGGTATGTTCCTGGCATGGCTAATTTGTTCATCATTTTCATGATGAAGAGAAGTTGAATTTTATCAAATGGAATTTCTGCACCTATTGAGATGAATAAGGTTTTATCCTTCATCCAATGATGTGAATACATGTAGTCAATCATGTTTATTTATTTGCATATGTTAAACCATTTTTGCATCTTGGGGATGAATTCCATGTGATAATGGTGAATAATCTCTTTAATATGCTGTTGGATTTGGTTTGCTAGTATTTCATTGAGGATTTTAGCATCTATGTTCAGCAAGTATATTGGCCTGTCATTTCCATTTTATTGTTGCTGTTATATCCGGATCTAGTTTTGGTATCAGGTAATATTGGCCTCATGAAATGTGTTTGGAAGAATTGCTTCCTCTTTTGTTTTGGATATAATACAAGGAGAATAAATATTAGTTCTCTAAATTTTCGATAGAATTTAGTGATGTCTTTGGTCTGAGGCTTTACTTTGATGCGGGACTTTTTATTCCCCATTCAATATTGTTACTCATTATTGGTTTGTTCAGATTTTCTATTTCTTCATAATTCAACCTTGATAAAGGTGTATCTATCCAGGAATTTTCCCATTACTTCTAAGTTATTGAATGTGTTGCTGTGTAATTGTTCATAACAATCCCTAATGATCCTTGTATTTCTACTGTCAGTGGTAATGTCTTCCTTTTTATCTCTGATTTTATTGATGTGAATCTTCTCTCTTTTTTTCTTAGTTTAACTTTTNCTTCCCTCATTAAATTATGGATATATATATATATATATATATATATATATATATATAATTTATAAATATATATATATATATATATAAAAATTAACAGACTAAATTGCATATATCTGTGGATTGTCATTTGATTTTTTTATATATGCTGTGTAACATTCCAATCAGGGTCAGGATGTCTATCCCCTCAACATGTATCATTTATTTGTGGTGAAAACATTCAAAATCCTTTTATCTAGAAATTTTGAAATATGTAGTACATCATCATTATCTATAGCCACCCTACTGTGAAATAGAACACCATAACTTATTTCTTCAATCTAACTAGAAACTGTGTATTTTTAAAAACCTAGAAAAGGACTAGAAATAGAAAAGTCATCCTCTCGGTGGACCAGAATGAATCACCGGAAGGTGGCAGACAGTGGAATGAGATTAAAAGAGAGAATCACAGCTCAAAAGCTATATATAAGAAAACTTCTGATGGATAAAGTAAGATGATATAGGGACAGGGGAAAGGACTTGTTCCAAGCTTAGGTGTGATGCATGTATTAAAAACTAAGAGACCATGAGTCAATCTCTTGGGGAGAAGGGGCTTCTGAAAAAAGTCACTCAAGCCTTCCATCCTCTTCTCCCTTGAACTAATTATGCGGTTTCAAGGTCAAGGACAACCAGAGCAATAGGAATGATCATGTCGGCCAGAGGGTCATGGTGAGGTCCTGGAGAGATGGACACACCCAGGAGCAAGTGGAAAACTCTGTGACCAGAAGTTAGCTCTTAAAGAAGACTTTCCTACAGCATCTGCCTCCCGTGAGTTTGCCCAGTGAAACGAACACAGAAGTACAAGTCTCCAGTCCCGAATGAAGAGCAACTCTTTGAAAAAGAGGTTTGAATGTCAAGGAAGAGAGCTAATAGTTAATGGGATGACATGAGCAAAGTAAAACTTACAACTTTAGAATGGAAAAAAAAAATCATTATTTTCAGAGAAGAGGAGGAAACCACCTACAAAATTAAAAAAATAATAAGAAGAAATTTAGAAAGTAGTAAAGTTTGTTAAAATATGCAAAATTCAATAGATAGACTGGGTATCAGAATGGATTTAAAGGATGAGTGAATTAGGTGATAAGTGAATTAATAAATTAAAAGATCAAATTTAAAAGTCCTCCCAAATCTAATCATAAAGGACAGAAAGTAAAATGTATGAAAAAAAAAAGCTAGGAAATAAACAGGATGAATCCACTCTCCAAAGAAAATTTAGAACACTCAAAATAGAAAAGAAGAAATAATAAATACTAACAGAATTGAAGAAAGGATTGCACCACTCTGATTACTTGATTGCTTAACAGGTTGGAAAAAACTTCATACTATGACACGCTGTGCTAACATTTTAGAAGGTGCAGAATACAGTGAAAAGTACCATGAGCTTCAAGATGAAAGACACTAAAGACTCTAAAGGACAAAGAATTACATTGACATCAGAATTCTAGATGAAAACTGACTGCAATGGAGCACACCCTTATGAGCTGATGAAAAGGTATCTCAAGTTTAAATTTTCTAAACTCAGTTGAATTATATGTGCAAGAACTGTCTAAACCATTTTCAATCATCCAGGATTTAAAAAGCCTACCCCAAAACATCTTACCTAAATAAAGACTGTAGGAAAACTTTAAATGAACCTAAAAGAAAGACAAACAAAGCAAGAAGCATAAATGAGTGAAGAAACCATAGATGATTGAATTACTCCATAAAACTGACATTAGTGCAGTTTGAAGTTTCACAAGAATAATTTTATGAAAAAATATGGGAAATATTAAAACAAATTTGGTAGTGCCTGAATATATTCCAACCAACAAAAAGATATCACATATACAAGATGTTAGAGAAGGTGCATTTTGCTGGATGGAAAATGTAAATCAAAATTAAAAAATGTGACTTTATTATCTTTGGAAAGATAAAAAGTTTTATGAGGTAGGGAAATTGAAAGTCTTACATAATGATTAAAACTGATAAAGTTTTTTGGTTGGTCAGCCATATTCAGAGTGCTTAAAATTTAATCATCAATCCAGTCTATTGATGGATTCATTGGATTCTCTGTCATCTATCATCTATATAATCACTCTTATTATTTATGGTTATGCCCTACAAAGTCACGGTGAAACTAATTTAGCAAATACTGAACTCCAAGGGGAAATACAGTCATGTTGCTGTGATTTTGTGGTCATAACATTTTTGTCAACCAAAATGCCATTTGCATTATCTTGATTGGTTTGCAAATGTCCTTGTAAAAAAAAAAAAAGACAGTCTTATTGCCATTGAAAAGCTAGCTATTTCACACAACCCTTTACCACAACTGTATAACAGTTAGCAAGCATGTTTTAATTGCCTTGTCTGCTAATTTAACATTTTCCATGCAGCGTTGCATTTTGAAATGTGTGAGCCAGCCAACAGTAGCTGAGAAGGGTTTAACATTTTCTTGACTGTGGGCAATGTGAAATGTGACCATATTTCCTTGGCTTCCAGCTTTATAGCAATGTTAACCATTATGCATATTTCAAAAAATCATATTTATCTCCTGAATTCACACATTTAACCATTTTCCCAACTTCTACATAGTTTCTTTACGTTCTATTAGAACGACCTCATGTACACATCAATGAATGTCCTCTTCCTATTTCTGGACTTACTGTACGGTTGATTCATAACATTGAACTCAAGAGTAGCAGCTCCATAACTCATGCCTGAACAAAGGTCTATCACACATATTTCTCCTTCAGGAATGTTACAGCTTTCTTGTATTAACTTCAACTTAACGCTTGGAGGCCACGGTAAACATTGAACTCACCTAAGGGAAACAAAGTCACAAAAATGTGAAAACATGGCAGTAAGTAGATTATGAAAAAGATTTTGAGAGATCAGACAAGAAACTGAAACAAGAAGGCAGAGTGCTGTCTTGTTCTACCTCATCTGGGGACGTGCCGGTTCAGTGCTCTATGCTTATCTGCAAATGGCCACAAAAATGTGGTTTTGATTTTGGAAATACAGATAAATTTTAGTAATTAAATTTGCAAATATGAATTCCATGAATAACAAAGATGATTCTGTGTGTATCTGTGTGTGTGTGCACGTGCGCATATGCATGTTTCCAAATGCGGAGAACAAGAGAGATTTGGAGGATATAAGTCAGCATTCACAAAATCAAAGAAAAAGGTGAGCAAGGAGGCCTAAGGAAGGATATGAAACAGGGCACATGAGAATCAGAGAGTCTCAGCTGATGTCACCTTAAGTGCAAATCACATCCATTTGTTTTCAGTGCCAATCTTTTTGTGATTCAAATTTCAAGAAATGTGTCTTATTGGTTTTATTAGGTCATATGATTCTCTTCAGGTCAGGCAAGGCCTGGGTAGCTGGGTCAATGGTTCCATCAAGAATGATACTGCAAGCATTGACAATTGAGTCACCATTTTTAAAATAAGGTGCCATAAGATTGAAAAAAGCAACAAATAACATACGTACTACTATTTCCTTAAATTTATACCAAGGAAAGAATTGTACTTTTAGACTTATAAAAAATACTTAAATATTTTAAGTTTAATCTATCAGATGTTTGTATTATGATTCAAAAACATGTTACTGTGTTTTCTATTACTGCATGAAAGAGTGCCCCAAAGAGTAGCTTAAAATAGCACTGATTCAAAATTCAAGAAAATATACTTCTCAGGTTATCACAGGCTCTAATCAAGATGCTTGCCAGGGTACATTCTTTTCTCATGGTCCTCCTCCATGTTTGTGTGGTAGTCAGAGGAACTCCATTATTTTATGATTATAGGAATGTTGTATATTGTTGACTTTGCACTAGGGGTATCTTTCTGCTCCCAGAGGCCACATGCAGTTAATTCTGTACTACATCGTCTCTCAATGTGGCAGCTTATTTCTGTAAGACCTGCAAAAGAGTGTCTTTCGTCAAGGAAGGCTACACCTTTTCTAAAAGGACTCTCTGCTTACTTCATATCAATTTAGAATGTTTCTTCTGATAAACTCAGTGGACTCTAATTGTATTTTAAAAATACCTCCACCTGCTATTTAATAAAATTGTGATACTGGAATCCCATCCCTTTGTCATAAGCAAATGGTTAGAAGCTATACCCCTACCAAGGCAACAGGCAAATAGAAGGTATAACTTCAGGGACCAAGATCATGAGAGATATCTTATGATTTTGCTACCACTTTGAAGGATATTTAATTCTTGAAAAAATGTTCAATATATAACATTTAATTTAGAAAGATTCAAAACAGCTCTTAGCATTTCAAAACAGAGTAACTGTTAAATGACAATGTAGAAATAAACCTAAAAAGAATCTATAGTCTTTTCTTGAGTTGTGTGATAAAGAGTAATTTTATTTTCGGTTCCCAGCTTATTGCATATTCTATATTTTGTGTAGTTAGCAAGTGCCACTTGTATAATAAGAAAATTTTTATCTGAGTTAAAAGCATTGATGCTGGAACTAATGGGCTGAATTTTAATCTTAGTTTTCAGACTCTCTGGTGAGGATGAATTAATCACATTGAACCTAAGTTTGTTTTTGCAATGAAGAATATCATTCCATTCCTTTTTTTTTTAATACTGCCAGCTTTCAAGGCCCTCCTACTTTATTGCCTTCATGTCCCATATGAAAAGAATGGGAAAAGGAAGTGTAAGTGCTCCCTTCTTTGGATATGGTAGAAAGTTCAAACCCTGCATAAGGATGCTTATGCAACAACAATTACCAAAACTAAAACCTATCTCCTTTCCCAAACAGACCCTTTCATATCCTCTGGGCAGCTGCAGTGGCATCATTCTCAGTGTCTGATTCAAATTTTGAAAGGGAAGGCTTCATCCTGACTCTTTTGGATGTCTACAATATTTTATATGTGAACTGGACTTGATAATAGAATCAACAGAGTAATTGTAAGAAGTACACTTATTGATATATATTTGAGTACTTAAAAGATTACTTGCACATGATATTTATCATATGTGTCTAGAGTAGGCATTTATGAAATACTGATAATCTGATCATTTGCTTTATTTTGCTTATTTTTGGAAGTCATTATTTATTTCACAAAAGAAAATTTATGTACATAGTATCCTATTAGAAAATTTAAAATGTCCTTCAGATAAAGAAACATGTATAGTTCTATGGTGCAAACAGGTTTAGAAATCAAACTCTGTTTTTAGAGGTTTCATAAATTTAAAAAAATGGGCTGTATATATTATTGTTTGAATTATTTTGATTTTAGCCTTTAAATAACATTATGTAATTATAAAACACCCTTTTTCTGGAGTTTAAAGTTACAGAATGCTTTTACAAACACTTTTCCATGCTTTATTGGGAAACAAATAACTTGTTTAAAAATGGGTTAGTACCAAGTATTTGTTCATTTGAACCAGCTTCTAGGGTTTATTTATTCATGGAAATCTCCTAATCTTCCTGTGCAGGACTGTAGCATGAAAATATTCTAGAATAGTGATGTATGGCATTAGGAATTTTTGTGGAAGATTTATTCATGGTTGCCAAACTTGGAAGCAACCGAATTGTTTTTCAACACGTTGATCAATAATCAAGTTGTAGTACATCTATACAGTAGAAATTACTGTGTGGAAAAAAGAAATGAGCTATTAAACCACGAAAATATTTGAATGCACATTAAAAAGTGAAAGAAAACAATTTGGAAAGTCAGTATATTGTATGTCCCCCAAAATATGACTTTCAAGAAAAGATAAAAACATGGACAAAATAAAAAATCTGTGGGTTGCAGGGACTTAGAGGGGAGGAGGTAAAGATGCACAGATGGGAGCACAGATTTAGGGCAGCAAAGCTTTTCTGCATGATGCTATAATAGTGGACACATGTCACTATACACATTAATATAAATTTCTATCCTGCTCTATATACAGACTTACGCAAAAAATAAAGGTTTCAACGTTGGCTTATCAATTGTAACAAATATACAACACTGATATAAGAGATTAATAAAGGGGATCTAGGGAACAGATGTTGAAGTAATATATGAGAACTCTTCATATTTTCTTCTCAATTTTTCTGTAAACTTAAAATTGTTTAAAATAAAAATATATTAGAATGTAATGACATGTAGCTTTACCAATGTCATTAATAATACTGAATTTTCTTTTAAATTATCAAAGAATGATTCTACAGTGCTCATTATTATGTAAGTATTCAATATTTTTATTATATTTATTTTTTACTTAAATCTTTAAAGATTATTTTGTGCAAGTATTTATGACTTCTATTTATTTTGAACAAAATTCAAATAAATAGATGATATTTTTTTAATAATCTGAATAAATAACTCACATTTACTACCTTTCTTTCCTTAAAAATATAGATTTGCACTAAAGCTCCCTTCAGATGCTATAGGTTCTAAATTCATTATACAAATGAGAAAAACAATAAACACATGAGTTATTTAAGTTATGGTAAAATAGCAAAGCTAGAAAGAAAATTCATTTCCTCATGTAATCACAGGCATGTACTTTTATCTTTTATAGAAAAAAAGCCACTAAATTAAGAGAGTAAAATGATTCATCTGTTCCTCCAAGGGCCTTGATTCTGTCCTTGAGTTTTAGCAAATGAGGTGTGTTTTCTCCTTTCACAATTTACTATTTAAATTATTTCCCTTTCACTCAAATAATTTCAAAGAGAAATGATTTACTTCTTAATTAATTTCTTCCCTGCCACAAATATGATTATCATAACTGGAAGCTCATTTAGGAAAAGAGAAATCTGGACATTAGTATCTACATGGTGTATATATGTCAGAGAGTAGTTATGGCCAAGGTCTTTAAAAAAAAAATCACATCAAAGCCTGGAAGGGTCTATGTGTACCCTGCATGACTAGCTTTGTGCCTCCTGCAGAGCAGAACCTTAAGAAATATTTGCTGTACATGTAGCATGACAGTAAGGAGCATTCTCAGAGATAAACCAATCTATGTGCCCTATTTGCTCTGCTAATAACTGTTTATCCCATTAGATGTTTGAATAAGTCACATCACATCTCCGAGCTAAGTTTCCTCATCTGGAAAATGAAAATAATAAGACCTCCTTATTGGAGTTGAAATGAGACAGTATTAAAATGTAAGTTCCACAAAGTTTAGAGGTTTTATTCTATTTGATTAGTTTCTACAAGCCTAGTGCTTATAAAATAATTTATATATATTTGATAATATATATATTCACATATGTTTGGCATTAATATATATTTGGTGGATATATACACATACATATATGCATATATATATATTCATTAAATATATATATATATTCATTAAATATATATATATATTCATTAAATATACATTTAATATATTCATTAAATATGTATATACTTAATGAATTAAATTTGCTTTTTTCTGCTGGATCATAGACTGTTACCATAGTTAAATTTTTAGACATTCTATAAGGATGGTGCTATTATTACTTTCTTGTGATGAAGAAACAGGGCAAAAATCAGTTAAATAACTTGATAGAATATGACATATACAGAATTCCAACCCAATGAACCAGTTTTGCTGGTCTGCACTTCAAATATGTCAACTATATTCCATTAGTGAGATATATATATATATATATATATATATATATATATATATATATACACACACACACACACACACAGGACCTGGGACATAGTAATTAATAAATTATCTTAGTTACTATTAGATGAGAGTCATTGAAAATGGAATTTCTGATTTAAGGATGCTATGTTTTCTAATAAAGAATATGTAAAACAAAACTTGAAATTTCCCAGATTTTCACTATTGCTTTAAACTACATATTTTTCTGTTTTGTGTTTTTGCTTATGTTTTGTAACAAAAATCTGATTCATATAAACACACTTTTACACTTAGGAAAAGGAGACGAACTCAAAAATATTTAATAAAATTGTATACACTAATTGGCTATATACGGCAATTTTTTTTTTCATTTCATAAGTCCTAAAGTCAATGTTATTTCCGTTACTTTTAAAATAGGGAAACAAATTCTATTTTACAGGTAACATAAATACAGGTATATGTTAACTTGTATTGTATGCATTTTTTTCCGGACGTAGTTCCAAAGGTTTAATTTCCCTATTAAGCTAAGCCTATCCCAAGTTTTATTGTTGAGGAGTTTATAGTCATTTGCACTCCATCTGCCACTATTGGCTTTGAAAAGTTATAAGCAAAAGTTTACAAGTTGTCTTTGGAAAATAAAGTGAAAGAAAAATAAATATATAAAGATATTTTATGTAAATAAATTTCAAAATCAAAAGTAATATAATGGTTTCTTCTAAAAGAAACACTACTATATGCAGATTCATTTCCTAGGAAGGGACTCAGAGACCTAGTCCATAAAAATAATCAAACAATATCTAGGACAGTTTGCAGATTTTACCTAACGGTCAACTTCTAAGATCTCCTTTTTTTTCAATACTGGGCTAGTTATAAAATATTTAAATTATAGATTAAAATTTCCAGCATGCTAAGCAGATAAATGAGGTGATTAGGCAATGGGATATGAATAGATGTAATGTGTGCAACTTTTGTTTTAAAGAAACAACCAATGAGGAAAACAGAGAGCCTACAGAATTGGAGCAAATTTTTACCACATGCACATCAGATACAGCACTAATATCCAGGATATATAAAGAAATCAAAAAACTTAGCATGAAAAAAATCCCAAACAACCAATCAATAAATAGGCTTAGGATTAAACAGACACTTCTCAGAAGAAAATACATAATCGATCAACAAAGATATGAAAAAAATTTCAACATCTCTAGTAACTAGAGAAATGCAAGTCAAAACTACTCTTAAGATTTCATCTCATCCCAGTCAAAATGGCAGTTATCAAGAATACAAATAACAGTAAGTGTTGGAGAGGATGTGGGGGAAAAGGCACACTCATACATTGCTGGTGGGATTGCAAATTGGTGTAACCATTATGGAAAGCAGTATGAAGATTTCTTAGAAAACTGAGAATGGAACCACCATTTGACCCAGCTATTCCACTCCTTGGTCTATACCCAAAGGACTTAAAAATAGCATACTACACTGACACAGCCACATCAATGTTTATAGAAGCTCAAATCACAATCGCTAAGCTATGGAACCAACCTAGGTACCCTCCCATAAATGAATAAAGAAACTGTGGCATATATACACAGTGGAATATTATTCAGCATTAAAAGAGAATAAAATTATGGCATTTTCAGGTAAATGGATGGAGTTGGAGAATATCATGCTATGTAAGCCAATTCCAAAAAAACAAAGGCCAAATGTTCTGATAAGTGAATGCTGATCCATAATGAGGGGAGCATGGGAAAAATGGAGAAACTTTGGATTGGACAAAAATGGGGAGGGGACAAGAGGGGGTATGGGAGTAGGAAAGATGGTGGAATGAGATGGACATCATTACCCTAGATACATGTATAATTGCACAAATGGTGTGACTCTACTTCTTGTATAACCAGAGAAGTGAAAAATTATCCATTTGTGTTCAATGAATTGAAGAGCATTTTGCTGTCATGTATAACTTATTAGAACAATTTTTTAAAGTACAAAAATTAAGTAAATGATTTAAAAATGCATAGAACTGCTTTTCACCCTGTTTTTTTCTTTTAGACCAGGATATACAAGTAAAGCTGAGGTTAATTTGGTTATGAAGAAATTAAACTCTTTTAGAGATTGCAGAATAATAACTTGGAAGGTACCTGGGGCCCTGAGCAGTTTTTTTAACCTTTCTTGTACTACTTACCTATTTCTGAATTTGGAAATTTGAGAGAAAAAGTAACTATTACCTGTTTGAATCATGAAATGTTGAGGTAGGTTTGTCTCAAAAGCTTGACTTATACTACAGACAATATGTTCCTTGAACTACAGTGTGGATAACAACATCATCAAGACTGCCACCAACAATACGAATATCAAATTATTGAGTATGGCATCTGTGCTTAACATTGTGCATATGTTTTGAATGGATGATTTCATTTTTACCTGAAAACATTTCAATGATGTGTGTGTATATGTTTACATGTATTATTCTGAAGCTTTTCTTAAGCAATTTGATATTTTAGATGTCATAAGTCAGGAAATGAGAAAACTAGCATTAAAACTCAGCTTGTTATGACTCAATTTTGTAAACTTTGATGCAAATAAATTCCACTTACAGCGTTCCCAACCATTCTTTTAGTGCCTTGTTATAAAATGAAATATTCTACACAAAATCCATGATATCATTAATGAATTTCAACTGAATACAAATTGTTTCTGTGTTTTCAGGACATTGAATTAACTTGTGTTAATTTTACTATTTACCATTTAGTTTCATTTATTAACAAAGTATTAAATACTTAATTTGCAATGTCTGGTTGCTATATTTAGAAAAACAAACTAGCACAGTACTAGTAAGAAGGGAGAATGTGTGAGTAAATCTTTACATTACAACTCAATAATATCCAGTTATATGATCATAGGGTAGGGATTATGGAGATGATTTACCTTAGACCTAAGGTAGTTGAAAAAAACTTTGTGGAGTATGGAAATTTGATTACTTATTTATTACTTTTTTAGTTGACCCATAAAATCTGTATATAATTATACACATACAGATATATGTGTATATACATATACACACAAGTGATAGTATTTGATGTTTCAATAAATGTACACATTGTGAAAGCGCATGGAAATTTTTAATGCCCACAAAGAATAATAAATTTGGATAAGATGAGAGAGTAGGGAATTTCAAGTTGAACATAAGCAGAATAAACAACAATTTGGAATTAAAACTAAGCCTGATATGTTATAAATATTCTGAGACATCAACTTAATGGAACTGAAGATTGCTACTGAGAGAAACACAATAAAGGGCAATCAGTACAAGTTGAATCTAGAAGGTAGAGAAACTGATGTATCAATATAGAGCACTTGATTTTCAAAAAATCTCAAGTAAGGATGCCTTAAGGTCACAAGACTAAATTGGAATTTTAGAAAGACTAATAAGTCTGATGCATGGAATATATTCAAAAAGGAAGAAGTAAAATCAGGAAAATATAGTGAATATATCAAAGTCATTCAGGAGTGAGATGGACATACAAATACTGATTTGCAGATGGAGTAAAAATGAAAAATTTTTAAAAAACATTAACAATACTCTAAAGAAGAACTCTGTGAGAGTAAAAGGCATATTGCAAGTACTATCTCTAGATCACTATTTACTACTTCTATTTCTAAATTCATGGAGCAATAGGCAGATCTTATTGGGTATCCTTAATTGCTAGATGTTTATATGCTTTTGGAATATTCCTTCCTTCCTTCCTTTCTTTCTTCACATTAGGTTAAAATATATACATGATGGCACGTATATGTAAAAATCTTTGTTTGGAAAACTGTAAAATATAGATAATTATGTAAATGTCTCCCCCACAAACATACAATGCAATGGAGAGTATTTTTATTTATTTATTTATCTACCTATCTATTTATTTGTATATTTTTATTTAATATTTTTATTTATCCCTTCCTTCCTTCCTTCCTTACTTCTATTTTTGTTTTCTTTTTCTTTTTTTCTCCTTCTCATTTTCTCCTTCTCCTTCTCCTTCTTTTTTATGCTGAGAATCAGAGCCAGGGATTTCTGTCTGCATGTGAGGCAAGTGCTGTACCACTGAGCCACACCCGAAGCGCTGACCAATTTCTGAGAGGTTAGGAGGGCTGAGGGCTCATGGTGGGCTGTGTTGAAAGACAGCAGGAATAGCCTTGAGGATTGGGAAATATGGGGGAGTGGTTGAGTAGATTGGCCTTTTTCTTTTTTTCACTTCTTTCACAATTTGTGGATTTTTGTCTCTTTTCATAATTTCACAAGCAAATGTGGAGCTAAAACAAGATTGAGGAATATTTCTCAACCAGATATATCTAAGTAGTCTTAAACTTTTCAATAACTAGGTTATTTTAGTAACTAAAATCCTGAACAGTATTTTATGCAAATGTGGTAACTTCATTCCTTAAATGTCAGTTTATTTATTTATTTATTTTAGTTTTATTAATTTTATTTTTTAAATACACAACAGCAGAATGCATTACAATTCTTATTACACATATAGAGTTGAATTTTTCTTATCTTTGTATACAGAGTATGTTCACGCCAATTCATGCCTTTATACATGTACTTTGTTTTTTCTTTTTCTTTTGGCATTACAATTCTTATTACACATATATACCACATAAATGTCAGTTTAAACATTAGAATCCTAGATGATTTTTTTTTTCTCTGCTGTATAATTGTCTTTCCCGAATGCCAAAATAATTCATTAGCATAAATAAAAATGTTCTCCAATGCATTGTATGATTGGGTTATATAATTATCTATATTTTTCCAAAACAAAGATTTTTGCATATATGTGCCATTTTGTATATATTTTAACCTAATGTGAAAGAAATTTTCTTTCTTAATCAAGAAATTTGCAAGTTTTCAATATAAATTTTATTTTTTTGACTGCAGACATACTCTGCATTTTTTATGCCATTTACCATTTGGATGCATTCCAATTTTCAACCTCTAAATAGCATCCTCTATAACTAGAAATATTAGTTACATAGTAATCTTTTTCTTAAAGCCTAATTTCCCACTGAGAAAGTGTAGTGAGAACTTCTAAAAATCCCTTCAGAGGTACCACACAAATGTACCACCTTACAGGTGATACTTATTCAAATCTCTGATGTGATGGTTACATAGGGCAAGAAAATTTCACATCTCTCATTGTAAAAAATAATGTGCATATTCAGAGCAGGAACACTTTGAGTTTTTTTCTTATGTTTTGATTATTCTTCCAAATGTCTATATGTGGTAAAGAAGTCAAAAGTCTAATTATAATGACAAACACACATTATGCCCATGTATGATTAGAAATGAAACTGCAGTTAGTGAATTAAAAATAAGTTTTGTTAGTTTCCCTGTCCATTCCTCAGTCCCTCTCCCTCCAAATGAACCAGATTTTATGTACTTGTGTAAATGCTCAGGATTATTCTGTCAACCAAATGCAGCAAAGAAGTTTGAAAAGGGAGAGCCAAAGGTTTCACAGGGAGAAGAATACTGCCCTTTCTCAGGCTAGCTTGTTGAACTTAGATACTCCTTGATTATAAAGACAATGTCCTCAACTGTAAGCAGAACAGAACACAATAGTTGTTTATTATTGAAATGTAGCTGGTGATTTTATGATAACAATTGTTGAAATAAAATTACTTTCTTAGGAATTACTTGGAACAGAAAGAATAAAGCAAGTACCAAGTATGAGACAGTGTGTGACACTGAAGATTGTAATTATAGTAGCTGGTTTGGTCAACTTGACAAAATAAATAAAATACATGGAACAAAGAAATATGTGAATGATGACATCATTGGACCAGGAAGACACGTACAAAGAGTAAACAAAGGACATTCAAAACTTGAGGTCAAATACAGCATAAGGCAGCCCCCAAATCTTTGTAAATAATGCTCAAAGAAGACTATGCATTGTCAGGAATAGTAGCAACTATCTTTAATACAACATGTCTTTGTAATGAACATACTCACACTGATGCATTAAATAAATAGCCTTTATGAAACACTTAATGCTCTTTTCTAGATTTGTCAATACTAAAAGAAGAATGCTGCAAATTACTTTTGCACTCAAGTCACAGAATGGAAAACAATAAAAGTTTTTAATTAAGTTTTATTTCACAGTGGAGAAAAGACAGCAGAGTTTCTGTGGTTGTACCTGGGTGGCAGCAGGGACCAGCAGGTGATGATACAGACACTTTCTAGCAACATCTTTCCACCTTAAATCATTATCTCACCCTGACTAAATTTCCTTTTACTCAAGAGGCAGAGGGGATGTGTTCGCTAAGGATGTGTATAATTGTTTGTTCATTCCATCTGCTGTCTTGTCACCTCACTGACCCATTACAGCAACCCTGAGCAAGATAATGAGTTTAGTGCCTGCTCTAGGAGCGGAAAAAGGCACACCTCAGGAGTAAGTGGGGTTGAGGAGGATGGGAGTGTCTTTTAATGCATTCTTCTCATACCCACTTTTTTGTCACATTTTCTGTGCCTCTTGTTCTTACACCTCATAAGTAACTTGGTTCTTGCTTTTTTTAATAGATTAGACCAGGTGCCGATTTATTATACTAGATTACAGTCTACAGATAGGCTTCCAAGAAATTCTGGAATATCTGTGCAAGAACACACCCCATTCCATAAAACTCTGCCCAGGATGCTGGCTTTTCAGACTGAGAAACATTAAGGACTTCCAGCTGGCTTATGTTTTCATGAAACACTGAAAGGCAAGTATATATATATTAAAGGAAAAAAATGAACATTGCATGACCTGAGGTTTCTGAAATAATACGAGCTTTGTAAAACTCCAGCCTGGTTGGTATCAGTCAAAGATTAGGACATAATGAGAAAGAGAATATGCATTCCAAAGTCTGACTCAGGCAAAATAAAATATGAATAACCTCAATAGTAAAATGTAAAACTTTATTATAAAATACATGATATGGGAGAAACTTAAATCAGTAATATGTGTTCACAACACTGCTAATTGCTAAATACATTCACACCTTTAATTTACTCAGATACTTTTAACATCATGAATATAATGCTTGTTCTTCAACATTCAAAAGGCACTGTTGACCTTTTGAATGGCCATCAACAGCTGCTATTTATTCACAAGTCAGAGAACTTTTCCTTCAACTTATATTTTACTTGAGAGACTACACACTTTCGTGTGGGCTTCTTGATTATACTTTTTCTAAGCACATAGTCTGCAAAGGATTTGAGAGCAAAGGCTTACACAAGGCAAATTAATAACATGAGAAATTAAGTTAATATTATTTGATTTGTTGAATTTGAGGCTGAGCAGAGACTTTAGACTTTCCTGAGTCTTTAGTACTTAATTTTACAGTATAAAAATATGCATTCCATTAGACTTTTTTTTCTAAAGTAAGTTGCAATTTTATACACATTTCCTCAAGATGAGTGTTTTAGTCAGTTTTTTGTCCCTGTGACCCCAAAATCTGACCAGAACAACATAAAAGAGGAAAAGTTTATTTTGGCTCATGGTTTCAGAGGTTCAGTCCATGATCAACTGACTCCATATCTCTGGGTGTGAGGTGGGGCAGAACCTTGTTGCACAAGGGTATGGCAGAGGAAATCAGCTCAGGACATGCCTAGCAGGAAGCAGAGAGAGAGATTCACTCCCCAGGGACAAAATATATAACCCAAAGTCATATCCCCAGTGACTTATGTCTTCCTGCCACATGCTACCTACCTACAACCACTCAGTTAATCCATATTAGCCAATTAATCAACTATTAGATAACGGGTCTTTTAATCAAATCATGTCACCTCTGAATGTCCTTGCATTGTCTCACACTTGAGCTCATAGCCCGTATCTAAACCATAACAATGGGATATTGGGATTTTGTTTAAGATTACAACAAAATAATTTTATTAAGAAATAACAATTTTGATATAAGTTAAAGGAAAGCAGATTCATTACTACTGACAGCTACTAAGTTTTAAAATAGCTTTTTAAAGTTGAGTAGAAGATTTTAGAATCATTTAGAATCATTTGATAACAGCACAGTTTCCATATATGCCTCTTTTACACACACACACACACACACACACAATCTGGTATTGCATATATGGTGCATTTGTTACAACAACCAATATTGGCATTCTAACCTACAGTGATATTCTTATTAAATATCTATAGTTTTTTAAAGAATTCTGAGTTTTTACCTATTGTCTCTTGTGTGTTATTAGGATCCCTTTCTATTACACTTAGTCACCATGTCTTCTTAGACCCTTATACCCTTCCTAACTGTGACAGTTTTTTTTAGAATTTCCTTGTTTTTGATGATCTTGACAGTTTTCAAGAATGCTGGTCAGTTATAGTTCAAAATGGCATGGAGTGACATTGGAGTGTCTGTCAGGACAAAAACAAAAATTCTAAGTGACTTAAATCATAATGTCCTCAAGGAGATATATGCTAAAATGAAAACTAAATGTGAATAAATATTGTATAAGGCTTTCATTGTTTTCTAGTATTAATAATATAGTCATTTTGAAATTATGATATGAACATTGTTTTGGTTAATCTCCTAAAGTCTTATGTGTTGAAGGCTTGATCCTCAATACAGCAAAAATGTTCAGAGGTGGTGCTTTTGGGGAGTTATTGGATCATGAGTACTCTGAATTAATGAGTGGATTACTCCATTAATATTTGAATGAACTACTGGAAAATGGTGGAAACAGTAGGCAGGCAGGACATTGTTGGAGAAAGTAGGTCACTGGAAGCAGGACCTGGAAGGGGTTTCCCTTACCTCCCTCTCCCCCTCTCTCTCTGCTCTCTGGTTTCCATGAGCTGAGACGTTTTCTTCCACCATATCTTTCTGCCATGTTGTTTCTGCCTTACACCCAAAGCAGAAGAGCCAGCTGACTTGTCACAACAATAAAAAGCTCATTAACACAAGCATTTTTTGAAAAAATAAAGAATTATGTTAATGAAGAAGTATAACTTTTGAAAGAGACACACTGTATTCTTAAATATGAATTGGAAATAACAATATAAACTTATGTTTTTTTTCTTTTAAAAATATATATTGCTGAATTTCTGTTTCAGGCCTTGAAGGAGCAACAGAAACTATATTCATACTCTAATGATAAATAAAAACTTGACAAAGTATATAAAACATTGGACAACAGAAAACATGGAATTTCTATCCCTAAGAGCAAGAAATTGAATAATATGAGCACAATGGTTATCTCAGCTGAATACCTTAGAAGTTTCCAAATCAAATGCAGATGGGGGATCTCAGAATAGGTTTCCTCTGCTCAGAACAGGGAAGTCTCAATGAATTGAAGAAGAATGAGATTCGGTTTAAGAAAGGCACAGATTACATGGAGACAATTGAAATTGAGGAAGAATAATAATATTGATGAGGGCTACAACCAAGTTAAGATGGCGCCTAGCAGTATGTTAGGAGGAGTGGTTTCTGAGCTAACTCCATCGAGCCATTAAGATGATGAGGATTCCTTAATGACTGACTGCTGTGTCTAGATGATGTCAATTAAGTTAAGCTGTGTGTAATTAGTTGGGTATATGTACCTCTGCAGTCCAGCAGAGAAGTGGTTCCTGCTATCTCGGGTGCCCGCTACTTTGAGTTCTCAGTTCCTGCTAAATTCACTCTCAATAAAGTAGTTCCCGATTCAACCTTCAAGGTGCTTGTCACCTCTAGGTTATTTAACCCAGCCGGGCTATGGCAAATATTAGTTTCAGATCTTTTGAGTTTAAAGTTTTCCAAGGATGACATATAAGTACTGATATCCAGTACAAAGTTGCATATATAGAAGTACCACTCAGGAAAAGTTCTTGCAGTATAAAAATTCACTGAGTCATTAGCTTAAAAGTGGAGGTAAACTCAATCAAGTCTGAAGAGGAAAATCCACTCCATAAGCAGTTTCTCAAAAGGGTCAGTGGAACAGAGATAGGGTGCCTATGTTGTATAAGGAACAGGGATTTTAGAAAATTCTTTCTTATTGAGATAAAGGATAAATTGGAAGAAGTAAAGTGAGAGGTCTTGGAGTGAATGAAACACCACAAAATACACTTGGACAAAATGCATTTGTACATACTGCTGTGGTTTGAATGTTCATCCTCCCAGATTCATGTTGAAATTTAATTGCCATTGCAGAAGTATTGAAAAGTAGCACCTTTCTGAGGTTATTCAGCCTTGAGGGCTTTGCCCTTGTAAATGAATTACTGCTGTTATACCCTGAGTGGGGTTGTTATCTCAGGAGTGAGTTCCTTCTAGAAAGATGAATCTGGATGCCTTGTCTCTCATCTTTTGTCAAGGGAGAACGCAGCAAGATGGCCCTGCCAGATGTCAGCTCCCTGATTTTGAACTTGCCAGCCTCTAGTACCATGAGCCAATAGATTTTTTATTACAAATTACTTATTTCCAGGTATTCTGTTAAAGCAGCATAAAATGAACTAAGGCACATACATGTGTATGTACATGCATGTATATGTACATGATAAATGAAGATGAAATTACTATATTAAATTTCTGTTTTAATTTCAACATGAAAAACAACTAAATATAGTCTTATTAAGTTATTATTAAAAAATTCAAATTCATCTATAATATATCCTGTTCTTACTTTATTTACTATGGGGACACTGTCAGGGACTTCTAAAAACATAATGCAATTTAGTGGAACTTGTAAGTATTTTTATAGAAATTTAAGTTTCCAGTACCATCTTATGTAGAATTGCCACTATGTAATATTTTTTAAAAAAATTGTTCTCTAGTGTTTTTCCTTCTGTTGGCAGCAGGTCCACCCTGGCCTCTGGAGCCCTACCTCCACTAGTTTGTTCTGCATGCCAGTGTGGCCAGCTCACAAGGCCATGGCGAACTTGCGGTTTTTCTGTTCCTGCTTGTCCGTCTGAGACATATGTATCCCACGGGAATGCCTTGACCTTTTCTGGTCTGATGGACTTATTGTTAAGGGAGGTTTCGGTACCTGACAATAATAGATGTTGAAACTAAATTTCTCCCCCCTCCCTCCTGCTTTTGGGTAGTTTTCCACTTCTGCTGCTTGGGGTATAAAAAAGGTGTGTTAGCAATAAAGAGTATTGACTCCTGGATGAAGAACCTTGGTGTCCTGTGTGTCTTTTAACCTCGCCGTCCCTCGCCGGACTCGGCTCCCTTGGCCGGACGCGGCAATTGGAGGTTCCCACCGAGATCCGGAAAGCAGGGGTAAGCGGACGGGGCTCACCTTCTAAGAAAGAAGGGGGAGGATTGGTTTAAAGATAATTTAAAGAGACAGGGTACGTACCATGGGTAACTCAACAGCGAAGGTTCGTCTGGCCAACGAACTGAAAGAGCTGTTAAATACACAAGGAACAGGAATAAAAACTAAGACTGCAACCGAATTCGTTGAAATTATTGCCCAGGCTTGTCCTTGGTTTCTGACAGGAGGATTTCTTAATAATAGTGACTGGGACCTGGTGAGGCATGACCTTCAGAAATTATTGAGGGACCGGGGCTCGGACAGTGTCCCAGTTGCCACCTTTTCCTTATGGAGGTTGGTAAAGGATGCTTTATTAACAGATAAAGTAAAGATCAAGGATCAGCTTGCTGAATGTGAACAGGCCCTTAATCAGGTGCAGGAAGAGCAAATGGCAGAATCCTTAAAGGATGAGGGTCCTCTTGAGGACTCGGGCTCGGGGGGTAGGAAACGCCTCCAGATTTCTAAGCCCAAAAAGGATCCTGAGGACCTCAGTTCTCTCTCTGAGGAAGAGGAGGGATTAGAAAGGGAGATAGAGGAACTAGAACATCGCCTTAAAAGGGCAAATGTGAGGGTGCCTAGGGCCCCCTCAATTGCCGCACCTCCTCCCTATAATCCTGATTGGAATGAGGACGCCCCTACTAGACGGGCGGGGGTCCACTGGGGTTCTAGAGCGGCTCAGGTTTTTCCAATGATTGAAAACGCCGATGCTGATGGACAGCCGGCCAGAGCCCATGTCCCCCTAGCCTTCAAGGACATAAAACAGCTTAAGGAGGCGGTCATTAATTATGGACCTCATGCCCCTTTCACATTGACCCTCTTCGAGTCCTTCTCAGCCAGTCAACTAATACCTAATGATTGGCAGCAACTTTGCAGGGCTGTGTTATCTGGAGGGGATTTCTTATTGTGGAAAAGTGAATATCATGAAAGGTGCCGCGAGCTGGCTCAGATTAACCTGAATGCGGGCCATCAACGGCGAAATGCTGAAATGTTAACAGGAACTGGGCAGTATGCCACCATAGGCCAACAAATTAATTACGACCCAGGTGTTTATGCTCAAATAGCCTCAGCTGCAGTCCATGCCTGGAAAGCCCTGCCCGTTTCTAAGACTGAAGCAAAAATTTCCAAGATCTCTCAAGGGCCCTCTGAACCTTATTCGGACTTTATAGCCCACCTAATGCAGGCTGCTGGAAAAATATTCCCTAATCTAGAACAGGCTATGCCACTTATTAGACAACTGGCATATGAAAACGCTAACACTTACTGCCAAAATGCTATTAAGTCCTCCCGGGCCAAAAGTATAGATGACATGATTCGAGCATGCAAAGATATAGATGGGCCTCATATTACTGGTCAGGTTTTGGCTGCTGCCCTTAAGACTGGAATGCAAAAATCTGATAACAGGGGAACCCGCTCTAAGGGGTGTTTTAAGTGTGGGAAAGAGGGACATATAAGGAGAAACTGCCCGGAAAGGAGCGAGGGTGCTGGCAGAGGGATGCCTGGAATTTGTCCTAGATGTCATAAAGGAAATCATTGGAGCAGTGAGTGCAGGTCAAAATTTGACATCCAGGGTAACCCAATACCGTCGGGAAACGGGAGCAGGGGCCCGCCCCGGGCCCCGGAAGCCAAAGTGTACGGGGCAGTGCAGGGACAGAACAGTGCCCCAGGGAGTGGGCGTCTCCGCCGCCTCCCACTGACCAACCCCTTTCTATCTGGGAACTCCCCAGGGGAACACCAGGAAGCGCAGGACTGGACCTCAGTTCCACCTCCCGAGCGGTATTAACTCCCCAAATGGGACCTCAGACGCTGCCTACTGGGGTTTTTGGACCCCTGCCAGAGGGGACGGTGGGACTAGTGTTGGGACGAGGTAGCGCAACTCAGTGGGGCTTGAAGATTCTTACGGGGGTTGTTGATGCTGATTATCAGGGAGAAATAAAAATAGTAGTAGAAGCTACCCAAGGAATTGTTATTCTTCCCCCCGGGGAGCGTATAGCTCAATTGCTGCTGCTACCCTTAGCTTCCATTCCTGGGCACGCCCTCCGTGGGTCCCGGGGCGACGGCAGCTTTGGCTCCACTGGAACTCCCCAGGCCTTTTGGGTAGCTCATTTGGATTCGCGTCCCAACCTGACCATTGAGATACAGGACAAGGCTTTCAAGGGAATACTAGATACGGGGGCGGATGTCTCTGTCATTTCTGAAAAACAATGGCCACCTGCCTGGCCCCTCCAGAGTCCCTTGGCAATATTACAGGGGATAGGACAAACCCGACCAAAAAGAAGTGCCTCCTTTTTAAAATGGAGAGATGGCGAAGGACATAGTGGCCATTTCCAGCCTTATGTGGTGACTGGACTCCCCACGAATCTTTGGGGGAGGGACTTGCTTCATCAAATGGGGGCTATTCTTACTACCCAGACTTTAAAAGGAAATAATAACTTTGTTAATGATGCAATGCTAGACATGGGGTGGATCCCTGGAAGGGGACTAGGAAAGAGACATGAGGGCAGAATATCACCTGTGGATCCAGCGGAACAGGTTACCCGGCAGGGAAGAGACCGGAGAGGACTGGGAAATTTATCCTAGGGGCCACTGAAGTGCGGCCACCTCCACTGTCCATTACTTGGTTATCAGATGACCCTGTGTGGGTAGAACAGTGGCCCCTAACTAAGGACAAATTACAGGCCGCTTCCCTATTAGTTCAAGACCAGCTTAAGTTAGGACATGTGGTGCCCTCTACCTCCCCTTGGAATACCCCTATTTTTGTTATACAAAAGGGGTCTGGGAAGTGGAGACTTCTTCAGGACCTACGGGCTATTAATAAAACTATGCAACACATGGGACCCTTACAGCCAGGGCTACCCTTTCCTACTGCGATCCCAAAGGATTGGCATCTTATTGTCATAGATTTAAAAGATTGTTTCTTCTCTATCCCCTTAGACCCACGAGACCGAAAGCGTTTTGCTTTCTCCTTGCCTTCAACAAACTTTAGGGAACCTTACCAACGGTATGAATGGACCGTCCTACCTCAAGGGATGACTAATAGTCCTACAATGTGCCAATATTTTGTAGCTGAGGTTTTACGACCCTTTCGACAGCAGTTCCCACAGCTCTACCTCATTCATTATATGGATGACATCTTACTGGCAGGGCCCAAGAAAGAAAGGCTTCTTCAATCTTATGAAGTCCTCCAATCCCTTCTAAAAGGGGCAGGGCTGGTCATAGCACCCGAAAAGGTGCAGTTTCAACACCCTTACAATTATTTGGGATACATCATTAATAACATAGGAATCTTTCCCCAGAGACCCCAGTTCCAGATAAATCAGCTCAAAACTTTACATCAGTGGCAGACATTCCTCGGAGAAATACAGTGGCTGCGCCCGTCCTTTCATATTCCAACTGGAGAGCTCAAACCCCTGTATGACCTCTTGCGAGGAGATCCTTCTCCTACGTCGTGTAGAGTACCTACACCAGAAGCCTTACGAGCACTGAGGCTAATAGAAGAGGCTCTGCAGGACATGCAGATTACGCAGATAGATTATTCTCTGCCCTTGTCATTTATAGTTCTACCTTCTAAAATTACTCCCACAGGAGTGTTCTGGCAAACGGGTCCCATTTATTGGGTCCACTTGCCGGCTTCTAACCCCCGGGTATTGACTCCCTTTTATGAGCTAGTTATTAACTTAATTTGGAAGGCTAAATATTTGGGTGATGCATTGTTTGGAAAAACCTTTGACATACTTATTCAACCTTACACTCAAGATATGATACACAAGTTACAACAAGAACATGACCTTTGGTGTCTTTTCCTGTGCAGCTTTAAGGGTCAGATTGATAATCACTTCCCTAAACATAGACTTTTGGAGGGCTTTAAAAGGTGTCCCATTATCTTCCCAAAGATTATGAAAAGGGAACCTATTCCAAAGGCCCAAACTGTATATACAGATGGGGCCAAAAATGGATTTGCCGTCGTTTTTGATGGATCTCAAATTCTCCGACAACCTGTGTCAGGTCAGTCGGCCCAAAAGGCGGAAGTTGAAGCTTTAATCATAGCTCTCAAAGTCTATAGTTCTATTCCTCTTAATGTATATACTGACAGCTTGTATGTAGCCAATCTGGCTCTAGTCATAGAAACAGCATCATATATTGGAAAGCAATCCACCATCACAGAACAACTACAGGTAGTACAGCTTCTCATTTGGGCTAGACGAGATCCTTTATACATTGGCCACATCCGAAGCCATTCAGGGCTCCCTGGACCTTTGTCAGAGGGCAACGCAAAAGCAGACGCTGCTACTCATGCTGTTGGCCTTTCCTGTGTGACGACCGAATATGATAAGGCCTTACAATTCCATAACAAATTTCATTTAAATGCACAGTCTTTACGCTTCCACACAGGATGTTCACGAGACCAAGCTTTACAAATTGTCTCATTATGTCCAACCTGTGCACCATTTATTCATTCTCCTTCCCTTGGGGTTAATCCAAGAGGATTACAACCTAATGATGTCTGGCAAACTGATGTTACACACTTCCCTAGCTTTGGTAAGCTCTCCTTTATACATGTTTCCACTGACACATATTCTGGCTTCATTTTTGCCACCTTACATACTGGAGAGAAGGCTAAGGACGTAATCAGTCATCTTCTAAAAGCCTTTTCCTCCATGGGCACCCCACGATGCCTCAAAACCGATAATGGTCCCGCATATGTAAGCCAGGCGGTTCAACGGTTTTGCACCCAATGGGAAATTAATCATAAGACTGGAATCCCTTATAATCCACAGGGACAGGCTATCGTGGAACGAGCCCATCAACATTTAAAAACTTATTTACAAAAAACAAAAGAGGGGGAGATATACCGGAATTGTCAGGGACCACAAGCACTTCTAAGCATAACCTTATTTACTTTAAATTTTTTACTCACTGACACTGGAGGGCGCACGGCTGCACAACGCCACTTTTCCCCTCCCACTGTACAAGATGCTCAAATAAGGTGGAAAGATTTATCCACCGGAAAGTGGCAACCCCCAGCTCCACTCTTAGCTAGAGTGAGGGGAGCTGTATGTGTTTTTCCCCCAGGAACTGAGAAGCCCATTTGGATCCCGGAGCGCTGCACCAGACCGGTGAATGAAAATTCAAGACAAAATGAAGTTCCCAAGATGGCTGATCCTGCCACTGTTGTTCTCACCCCTTCAAGTGAGTGCCGAGACACACCTCATGAGCTGGACCCCGCTTGTGGCATTCCTTCTGGACAGGTTTGCTGAAGGAGGGCTTGACCCCCCACCTGGGAATATTCATGAATATCTTTTTGGAGCCCCTTGTGAGTGTAAGGGAGGGCCCCGGCACTCGGCCCCCTCTGGTTATATCCAGAGCATTGATTGTGGGACTAAAGTAGCCTATATGGCGGCTGAACTCAATCAAAACATCGGAGGATTTAAGCAACCAAAATGGGTATGTGTTAATAAGCCCGGACTTGTTGTCCCTAATCCGACCGAGACTCTTGGAAGCTGTCCCGCCACTTGTCATTACACCCCGGCAATGCACATCTCCTGTTATACATCGGCCTCAATTTGTGTTAATAATCAAGGAAAACAGTATTTTGAGGCCATCCTAACTAACACCCGTGGAGAATGGGGGACCACTTATAATTATATTCCTTTTCTTGGTGACCGGGGAGGGGAAGGCATCACGACTCGGTTAACGGAGGCGGGATGTGAGGGCGTCGTGGGTAAACCCTCCTGCTGGCCCATGCAGGCCCCTATCGGAGTCTCTGACGGAGGGGGACCCACTGATGCTATCAAACACCTTCAGGTGATTAAGCTTTTAAAGCCGGAGATCCCTAAGCCTACATACCACCCCTTGATATTGCCCAAATCCCAGCTTCCTGATTTAGATGCCAATACATTAGATATCCTAGAAACTACCTTTTCTTTACTTAACAGTTCCAATCCTACCCTTGCTGGTGATTGCTGGCTCTGCATGACGGCAGGTGCAGTCATGCCATTGGCGGTTCCCATCAATTATACCATTGATGATGACAACACATGTCAATCTGGGCTACCCTTTAAGGTGCAGCCTCTAGGTGGTTTTATGTCATGCCTTCTGGGCATGATGCAAAATAATACCTATGATGTTGATGTTGGAGTCTCTTCCTTTGGAAACTGCTCATTAGTAAAGAATTACTCCTCACCTACTCCGCCCATTTGTCCCCCTAATGGTACAGTTTTTATGTGTGGTGGAAATTTAGCTTTTCCCAGGCTCCCAGCAAATTGGACTGGTGGTTGCGTTCTGGCATTACTGCTTCCTGATATCACGATTATCTCAGGAGATGAACCCCTACCCATTCCTAGCCTAGACATCTTAGTTAGAAGACACAAGAGAGCTGTGCAGGCCTTACCACTCCTTGTTGGCCTTGGAATAACCTCTGCTGTGGGTACAGGCACGGCAGGATTGGGTACGGCTATACATTCTTACCGCCGCCTATCTCAACAGCTTATAGATGATGTGCAAACCCTGTCGGGAACCATTAAAGACTTACAAGACCAGATAGACTCTCTAGCAGAAGTAGTTCTTCAGAACAGGCGGGGTTTAGACTTGCTTACTGCCAATCAAGGGGGAATTTGTTTAGCCCTTGGGGAGAGGTGCTGTTTTTATGCTAACAAATCTGGCATAGTTCGCACAAAAATTAAACAACTCCAAGAAGACCTAGAAAAAAGGAGGAGGGAATTATTTGAGAACCCTCTCTGGACTGGACTTAATGGATTTTTGCCTTATCTTCTTCCCTTATTGGGACCATTGTTAGGCCTCCTTCTAGTAGTGGCAGTAGGACCCTGCATTGTAAATAAGATAGTACAATTCATTAAAGATCAAATTAATATCTTAGCCTCTAAGCCGATACAGGTTCACTATCAACGCTTAAAGATGGATGATCGCCTCTCTGAAATATACTTCAGACCGATCCGAAGATGAGTGTCCTCCTTAAAAGAAGAACTCCTGCCATATCTTTTCTCTATGCATACCTCTCCCTCTTGCTTTCCTGTACTAGGATCTTTGCTGTCTAATCTCTCGGTCCAATCACATCTGCCATTCGGCGGTGACGGTCATGGGTCCCGTAGGTGGAGACGGTTAAGCGTTCACCGCAATAATGTCTTGATAGGTCATAACACCTTGAGCTGATCTTGTAGTACCCAGTGACGGGCAACTTTCACGCTTGCTGTGCGACCTAAGACAGGGAATCGGGGCCTTCCCAGAGACGGGTAAGCATCGCAAGGGCTGTGAACGACCTAAGACAGGGGCTACTTGATTCCCACTGGCATGCAAAAAACAAAAGAGGGGGACTTGTTGGCAGCAGGTCCACCCTGGCCCCTGGAGCCCTACCTCCACTAGTTTGTTCTGCATGCCAGTGTGGCCAGCTCACAAGGCCATGGCGAACTTGCGGTTTTTCTGTTCCTGCTTGTCCGTCTGAGACATATGTATCCCACGGGAATGCCTTGACCTTTTCTGGTCTGATGGACTTATTGTTAAGGGAGGTTTCGGTACCTGACAATAATAGATGTTGAAACTAAATTTCTCCCCCCTCCCTCCTGCTTTTGGGTAGTTTTCCACTTCTGCTGCTTGGGGTATAAAAAAGGTGTGTTAGCAATAAAGAGTATTGACTCCTGGATGAAGAACCTTGGTGTCCTGTGTGTCTTTTAACCTCGCCGTCCCTCGCCGGACTCGGCTCCCTTGGCCGGACGCGGCACCTTCTATTATGCCATAATCTTTCAGAGAACAAAGATCGTTTATGCTTTTATGCACCATTTTCCTCAGAATATAGACCATCAATTGCCACATTGTCAATGCTCGGTGAGGTTTTGTGGGTGGAAAAAGTAAATTTCTCAAGAATATATTCATTTCATTATTTGTTGAGTGCAAAAAATATGACTAAAATGTTATATTAAAATGGTTTAGTGTTTAAATTTTTATTTCATTTAGGATTTCATCACATGCCAAATTGTGGCATGCAAAATATCACTACTGTGTCACTTACAAGATAATTCTATGTATTTTTTTCCCATCACAAAGCATTTCTAAAACTAAATTTAAGAGTCTACCATTATTATCACTGATACCACCATTTCTCAGCATCCAGAGGGTAGCTGGAGAGACAGAGAACGAGCTGGCTGGTGCTGCTGAAGTGAAATGAGCAATCTAAACATCAGGGTTGGAGCTCACATCAGACACTATGTTTTAACATATTAATAATAGTGATCACACATTTATTAATCCTTCCTGTGTCAAGCATGCCACTGAGTGATTTATGTATATTCTTAAAATCAATCCTACAAAAAAGCACTGCAATTTGGAGTTGAGGAGGAGAGATTAAGTAAGTGTTCAAGGTCAGACAGCCAGCAAATTGCTGCCTTCAGACAGTCTCACATCTGTTTGACTCCAAAGCTCTTTCTTTTAACATCTTGATCCGGGGACCAATTTGGAAAAACACATGAGATGCCAGACACTGTCATAAGGCTTTTATTCTCAGTTGAGGCTCTAGGTTATTCAGATTTTTTTTTATTCCATTCATTCACCAACACAAATAAGGGTTTCATCTTATTCGCTGAGTAAAGTCTATACTTAGCCTATCCTTACCACTTCTTTCAATAATACCCCTCTCTGCTCCAGTAACGTTTGTCTTCTTATATTCTTCCGTTCATTTCTGCTCATCTCTAAATATGTTTGTATTATGGGTCTGATGCATAACTTTTTTTTTCCCCTTCTTAGGACAAAGTCCACATTTCTTCAAGTTCAAATGTTAATAACATTTGGGAAGCCCTACCTGACTAATTTGTTTCAAATTATCTTTGCTTCTGCTTTTGTTTATTTCTCTCAGTATTACTGAAGATCTCACGCACACACACACACACCCATACACACACCCACACACCCACATACCCACTCACACACACACACACACACACACACCCTCATGGCCGGGTGGCTTATTCCTTTGAATTTATTCATTCAATATAAATTATTGCACATTTACTTGACTTCAAATGGCACCTGGTAGTGATGTAGCTGCTGGACAATACAGTGGGGAGTGACAGTGAGGTTCCTATACTTGTGGAACTTACAGAGTGATTTGATAGCTAATACACTAGGGGTTCCTCCACCTATGGCCATGAAGAGAACCCAATGACTCTTTTAGACTGGATTCTGAGACAGCTTAAATAAGGAGATGTTTGCAATGAGACATACATAGCAAAAACAAGCCAACCTCCAGAGACATGGGGGAAAATATTGGAGATGTCAATTGTAAAAGAAGGAACTTTATGTGTTGGAGATACATTAAGAACTCCTTATAGCTGAAACATGGTAAGTGGGGAAAACAAAAAGTAGAAGAGGGGTTTGGAGACAGAAGTAATCCTGGGGGATTTTTATATATTAATTATACTAGAAGTCCTTGGAGAAATTTCAAAAGGGAAAATGCATGATCTAAGCTTTCTTTTAAAAAGATCACTGGAGAATGACCTATAAGAAAGCAATAATAGAATGATACAGGCTTACATTGTCAGGTAGCAGTAAAGAAGGAAAGAAGAGGCCATTCACAATATAGGTTGGACATACAGACAATAGGACTAGTTGCTGCATTTAGTAAGACTTCAGTTTTTGAACAAATAGAGGGATATATTTACTGAATTTCAGAAAAGACTCAGGGATGCCATGGATAGTCAGGCATTCCCATAATCCTAGCTACTCAGAAGGCTGAGGCAGAAAGATCATAAAATTGAGGCCAGCCTCAGCAACTTAGCAAAATCCTTTCTAACAATAAGAAATAGGAGGACTAGGAAAGTAGCTCAGTGTAAAGCTCCTTTTACAAAACAGAAAAACTAAACCAAAAACCAAGACAAGACAGGAGGGTAATGATATGCCTGATATAAGTCAAAGCAGAGACAGAAAGCAAAAAGTAGCACATGCAACCCTAAAATTCAGAAGAGTAATCAAGGCTAGATTAAATAAATTTAAGAGATATCAGAATGGCAACTGAATCTATCAGATCTGACATTCAGAGAAAATACAACCCTAAAAACTTCCAAAAATATAATTTCTCAGTTTGCCCAGTTTTAACATTTATGTTTTCATCTAACTCCAAATATTTGGAATTAATAATCAGGCTGGGCATGATATGCATAATAATTAATCTTGTTTCATTTAGATATCTATTCTCCAACTACTTAATAATCTCTTTGAGGAAGTGAATTGTAGCCATTTATTTGTTTCGATATTGTCTGTTCTGCATGGATTGAGTGAATATCTGAACTAAAGTGAATTCAAGTGAACTAAAATAAACATTCACACCAAGGGAAAAAAAAAGTCACACCAGGTGTGGTGGCACATGCCAGTAATTCCACCCACTCTGAGGCAGGAGTATCACAGGTTTAAGGCCAACCCCAGCAATTTAGCAAGATTGTGTCCTTAAATTAAAAATAAGAAATGCTGGGAGTGTAGTGAAGTGATAGAGCACACCCTAGGTTCAATCCCTAGTAATCTCCCTCAAAAAAAAAATAATAATAGAATCAGAGAATTCTCATGAACCATTTATTTTTTATTTTTTAATATTTATGTTTTAGCTTTAGGTGGATATAATATTTTTATTTTATTTTCATGTGTTGCTGAGGATCGAACCCAGTGCCTCACACGTGCTAGGCAAGCACTCTACTACTTGAGCCAAAACTCCAGCCCTCTCATGAACCATTTAATAAGAACATTTTTTTGTACCTTTTGTTTTTAAGCCATTGAAAATAACAGTATTTAGATTACAAAGATATCAGTGCTTCTGCTCAATTTAATAGAAACATTTTTCTTGTTTTGAGTCACTCTTCTCAATTTCATATGAAAACATTTACATACTTACAAAGTCAGTGTTTCCACCATTTCCACAAATTCTAGGGATGAGGCAATGTCAGGAGCTCTTTTAGTTTAAATTTTTCTAAGACACAAACCCTGAACTAAGATTTGAGTGAAAACAGTTTATTCAGGGGGAACTCTAAGAAATACAGGGGTGTGGAGAAGTAAGACAGAAATGAGGCAGAGGACATTAACTGTCAGGTTATCAAGTACCCTGCTACTGTGGGTAACCAGAGTCTGATTTTTTCTGGGGAATTTTGAGAACAAGTGTTAAATACATAACTTAGAGAGGAGAAAAATGATCCCAGTGTCTCGTAAAGCTCCTACACTCCATGAGAGTCGGGCTCAGACCGAAAGGGTTTCTACAAGCAAATAATATTAGATGCTATAAGTTTGAAGTTAGGGTGTTACTGACTAAAATGTTAGGGGTAAAACTGATCATCATTTCTATAATGGTCTCATTTAGAAAATGACAGTAATCTTTTTTACCATAAAGTTTTAAAGAGAAACCTGGCTTCAATATATTGAACATTTTCTTTACAACTTTATTTGCAGAGATCTTCAGTCTGTCTACAATATGCAGGAGTGGTCCTATAAAAACAAACAGTGATAAGTTTCTGCAGCTCACTTTTTTAAAGATATATTTTTTTTTTAGTTGTAGATGGACACCGTTCCTTTATTTTATTTTTATGTGGTGCTGAGGATCAAACCCAGTGCTTCATACATGCTAGGCAAGCGCTCCACCACTGAGTCACAACCCCAGCCCCTGTAAGTCACTTTTTAATACCTCTTTTCATAATGATGAGAAAGAAAGAGAATAGGTGAGAGACAATATTTGTGGTTATAAAATTGTAACTTAGGGGCTAGGGTTGTGGCTCAGTGGTGGAGCACTTGCCTAGCATGTGTGGGGCACTGGGTTCGATTTTCAGCATCACATATTATATAAAATGGATAAAATAAAGGTCCATCAACAACTATAATTAAAAAAAAATTAAAAAGTGTAACCCAAAGGTTGAATTTAAAGCAAAGAGGAAGGTAAAACATTTGTCTTGCCATTTCTTCATTTCAACATTTAGGCATGTTAGAACAGCCATTCATAAGAAAAAAAATGGTTAAAATAAAATTTGAAAAAGATGAAAAATTGGGGAAGGTTAGTGCTCCCTACAAATTTATGCAAATTTAAACCCTAGCAGTCCCCACCCACAACATGTAATGGTATTTGAAACTGGAGCTTTTGGGAGATTAATGAAGGCTCCCACCTCATGATCAGATTAATGCCTTTATAAGATAAAGAAGAGAACAATCTCTCTTCCAGAAGCACAAAAAAGGAAGTCCACCGGAAGACACAGCACACAGGGAGAGGGTGGCCATCAGCGAGCCAGGAAATAGGTGTTGAGAGCCTTCTGTGAACTGTGCATGAACCAAACCTGCATCGAAGCCATTAGGTAGGAAAGTCTGGTATCTAGGAACTCACAGTGACACTCCTGCTGGTGAGATCACCCAGCACCTGTGAAATTCCTACCCAGCTCTGCCAAATTCAGCACTGCACTGGAGTTGAGGTGATCTGCTGCAGCCATATAGACACACAGCCTCTCAGAAGTGGGTATGGCTTGCCAAGATGCCAATCAATCTGTTTACTGCAAGTCCCCTGCCTCAAGAAGAAATAAAACTCCTGCTGCTGAAACCTTATCCCTGCCTTTAATGTACTCCCTGAAATAAATGACTGGAGACATTTTCTGGTTGTCTGTTCCAGTTCCTATGTAGACCAGAAGAAAACTATCAGGTTCTCCCTTAAAATTATTTTTCTGACTCTGCCTCTTATACCCTCACTAAATATTTCAGAATTTCATTTTATCAGATGGCTCAGCCCCTTCTAAGCAGGAAAGATTATCCTAGCAGGCTGCTGGAAGCACCACAATACTTAGGCCTTCACCAAAACCCAAATCCTCCAGCACCTTGACCCAGACACCTCAACCTCCAGTACTGTGAGAAATAAATGCCTTTTTAGCCGCCCTGCCTGTAGTCATTTTTTATAGCAGCCTGAATAGACTAAAACAATAGGAGGATAAAAGTCATGCTCCCAGGAATAATGGGAAAATAGCTCTTCCTCTTTATTCTTTTACACCCACCATGGCTTTTTCTTTACTTTTTGACATGTATTGTAAAATATACTTCAGATAGTTTATGCTTTCTTGAGAATGAAACATAAAGTCAATGAAAAAACTTACAAAGGTCATATGAAGTGCTAGAATGAGCTCATCAAAATGGCAAATAATCCCTTTTCCCTTTTCAGAATCACACATATTCATGATGATCAAGGAGAAGACTTTTGCAAGCATCTTTTGTGCTCTACCAGTATGGTGATTCTGAAGACCTACATTAAATAGCCCCTGCATCAACCCCAAGATAATAAAGATATATCCATTTATTTTAGACATAGCTCCTTTACAATGCCAGGATGATTTTTAAACCATGAATATTAGAAACCAGAAAGAATTAGGTGGGAAGAAATCAATTCATGTGTTATTTAATAGACTGTATAATGATTACTTAAATACGTATATAAACTGAATTACCATGGGTGTGATACAGTTGGAGTATTGATTGATCACTAATTCTCTCATGGTAAAGGATAGACAAGCTCTTTTTTTTTTTTCACAGATGTCTACAACAAAATCTCTAGTGCTAGTTCAATTTTTTTCCTTTGTCCTGTATTTTGAACTTCTTGGACTTCTAACAGATTCTTGTTCACTTGATGTCTTGGGATTCCACATTTCCTGTATATTCTTCTTATTCTCAAATTTACTTTCACTTATTTTTAAGATTTGTCAGGAAATTGTTTTAATATCTAAAGGAAATTAACATTAGGGTTACTATTTAAATAAATATATTTAAATAAATATGTATATTTATTTATTTAAACAATGGTGATCCATACCTTTAATTCATCTGAGAAACACTTTTCTATATGTGGTACAGACTGATAAAAGCAAACTAGATTTTTTCCCCTCCAGAGGTTAGAATCGCTTGGCAGAAAGAGTGTATCTCACACTTGAATCCTCCTATTCACTTGTTAAGCACTCCAAAATGAATATTTCCAGTCTGGAAATCTTCCCTGAACTTTAGTCTCAATATCCAGCTATCTATTTGACATTTGAAAATTCAATAGCCTAAATTAGTATTTCTTCATATTCCCCCCAAACTTTGTTCACCTTTGAACTTCCGCATACTGGAGATGGCAACTGAATGCTTCTGGCTGGCTCAAGCCAAGAACTTTGGAATCATCCCTGGGTTCTTACTCTTTCTCCTACTGGACACATGGTTTATCAAACATCCTCTTGGCATCATTATCTCTCATGTAATTCTAAAAGTCTTCTACTTGTGTCATTGCTTCCTGTTGAGAGCCACAGCCAAAGGGGCCCCAGCAAACTTCCAGCTGCCAGCAAACTTCCAGCTGCCGGCTGATGATTGGCTCACAGCGGCCCCAGCAACATCTAGCTGATTGGCTCCTCGGCCCCAGCAACATCTAGCTGATTGGCTCCTCTGCGGTGATGCTCATTGGACTGTTTCCCTGCCCTTTCAGACCACGGAGCTGCTCATTGGGGGACTTTTTTTGGCTCCGCCCACGTGACCCAGCCAATCGGCCTCAAGAGCAGGAGGATTGTGGGAGTGGGAGAGAGGCTTGTGTGGGAGAGAGAGGCTTGTGGAAAGCCGGTGGTGGCAGTTGAGGCTCTGAGGATTTTTCCTGAGAGGCTGTTTTGTTTGGCGTGTGTGGTTCTAAAAATAAAGTTAGTTTCTTTTGACAAGTGGCTCCTGATTGTGCCCAGCCAGACTGCGGCAGCTTCCCTCCCCCAAAAATCCTTCTCCAAATTGCAGTTAGAATAATCTTTTAAAATATCCATCTGATTATTTGATGCTTTATTCAAGGCTCTCCAACAACTTTCATAGAACTAGGAACAAATGACATATTCCTTAAAATGGTCACATCTTAACAAATGTGACTCCCCATTCCTTCTCTTACTTTGGGAAGACAGTATAGCTTCCCTATGCCTCACAGTTTTCCCTATTGTCAATATCATATATTACTATGATATATTTACTAAAATCAATTTATAAATATTGATACAGTGCTATTGACTACGATTCATAATTCAATCACATTTTCTACATTTTGACCTTATACCCTTCTTCTGTTTTAGCATCTCATCCAGCATACTGCATTATATTTATTTGGCATATATTACTGTATGGATATACTACAGTTTTTATATTCTCATCTGAAGACAAATTTTTGCTGCCTGCAGTTTTGGTCATTATGAAAAAAGCTGCTATAAACATTCATAAGCATATTTGATGTGGATATAAGTGTTCACACCAGTTATATAAAAGCATAGTACTATGATTGCTAGACCACATTATAAAATTATGTTTAGAAAGAAATTACCAAATTGGCTATAACATTTTGTGTTCCCATCAGCAATAAATGAGACTTCTCATTACTCCACACTCAGGGCAGTGATTGGTATCGTCAGGTTATTTGTGTCTTAATCATTCTGGTGGGTATGTAGGAGTATCTTTTTTAAAATTTGCATTTACCTACTTGTAAATGGTTTTTGTTCATCTTTTTATATGCTTATTTGCCATTTTTTAAAATCTTATTTGGTGAGTTACACATCGAGATCTTTTTTCTACTGTTAAGAATTTATTTCTCAGGTGCAGTGGCCTATCTAAAATCCCAGCAACTCAGAAGGCTGATTAGTAGAATTGCAAATCCAAAGCCAGGCTGAGCTATTCAAGAGACTCTGTCTCAAGATAAGAATTTTGAAAAAACTGGGGATGTCATACAAAGGTAGAGCACTTTTCCTAGCATGTGTGAGGCTGAGTGTTCAATTCTCAATAATAGAAATGAGTCAATTTTTTCTCCAATGTTTTTAAGTGTTTTCTTTTTCTTTTTGTGTATATTTTAGATACAAGTAGTTTGTTGGATATATAATTTGCAAATATTTTCTCTCAATCCATAACTTGTTTTTTTGTTTTCTTAAAATTGTCCTCACAGAACCAAAAGTTCCATTTAAATTAAGTTCAAATTATCATTTTTTCTTCTATCATCCTTCTAATATTTTATCTAAAAACTAATCCTCAAACCAAATGTCACATAAGTTTTCTCCAGTGTCTTCTATAGTTTTGCATTTTACATTTATGTCAATAGTGGGTATAACAATGTCTCAAATGGGTAAATGGATATTTTTTGCTTTATGGTCGTAAAGTGCCACAAATATAAGGAGTTTATATATTTTCCCACATTTATGTTTAGCTTACAATATAATAATATGTTGATTTATATGTTTTTCCCCTGAAAAAAATAGATTCATACATCATTCAAATTTGAGAAATATGGTCCTAAGGATTTTGAGGAGCAGTTCTAAATCCATTCATCTAATATATTTTTTGCTTTGTAAATGGCTTATTTTTCTAATCACATCACCTGATTCTGCACATCCCAAAAGGAGGGTTATGGCACAATGCTTTGTACTATTGTACACCCTGTTACCCGAATTCCTATTTTACAACTCTAGCATTTGTTTTCTAGGATCCCAGTGACTGAAAAAATATCAGAAGGGAGATGAGGAGGAGGAAGAAGGAAAGAGTGAGGAAGCACAGGAGCAGTGGCAAAATTACCTCCCAATTTCCTAATTAATGCATGCATCTGGGTCAATGGATGAAGAGGTAAAACAAAAACAACTTCCTTTCAATTAATTTATTTTTACACGGCAATGTTTAATTAGTGCTTTTAATTATATGCAGATTTTCTAACTTCATTTCATGATAAAATTGAGTTCTATTTTATATGTGTGTGGGGGTGTGTATGTGAGAGAAAGATAACATCCACATATTGAAAACAAGTGTACCTCTAGGTTGCATTTTCATACAGATCTATATATGTAGAAACAAATATATTCAGTGTTAAGTAGATATAGACTTTTTAAGGGTAAATAATATGTTGGAACCTACCAAAAAAAAGTGAGGTCACATTCTAATTCTATTAAAAACAATGGAATAAGAATAGAGAGAAGACCTCCCATAACCTAGACAAACAATTTCCCAGCCAAAAACAAAAAAGAACTTACAATAAATGAAGTGAAAAAGTAAAAAGATGGTCATTGTTGAATTTCAAATTCACAGCCTAGAAGGCCAAGTAGAAGAAATATTTTCTTATAAAAAGAGAAAAATGAGAGGAAATTATAGGAAGCCTATTAAGCAGCTATGTCTAGAAGAATCAAAAGGTAAATAATAAAGTTCAAAATCTGTGAATATATTAAAAAAGGATCAGAAGGCAAAATAAAGCAATAATGAAACAAGAAAGAACCAAAGAAAGAAAATAAATAAACAAATATTCCTGAAATAAATAAAACCAGAATTTGGAGGCTGAAATGACTTGCCAATTTCCAGGCAAATTTGTGATTTAATCACTATGTGGAATGAACAATCCTTTGCTTCCTTAAATAGTAAATATGCACTTGGGAGTATGCTTATTGATATGACATTTAGATTATAAGTTCTGATTTTAGCTATGAAACAAAAAAGTTGATACACTGAATACAAACACCAAACATCACACTGTATGCTATAAATATTATGAAATTATGATTTGTCAATTTAAAACAACATTAATGGTAAAAAAGTAGATATTTTAGGCCATATTATAAAACAATTATTCAAAAATTTAGAAATAATAGTAAAGTAATAAAATACAGTAAAATAATAAGGATACATTTTATAATGTAAGAAATTATTTTTGTTCTGGTAGAAAGCAATATCTTGAATAAACTAACTAAAAAATAAGATGAAAATTATAAATTTTGTAGAATGAGAATAAGACACCCAATAATTTCCATATCATAGGTATTTATGTTATTATATACTCAAAGGACTTAAATCTTATTGAGCCTTAAATATTTCAATATAAGAAGACAGATAAGATTAAAGGATATAGTATTCATTTCAGGAATTTAAAAAATTATATTTATTTTTTAGTTTTAATGGACACAATATCCCTATTTTACATTTATGTGGTGCTGAGGATTGAACCCAGTGCCTCATGCATGGTAGGCGAGCACTCTACCACTAAGCCAAAATCCCAGCCCCCCATTTCAGGAATATTTTAAAACTAAAAATAAATAAATGAAAAAATAACACATGATAGGAGCTGAAATGAATGAAACAGACAACAAGAGTAAATAATTCTAAAAGTGGTATTTTTGCAAAGAATAAAAATGTACAATCTTTTGATATATATACATATATAGAGAGAGATACTATATGTATATATATGGTATTGAGTTAATATATGAAGAGAAAAATAAATGGAAAATATTTCATTTGCAAGAGTTATGGTATCTGTAAAAACCTTGGGGATAACTTTAATAAAAATGACAAAAACTTTGTATGAAGAGACTGATAAATCAATAGAAGCTATACCAGGTTATTAGATATAAAGGTCAAGGGCAAAAAATAAATTAATTAATTTCTATTACCTTTCTTTGGAAAAAAATAATAATGTTAACATATTTCTTGTGAAAACATGACCAATAAAATAACATAATAATCTATAAACCCACAAACAAAATAAACATAATATTGTCATACAAAGAGATATACATTGCATTATAATAATATATAGAATACAGATATGGAACGCATAAGGAAATCAAATGTGTGTGTATATAGTGTGTATACATTTGTGAATATATACATGTATATATATTTATATGTATATGTACATATATATATTTACATATATATATATATATATATATATATATATATATATATATATACATACATACATATATGCTTTTTTTCCCTTTTTACTTCAATAGAAAATGGATAAAATAATCAATAAATAGTCTTGGAAAAGCTCTTTTTCTATATGACATAAAATTAAGTAATTTGTATACTCTGTACAAAATTGATTTCATGTGAGTTAAGATTTAAATAAATATTTAATTTTTAGTAATAAAATTCCAGAGACTAGTTTGAAGCACATAAATCATTAAAAAAATACCATAAAAACTACACTTATTAACTGTATGAAAGTTGCAATATATAAAGGTGGTATGAAAGATATATTTGAAATATAATTCCTGACATATAGAAGACAGAAAGAGGTTTAGTAATTATAATATATTATAAAAAAGTAAACTAGTCAAGATATGCTAATTTCAAAAGTTTTCATGGAAGAACAGTGGGCTGCAAAGAGAGAGAGAGAGAGAGAGAGAGAGAGAGAGAGAGAATCATACTTAGTAGGATAAAGAAGTACATTAACCTAAATATGAAGCATCACTTTATTTTTTGAGGCAAATTGAAAAGACTAATATTTATTTCTTCAGGGAATGTGGGAGAAATGTATATTGGAGCACCTTTGATACAAATAGGAATTATTGCAGTTAGTTTTATTTGTTTTTTTGAAGGGGGAACACTGGGGATTGAACTTTTAGGGGTGCTTTAACCATTGAGCTATGTCCCAGCTATTTTAATTTTTTGTTTTAAACCAGGTCTTGCTAATTTGCTAAGGCTGATCTTGAACTTGTGATCCTCTTGCCCACTCCAAATCACTGGAATTACAGGCATCCATCCCTGTGCTTGGCTGTTGCAGGCTTTTGAAAAACCTCTCAACTATGAGCTAAAATTAACAATACATATACTTTGATTAAGAAGTTCCAACCTTGGGAATCCACAATTTAGGATTTTATGATGTCATACATGCATAGCAGTTAGAATAATGACAGTCATATAGGAAATCTATTGCAATTTTATGACTATTATTGTCATGGTTTATGTTAGCTAAACTTAGAGTGAAACAAGAACTATCAGACGAAGATAATAAATTATGATATACCCAAAATACGTAATATAATGCTATCATTAAAAAAGCTGTTCCAAATGACATTATGCAATTTGTAAAAAATACTATTGAGTGATAAAAAGATTCAGAATAGTGTGCATAATATAATCATAGCTTATCAATTAAACAAGGGTGAAAACCTTTGACATGACAGATGGATTCTAGACTGTTAAACTGCAAGTTAGAGGAGACAAGAAGGAGTAAGAAAGAAAAAACATGGAGAAAAAAAAAGGACTTCCCTTTAAAGATAAGTCATGGTATGATATGATCAGATTCAAAAATATATATATTTCAGAATTTTATTGCTGAGATAGAAAAATAAATAATATACAGTCTTGCCCTTACTTGAGGAGTAGTAGAACTGTAGACAAAAAGAAAAAGCAAAGGAAAAAAAGATAGTACAATATTTAAAGGACAGCTTACTCCTGGAATGGATGTCAGAGAAGAGTTTCTCTAGAACTGGGGAGTTAAACTGGGTTTTGAAGAACTAATAGGAGTTTACCAGCTAAATAGGAGAAAAAGGTCTTTTGATGATATGAAGAACTACACACAAACCATATGATGAAATATATTATGAGCGTCAACTTCCAAAAGCACCGTTTAAAGGGTGACTGTGGTGGGAAATGAGATTCATTTTGATACTACACAACTGTCAAATTACAAAGAAGTCACATTTTGGTGTTTTTTCAAGATAGTATTTTCAATCATGTAATATTATAATTTTTTAGTAAGCAACAAATAAAGTGTATTCATATTTGTCCAGTATTCCTCATCCATTCACCTTCTAACTTAGAAATTTGAAACACTTTATTTGGCCTTAAGGTTTTACCCATTGTATGCCTATGGTGTTTTGTAGAGAAAGATTACAACTCAGTTACATAAGATTATATATATATATATATATATATANGCCATTATGAAGTCAAACAACAACAAGTGCTGGTGAGGATGTGGGGAAAAGGGTACTCTTGTACATTGCTGGTGGGACTGCAAACTGGTGTGGCCAATTTGGAAAGCAGTATGGAGATTCCTGGGAAAGCTGGGAATGGAACCACCATTTGACCCAGCTATTGCCCTTCTTGGACTATTCCCTGAAGACCTTAAAAGAGCGTACTACAGGGATACTGCCACATCGATGTTCATAGCAGCACAATTCACAATTGCTAGACTGTGGAACCAACCCAGATGCCCTTCAATAGATGAATGGATAAAAAAAATGTGGCATTTGTACACCATGGAGTATTATGCAGCACTAAAAATGACAAAATCATGGAATTTGCAGGGAAATGGGTGGCACTAGAGCAGATTGTGCTTAGTGAAGCTAGCCAATCCCTAAAAAACAAATACCAAATGTCTTCGTTGATATAATGAGAGCAACTAAGAACAGAGCAGGGAGGAAGAGCAGGAAGAAAAGATTAACATTAAACAGATACATGAGGTGGGAAGGAAAGGGAGAGAAAAGGGAAATTGCATGGTAATGGAGGGAGACCCTCATTGTTACACAAAATTACATAGAAGTTCTTAAATAATAGGTAACTTGTCTTAAGAAATTGTTTCGTAAGCTGTTTCTTCACATCACAAAGTTTAAGACTTTAAAAGAATTAAAATTAGAAAGATTTTGCTCAAGATGTTGATTTTAGAGTCCTTCCTTTATTCAAGGTAAAGAATTATCAATGACTTGTCCTTCCACTCATGACTGCCATGCTGTGTCCTGTTTAATTTGGTTTTCATTTATTTATTCATCAGTAACCATCATTCCAGGCTTGTGCATCATTGGCTAGAAAAAACAGGCACAAACAAGAAAGACGTGATCCCTGCTTTCATGGAAAAAAGAATGCACAGTGCCTGCAGGCACTCACAGATGTGTTGGAGTTATTCAAGGAAGGCTGAACTTCATGAGACACAAATGGAGATTGCGGGGATGTGCTCCACTCTAATATTCTTAATCACATTCCACCTCTTGTACTACAATTTTATTTCCATTTTTCATCTCCTTATGTTTTTTTTTCAGAGTAACATGCATGAGTTTATTAGAAAGGATAGCAAAGGGGAAAAGGAGACACTTTCAAGAGAGAGTATAGGTCCTCTCAGAGAGTTTTTTGTCTTGTTTTGTTTGTTTTGTTTTGTTTTTCAGCAGATGCAAGCTTGATTCTTCTTGAACAGGTTCTTTTTTAAAAATTTTTTATTTGTTCTACTTAGTTGTACATAATAACAGAATGCATTTCAATTCTTCGTACACAAATGGAGTGCAACATTTCAGTTCTCTGGTTATGCATGGTGTAGAGACTCGCCATTTTGCAATCATTCATCCCTGTACCGAGGGTAATGATGACCAACTCATTCCACAGTCTTTCCTATCCTCATAGCCCCTCCCCATCCTCCCTTTACCCTATTCAAATTTCCTCCATTCTTCCCACTGCCTCCCCTCACCCATCATAGATCAGCATTCAATAATCAGAGAAAACATTCGGCTTTTACTTTTTTGGGATTGGCTTACTTTGCTTAGCTCATATGATACTCTCCAACTCCATCATTTACCTACAAATGGCATAATTCTACTCTTTCAATGCTGAGTAATATTCCATTGTGTATATATATACCACATTTTTAAAATCCATTCATCTATTGAAGGGCATCTAGGTTAGTTCCACAATTTAGCTATTGTGAATTCAGCTGCTATGAACATTGGTGTGGCTATGTCACTAAATCATGCTGATTTTAAGTCCTTTGGGTATAGACAGAGGAGTGGGATAGCTAGGTCAAATGGTGGTTTCATTCCAAGTTTTCTGAGGAAATCTCCATACTACTTTCCATAGTGATTGCACCAATTTGCAGTCCCTTTTCCTCCACATCCTCTCCAACACTTGTCATTGCTTGTATTCTTGATAACTGCCATTCTAACTGGGTGAGATTAAATCTTAGAATAGTTTTGATTTGCATTTCCCTAATTACTAAAGATGTTGAACACTTTTTCATATATTTATTGATCACTCATATATCTTCTCCTAAGAAATATCTATTCATTTCCTTAGCCCATTTATTGTGTTGTTTATTTTGTGGTATTAAGTTTTTTGAGTCCTTTGTATATCCTGGAGATTAGTGCTCTATCTGATATGCGTGTGGTAAAAATTTGCTTCCATACTGTAGACTATCTCATCACATCAATGATTGTCTCATTTGCTGAGAAGAAGCTTTTTAGTTTGAATCCATCCCATTTGTTGATTCTTGATTTTATTTCTTGTGCTTTAGCACTCTTGTTAAGGAAGCCGGGGCCTAATCCAACATGATGAAGATTTAGGCCTACTTTTTCTGCTATTAGGTACAGGGTCTCTGGTCTAAATCCTCGGTTCTTGATCCATTTTTTAAAAATTTTAATTTTGTTTTAGTTTTAGATGGATACAATATCTTTATATTGTTTATTAATTTTTATGTGGTGCTGAGGATCAAACCCAGTGCCTCACATATGTAAAGCAAGCACTCTACCACTGAGCCACAACCACAGCCCAGGTCCATGATTCATTTTGAGTTGAGTTTTGTGCATGGTGAGAGATAGAGGTTTATTTTCAATTTGCTACATATGAATTTCCAGTTTCCCAGCACCATTTGTTGAAGAGGTTATCCTTTCTCCAATGTATGTTTTTGGTACCTTTGTCTAGAATGAGATAATTTTATTTATGTGGGTTTGTCTCTGTCTTCTCTTCTGTACCACTGCTCTACATGTCTATTTTGTTGTGAATACCATGATGTTTTTGCTACGATTGCTCTGTAGTATAGTTTAAGTTCTGGTATTGTGATGCCTCTTGCTTCACTTTTTTTTTTTTTTTTTGCTAAGGATTGCTTTGGCTATTCTGGGTCTCTTATTTTTCCAAATGAATTTCATGATTACTTTTATGAATTCTATGAAGAATGACATTGGTATTCTAATAGGAATCACATTAAATCTGTATAACAGTTTTGATAGTATGGCCATTATGACAATATTAACTCTGCCTATCCCAAAGCATGGGAAATCTTTCCTTATTCTAAGATCATCTTCAACTTCCCTCTTTAGTGTTCTGTAGTTTTCATTGTAGAAGTCTCTCACCTCTTTGGTTAGATTGATTCTCAAGTATTTTATAATTTTTGAGGCTATTTTGAGTGGGTAGTTTTCCTAATTTCTCTATCAGTAGATTCATCACTTATGTATAGAAATGCAATTGATTTATGGATATTGATTTTTTATCCTGCTACTTTGCTGATTTCCAAACTCATTCTATGAGGCTAGCATCGCCTTGATACTAATACCAGACAAAGATACATCAAGGAAAGAAAACTTCAGACCAATATTTCTGATGAGCATAGACACAAAAATTCTCAATAAAATTCTGTCTAATGGCAGACAAAAACATATTAAAAGGATAGTGCACCATGATCAAGTGAGGTTCATCCCAGGGTTGCAAGGTTGTTTCAACATATTAAAATCAATAAAAGTAATACATCACATCAATAGACTTAAAGACAGGAATCATATGATTATCTCAATATATGCTGAAAAAGCATTCAATAAAATACAGCTCCTCATCTTCAAAACATTAGAAATACTAGGAATAGTAGGATCATACTCCAACATTGTAAAAGCTATCTGTGCTAAGCCCAAGGCCAACATCATTCTAAATGGAGGAAAATTAGAAACTTTCCATTTAAAACCTGAAATAAGACAGGGATGCCCTCTTTCACCAATTCTATTCAACAAAGTCCTTGAAATTCTAGCCAGAGCAATCAGACAGACAAAAGAAAGTCTCTTGAAATATTGTGCATCAAAACTTATTAGGGCAGTTTTGATTTGCATTGCTCTAATTACTAGAGGTGTTGAACATTTTTTTCATATTTTTGTTGATCAAATGTGTATCTTCTTCTGAGAAGTGTCTGTTCAGCTTCTTAGCCCATTTAGTGATTGGGTTTTCTTTTTTCTTTTTTTTTTTTGGTGTTAAATTTTCTGAGTTCTTTATATATCCTGGAGATTAGTGCTCTATCTTACTTCTGTGTGGCAAAAATTTGCTCCCCAAATATAGGCTCTCTATTCACCTCATTAATGGTTTCTTTTGCTGAGAAGAAGCTTTTTAGTTTGAGTCCATCCCATTTATTAATTCTTGATTTTATTTCTTGCTCTATTGAAGTCTTGTTAAGGAAGTCCAGGCCTAATCCAATATGATGAAGATTTGAGCCTAATTTTTATTCTATTAGGCACAGGCCTATGAACTAATTCCTAGGTCCTTGATCCACTTTGAGTTGAGTTTTGTGCATGGTGAGAGATAGGTATTTATTTTCATTTTGCTGCACATGGATTTCCCAGCACCATATGTTGAAGAGGGTATCCCCATTGTATGTTTTTGGTGACTTTGTCTAGTATGAGATACCTGTATTTATGTGGGTTTGTCTTTGTGTCTTCTATTCTGTACACTTGGTCTACATGTCTATTTTGGTGCCAATACCATACCATTTTTGTTACTATAGCCTTGTAGTATAGTGTAAGTTCTGGTATTGTTTTGCCTCCTGCTTCACTCTTCTTGCTAAGGGTTGCTTTGACTATTATGTGTCTCTTATTTTTCCAAATGAATTTCATGATTGCTTTTTCTAATTCTAAGGAATGACACTGGGATATTAATTGGAATAACACTGAATCTGTATAGTGCTTTGGGTAGTATGGCCATCTCACACCAGTCAGAATGGCAGTTATCAAGAATACAGACAACAATAAATGTTGGCAAGGATGTGGGGGAAAAGGCACACTCATACATTGCTGGTGGGACTGTGAATTGGAGCAACCAATCTGGAAAGCAGTAGAAAATTTGAAATGTAACCACCATTTGACCCAGCTATATCACTCCTTGGCCTATACCCAAAGAACTTAAAATCAGCATACTTCAGTGACATAGCCACACCAATGTTTATAGCAGTTGAATTCACAACAGCTAAACTGTGGAACCAAACTAGATGCCCTTCAATAGATGAATGAATAAAGAAACTGTGGTATATATACATAACGGAATATTGGTCAGCAATAAAAGAGAGTAAAATTATGGCATTTGCAGGTAAATGGATGGAGTTGCAAAATATCGTGCTAAGAGAAGTAAGCCAATCCCAAAAAAACCAAGGCCAAATTTTCTCTCTGATAAGTGGATGCTGATTCAGAATGGGGAGGGGGAGGGATGGGAAAAATGGAGGAACTTTAATTGGGCAAAGGAGAGGAGGGTAGGGAAAGTGTGTGTGGGCAGGACAGATGGTGGAATGAGATGGATATCATTACCTTAGATACATGTGTGATTGCACATATGATGCAACACTACATCATGTACAACCATAGAAATGTAAAGTTGTGCTACAATTGTGTATGATTAATCAAAATGCATTCTGCTGTCTTAGATACCTAAGAAAAATATATTAATTAATAAAAAAAATCTTATTAGGGTATTCAGCTTCTGGAAAATATAAGGACTATGTTACTATTGGTATTTGCTTTTCTGCTTAACTTCTAGACGCAGAATTTTTTGAGGAATTACCTCATTGATATGTATAATTTCCACATTTTTAGTGTATCAATTTAAATGAAAATATTTACAATTTTTTCCCACATGTGGAACAGTGGGCAGGGTAGGAAAAGAAAATAAAACAAGTGGGGATCAAAAGGGGATGACAGTCACTAATGATGCTGAGAAATGAGAAATGACAGGTGACTGAATGAAATGTATTGTATATACCAAAACTTTATCCAGAACTGATGGCCAAGGGAAAAAGATCCTATCTCTTGATCCAGCCATGGTTTTGCAGTATATCTAAGCTCAAAGACAGACCCTGTATAATTTCATTATTAAAAAGTACAGTAGTAACAACACTATATTTATTGAGTGCCTGCTATTTAGCAAGCAATGTTCTAACCAACTTTTCACATATTATATTTTAACTGAACACTAAACACACATAGTAGGTACTAATATCCCAATTTTATTTGTGAAAAGAAAAAAAAGAAAATTAGAAAGATACATAATGTGCCAGATTGCCTAGCTAACAAATTGTTCTACTGCAGTTTTACCTGAGGGCTGTCCCTTTTAATACCCCTCATTCATTACTAATTTTAATTAAAACCACCTTGTAAGGTGACAGCTGAGGAGGCTGAAGTATAAATTTGGTTACTGCACAAGATCAGGATGGTAAGGAAGAGAGTCAGGGTTTGAATTTGGTCTGTTTAATCCCCAAGCCCTGATGCCTCTCAGTGTGTACCAACTAAGGATCAAAAACTTGAATGGAGAAGAACACAATTATACACTACAAAGGAAACAGAATGAAGGGAAAAAAAATCTATGGAATGGGAGCAAAAACTTAGAAAACCAGGCAACTTATAAAAGATTTACATACAAAATATACGAGTAACTTACAACAAGGAAACAGTTACTGCAATTACATAATAGACAAAGGATCTGAGTAGATATTTCTCAAAAGAGGATCTACAAATGACCAACAGATTGATGAAAAGATGGTCAATGCCACTAAACTTCAGGGAAATGCAATTTAATACAGTAATAAGATGGATTTGGTGATGGATTCCTGTGATCCCAGCTACACATGAGGCTGAGGCAGGAGTTATTGCAAGTTGCAGGCCAATCTCAGCAACTTAATAAAATAAATAACTAAAATGTTAAAGACTGGGGATGTAGCTCAGTGATAGACAGCTTGTCTAGCTTGTGCAAGGTCTTGGATTCAATTCATAGTACCACACCTATATATAAAAGAGATGTAACTTCATGTGAATATTGTAAAGAAACGAGATAACAAAATAAAAGATAAGAATGTTAGTGAGAATATCAGGTAAAGGAAAACCCTTGTATAGTCTTCGTGGAAATATAAATTAATATAGTAATTTTGTAAAACAGTCCAGGGGTTCCTCAAAAAATTAAAAATAAAACATTATCCAGGAATCCAACTACTAGGCATATATCCAATAGAAGTGCAATCACCATGTTAAAAAATCTACATTCTCATATTTAATGAAGAATTAGTCATCATAGTCAAAATATGGGATAACAGTGCTTATCAAAGGAAACATGAAAACAAAAGATATAGTATATATACAGATGGAATAATATTCCACCTTTAAAAAGAAGGAAATCTTGTAGTCTATGCCAACTTGAATGAACTTGGAAGACTTTAAGTGAATGAAAGAGGCCATACATAGAAAAGTAATTATCACATGATGATACTTACATGCATAATTGAAAACAGCTGAACTTTTGAGGCAGAGAGTAGAATAGTGGCTACAAGGACCTGATACTGGGGATTGTGGAATTTGGGAAGATGTCAGTCAAAGGATACAGAATTTCAGTTGGAAAGGAGGAATAAGTTCATGGGATCTATGGTACAACATGGTGACTATGGTGAATAACAACACTGCATATTCTTGAAAACCACAACCATTAATACAGTAGATTTATAAGTGTTCTTACAAAAATTTTAAGTGTGTGAGGTAATGCATGTTAATTAGCCACTCCACAGTGTATATATGTGCTTTAAAACATCATGTTACAAATGATAAATATGTAACAATATTTGTCAATTTAAAAAAGAATTTAAAAAGAACAGACACATGTCAGGCAGAAGTCTCATCATGACAGCCAGCTCTAATCTGCTCTGGGTAGAAGTGGATGCTTTGTTGTTCTTGGATCTATCCCATCCAGCCCCTTTGCAACTCTCAAGATAGAGCAGCATGGCTAAATCACTAACGATGAGGTGCCGTGAGGCATTCTTGTCACCACGAGGCTGTGAATGTAGCCTAAGAGTTCTGCCATCTGGGGTATGTAGGATGGGTGGAAGTAAGAACAAGCAGCCTAGAAGCCATTGCTGCCAAGCTAAAATGTGGCCACAATAGGTCAGACCACAGACTATCTATTGCAGCATCTTTGTCAGGAGTAGAGCTGTCAATGTTAGGAAGAAAATAGGACCAGAGGCCAGACTGAGGTGTGACACAATTGGATTTGAATTTATCTACATGGTTTGATATGGGGCTGCAACGACAAAATATTTTCAGGGCTTTGTGTTTTCAGCATTATCCATATGTGAGTTATTACAATTAATATGTACACAAAAGCAATTAATTTTCTGAGAAACTGGGTGCTCATTCAGGATAATGCCAGTTATAGAGATTAGAATATTAAAAATACAAATCACTGTATATAGGATAGAAATGGTTAGTTGATGCATTGCTGTATAGTCTTAGGAAACATCTTATTTAACAAATTAGAGGGTCAATATAAAAAGGAAACTTAAGATAGCTTTACATGAAATAATTGTACCCCGCCTTTCTGAGGGAAGAATGCCTGGTGTTTTCTGCAGAAAGTAGAGGAAGAAGAAAAACAACTTTCAAAGGATTGCTTCATTTTTAAGACAATGAAGCAAACATAAGTTTCACATTGCTCATGTTTTATGTTAGCAACACAGAGTGGTAGCAGTGAGCTAAATTCATGTTAAAGATTTAGGTTTTCTGTTCATTTAGTTTTTAAATCAACTAAATGTAATTATACGTTTTAAAATGCACAATAAAATGCACTAGAATGTGGTAAGTACCGATGAACGCAGTACTCACCTTTGTTGCTAATGCCACAATCAAGATATAGAACATTTATATCACCTCAGAATTTCCTTTGTGTCCCTTCAGTCAGTACCCACCACCAGTGCTGTCCCCAGGCAACCACTGACCTGCTTTCTGTTACTAAATGTTAGGTTTGCCTTTTTTAAGGTTTAAGATTTAGATACAGATGTGAAATTAGTAGTTTAGTATAAGTATCCACTAAATAATAATGTGTATTTACTTCTCAATGTGTTTGATACATTGGTATGTTAATTAAACAACCAGTCTCACATGAGTTTAATGAACCTGAATCTGTCCCTTGTACTTGATCACTTTAAAGGAGTTCTATTATCAGTCTTTTAAGGAACACTGCACATAGCATGTATTCTTTCGTTTGCTCAATAAATCATTCAGCACAAATTATAGAACACCTATATGTGTCAGGTAGCATTTAATTGTTAAGACAAATGAACAAAGAAAGCATTCCAGATCTTTTAGTGAGCTTGCATCATAATGCAGTCAATAGATAACAAGCATGGTAAAAACATAAAAGTAGGAGACTTTAGAAGGTGGTGAATGCTATGAAAAATCAGAGCAAACAAAAAGACATTGGGAATGGTGGTAGTAAGGAATTAGACTTTAAATAGGGTAGTCAGGATAGTTCTCACTTAAAAGGTGACATTTGTGCAAATCCTGAAGAATTTGAGGAGTGTGGATGAAAAGATCTGGGTAGAATTTGTTCCAAGAAGAAGAAAAAGTGGACACAAAGACTCAAGAATGAATGAGAACATACAATTTGTAAATGCATAGTGACTCATAAAATAAAAGGGAGAAACTGACACACAACACAAACTCAATTCCAATTATTTGAACAACAATCAGTTCAGACTTGAATATTCCAAGATAAAATCAAAGACAACCTGAGTTAAGAGGACTCCTGCATTCCAAAGCCCACTGAGCAACTCACCTCGTTTACAAATTCACCAATTTCTGATCAGAACTTGCTTACTAACCTTTGCCCTAAAACAACTCTATGTGACTAACTCCAGCCGTCAATTCCCTGACTTCCAACTTTGGAGACACTTCTGAGACTCTAACAAATAGGTGCTATCCTACATTCACCACATGTAATAGAGTCACCTTCAGATGAAAAGCAGCAGGCTTCAGATGGTATTTGTATGAAGGTTGCATGAAGCCTGAAGCCTTATTGGCTATTTGAAAGATGGAATGTTAGTTTAAGTGAAAAGTGAAGCACTGGAATATTTTGACCAGAGAGAAGCTATGCACTAACTGTTCAAACAGCATCATTATAGCTGTTCATTTAGGCAGAGAGTAAAGGAGGACAAGGGTAGGAGAACAGGAAGATTAGGAAGCTATTGAAACAATCAAGAGAAGAAATAATGATACCTTGATCAATGTAAAAACATAAATAGAGATGGTAAGAAAAGATCAAATTCTGTATATGTTTTACAAGTTAACCAATGGTACTTTCTAACCTATTAGAGGTGAGGATAAAAGAGAGAGAAGTGTTAGGGATGATCCCAAAGTTTATAATCAAAACAACAACAAGAAAGGAACAGCCACTTTCCAATTAGGAAAAAAAAAAAAAAAAACAGATACAATTCAAGTTTATGGGCAAAACAGTAATTTAGTTTTAGATTTTACTATGGGATGAATTGTGTCCTCTCAAATTTATATGTTGAACATCTGAACCTCTGTACCTTTGATTGTGATTGTATTTGAAGAAAGGATTTTGCAGAGGTAAGTTAAAATGAGGTCATTAGAGTGGGACTTAACACAATGAGATATGCCCTCAGAAGAGGATACAAGTTCACAGACAAAGAGAAAGAAACCATATGAAGATACAAGGAGAAGATGGTCATCTACAAGGCAAAGAGAGAGGTCTTTGAAGAAATGAATCCTGTTGACAGGTTGATGTCAGATTTCTGGTTTTCAGAATGTGAGAAAATAAATTACTATTGTTTAATCTATATAGCAGCTCTAGCAGACTAGGGATTCCTTGTCATAGATGGTATTGAAGGATATTCCATTGAGGGAGATCACAAAGAGAATGACTACAAATAAATAATAGAAGAGATCTAAGAACAATCCATGGAAAATTCCACTTTTAGAGGCTGGAAATGGGAAGGACTCAAGAGCCTCAAACAAAGACACTGAGAAAGAGTGAATAGTCAAGAAATGTGGAGAGTGTGTGAAATCCTGGACAACATGTAAATAAATGGTTTCATAAACAAGGAGGTATAATAGTTTCAGATGTTCCTAAAGGTTCAGAAGTTTGAAGATTGAGAATTAGCCATTGTGTTTAGCAATATAGACATCATTTGTGACATCTTATAAAGTACTTTTGATGAAAGGGGGATAAAACATAAAAATATAGTTGAAATAGGTTTAAGTGAGAAAAGGAGATGAGGAATTGAGACCAATTTAACTTTTATTTTGTTCTGTGCCTAGCACAGCAATCATATATAATCTGCTTGTGAGATCTTTGTTAAACAGATAGATGATTCAACCCTATTTCCAAGTCTGCAAAGATAAAGCACAAAACTTTCATGGAAGTCATTCCTTGAAACTCCTTGAGAAGCTTCCTGCTGTCCTTCTTTGAAATTTCTCAAAGCAGTAGTCATCCTAAGCTTTTCTAGAGAGATTCATGACTACAAAAGCCCCCAAATAATGCAATCTAAGGGCACACTTCTGAAGTTTTACATACTACATTCTTCAGAGAGTTATTTACTGTTTTTCATTTGATACCATAACAGATTCCTAAGGATACAAGAAATTGTATTGAATAATTCAACCAGAGAATTATTTTTATAAATCAAATTTCATAATGAAACCTATTAATATACTCTTTTATAACAAGATATAAAGGGATTATTTTAGAGATAGTTTTTCTTAGGAATGCAAGTGTAATAGCACTCAGAATTTTTCCTTGATCAAATTGATTTAATGGTATGTTAGTTAATAACATTTGGTTATTTAGAACATTGAATACCAGACACTGAACACATAGGTATTCTTTGATTATTTGTAGTTTTTTTTTTCTTAGAGGTTATGATTCAGGAGGATTGTGAGTTCAAAGGCATCCTTAGCAAATCATATATGGAGACCCTGTCTCTAAATAAGCAAAAAGGACTAGGGATGTGTCTTAGTGGTTAAATGCCCCAAGGTTCAATCCCTGGTACCAAAAAAAGAAAAGAAAGAAATTAATTCTTAAGAGATGGATGAAAAAAGACAATTTATGGAGGAATGGAGCATCTATGTGGTAAATAATGTTAATTTATATTCAAGTTTATTTATTCACTAAACATGTTTAATGAGTGCCTCTTTTGGGCCCTATCATTTCCAAGCTGCTGTAGATAAACTAGTGAACAAACAGGTATAGTCCCTGGGTCACAGAGCTTATATTCTAATGAAAGAGACAACTAACAAGCCAACAAACATAATATATAAAATGTGGATAAGCTGTGTCATAGTAATGGTATGAGGAGTGTGACTTCTAAGATCAAATAATAAAAAAGGTAATTGCTACCAGGAATACATTTTATGAAAAAAAAAGACTACAGAAAAATCAATTTGCAGGGCTCTGTGGTGCATGTCTGTAATCCAAGGACTCCGTATGCTGAGGCAGGAGGATGGAGGGTTCAAAGACAGCCTCAACAGCAGCAAGGTGCTAAGCAACTCAGTGAGATCCTCTCTCTGAATAAAATACAAAATAAGGTTGGGGATGTGTCTTAGTGGTCCAGTGCACCTGAGTTCAATCCCTGGTACCTGCCCCTTGCCATAAAATAAAAAATAAAAAGTGAGAAATTACAGATAATTTCCCAGGAGTTCATTCTGCACAGTTTTGCACCAGTAAGTGAAAATAGTGTGTGTAGAGAAAAACTGAACTACAGTTGCCCAAGGAAACAGAACCATTAAGTCAAAGGGTTCCTTATAAGATTCAAAGGAGAACACTTTAGACAGAGTGACCAAGAAGTCAAAGATGATAACTAGTTGAGATTTGAAGGATAAGAAGATATCTGAGCAGAAAATGGAAGACAAAGTACTCCTAGCAAAAGTCTTGAGTCAGAAAAGAGATAAAAACTGAAAAGAGGACGAGTGGGGAGCTTACTGAGTGAGAGTTTATCTGATTTGAAATAAAATTATAGATAGGGAGAAAGATCATTTTGGTCTTGGAGAAGTTCATGCTAAATGCAGTAAGAGGCCATATGAGTGTTTTAAGGAAAGGAAAGTAATATTTTAGAAAGGTCACTCTACTTTCTGTGTGGAAGAAGAATTAAAAGACTGTAGCCACGGGGACCTTAGAAGACTATTTCTAAATATTGTAAAGAAAAAAAAATCATGTGGAGAAAATAATGATAAACCTAATAGCAGATTGAGTCATTTTTTCAGATAGATTCAAAAGGACTTACTGATAAATTAGATATGAGGCAAGTGGAAGTAAAATTACACTAGGAAATGACAAATCTTCCACAGAAGAACCCCATATTTTATGTGCCTCTCCAGTTTCTTGTTCTCCTGGAATCTACCCAAATAAGTAAAAATACTATTTATGATGTTGGTGGCTTGATCCTTGTTGCTACATGCTCACATTCAAAACTCCTTGAAACATATAGGATGTGTTCCTATTTCTTAGTTGTGTATTGAAGTCTATTAGCACAAACATAAAAGCGATGCTGAATAAAGACCTTATTTAAAAAACACTGCGTGCAGCACACACGCACACACACACACACACACAATCCCTTAGAATTCACCTCTTTTTAAAAAAATTATTTTCAATCATAAAAAATATATATTTCCTTAAATTTCTAGTGTAATGTCTGGTTCAATTCTTGTCTGGATGCTGAGGCAGGAGGAAGTCATAGCTTACTTACAAGTAACAGCATTCTCTTCTTGGACTTCAGCAGTGCCTGTTCAGTTTAAATATGATTAAAAGCTTAGATACATCCTGCTGTATTATGATGAGAAACTATCTTCATGGTCTACATAATTTGGATTTCACTTTAGTTTAACAGATTGAGGTTGTCAAATTGCATTTTAGCTTCTTTCTTAAGGCACTTTTTTTCTACCAATGTCTGAAAATAATAAATCATCAATTCTCTCATTTCTCCCCATCTTGAAGAAAAAATTAAAATTGACACCTTCTGAGGAAAGGCTTTGGAAAAAGCAGAATGGATAAGACTGACATTCTCTCTAGTTTTGCCTTCAAGTTAAACTCTTACCCAATTCAAGGGAAGAACACCTGTGTGGAAATCAAGACATCACAAAAATACCATTTACCTAGAGTTTATGTGACTCCTTTTACATGCTTCAATGCTATGGAAAAATCTAGTTTATGTCTTTCTTTTAAAATGAAGGATAGTAGAATGAAACAGACATTATTATTTTATGTATATATGTGACTGCATTACCAATGTGATTCTACAACATGTACACTCATAAAAATGATAAATGATATCCCATCTATGTATGGCATATCAAAGTGCATTCTACTGTCATGTATAACTAATTAAAACAAATAAAAAATTAAAATAATGTATTTATTGTAATTAGTTTTAAATTTATCATCAGTTTATTCCATGGAATCTGAGTTATAATATAGAACATTGGAAGATGTAAGAGATTTAAAAATGGCAGAGAAATTGGTGTTTGCTCTAGACAACCTGATACACATTTCAAAATGCCAGGAATAGTTTATGGGGGAAGTAATATTTTTCGTATATATTTTTCGGTAGTGCTGGGGCTTGAATATAAGGCCTCGTGCATGGAAAAATTGTATTTTTCATGGTTAGAGAAAAAAACAAGGGTTTTATAAAGGTAGACATCAAATAGTAAAATAGTAAATATTTTACTATTCTAAATTTGTCTAGAAAATAAATTTTTTAAAAAATATATTTTTAAAAAATACCAGAGAGCAGAGGATTTACTAAGAATGGATTATTTGTCATTTTTTTTATAATATTTTAAAAAATAGCTACAATTCTTTGGCCATGGTGAGAGGAGAGGTAGTTAAAGTCTGAAGTATAAGATAATCAGAATATTTGGTGACAAAACTTCTTTGAAGCTCTAACCTCCTAACTCTAGAAGGTCATGGGAAAGCAGAGTATGGCTGAACTAAATTGACTGAATTTCCAATAGGACTACCAATGGAGTGCAGCTAACACCAAGCTGACAGTGAGCTGAAAACCTGGTCTTATGAAAAGGTAGTTCATCACAAGATAAGGTAGGATACTGAAAGAGGTTAGGGTTTAGCCACTGTCTGAACATACTGTATATATAGTCCCAAGATTTGCAAGGCTCCCAAAGTACCTTGGTGAAGTTCTAGGCCCACCCCACAGCAAGACCTCCTCAATTTCAACATGTTTACCTCTAACAGTGGCTCTGGTCACCAAAATCAGAGGCCAAACACTTTTTATTATTAGTGTATATTAATTTTACTAAATAATGAGTTTCATCGTGGTATATTCTTGCCTGCATATATTTCAAACTTTGATTATTTCCACCCATCCATTCCCCCCTTTCCTGACCCTCCCCCCTTGACCTCCTTCCTCTTCAGAGGTCAAATTCTTATCTTATACACCCTCTGATCACCAACTGTAACACCCTCTTGACACTTGTAAGAAATATAAACTCTTGGGTGCCAGCACAGACTTTAATCAGAAACTTGGGGTTCAGCACCCAGCAATTGCATTTCAACAAACCTTGAGTGATTCTACCGCAAGTTAATGTGTGAGAAATGCTTTTACAGAAATAGTTTATAACCTTTGCAGCTTCAAATAATAATTAATTCAGGGGTATCACCTTCAGATAATTTCCTTTCATTTTTCTTGGTTGCATCCTGGGCTTTGAGATTTCAAAACTAACCTGAAAGTTTTCTGATGTTTAAGAAGGTTGGAGATCACTGACTAAAGGCTGTGATGGCTCTGTTTCCTTGGGTAACTGTAGTTCAATTTTTCTCTACACACACTATTTTCACTTCCAGTCTGGAAACTTACTGGTGCAAAACTGTGCAGAATGCACTCCTGAGAAATGATCTGTAATTTCTCACAGATTCAAAAAGGAAGGAAGATAGCAGCAAATTTTACAGGTCCTCAGAACTATTTCCAGATTATTCCATCTCCTTGGTGCTATTTTTTTTTTTTTTGCATTCCAAGCTGAAGTGACTCATAGCTGAGTCTATTGCTGGTATCTGAGTTCAAGTGCATTAATGGTTTCTCTCAAATGAAGGCTGTGTGGACTTTAGGGAGTCACCTTTCAGTTATATTCTATTATGTATCTAGGAAATCTGGCACTAGATAAAATGATTCATCCTTCTTAATTTTTACTTAAAATATTAAATTACACCACAGTCTGTGGTGTTCTGTGACATGCTTTTCCTCTCAGAGGTGACTGCTAGCTTTCATATTGCTTACCTTTGACATATATTTTTATTATTTTTATATTCTTTAAAACTGTCCTTGGTTCTACATCTAATGCTTCTTTTAGTTCATGAAAATTATCAGGTTTTATTGATCACTTCTATTATGAATTATTCAGCTATTCATACAAATGTGATTGCTTTGTTTCAAGACGCTTGTAAAAATGACATTTTGGGATAATGAAATAAGAGTAGATGGGCTGGAGTTGTGACTCAGTGGTAGAGTGCTTGCCTCACATGTGTTAGGACCTGGGTTAGATTCTCAGCACCACATACAATGAATGAGTCAAATAAAGGTCCATGCACAACTAAAAAAAAAAAAAAAAAAAAAGAGTAGACATGCAGAGGTATAATAGACTGTATGCACGTATTGCAGTGACTGCTTCTTTCCCCTTTGCACCTTCCAGGAGAGGTTTTGAGAATATATAGAGGACTTATGATTAACTAGAAGATTTGTTTCCTTAAAAATTCAGTTTTCTTAAAAAATAAAAATATATAGTTTAGTGATTCAGAGTGAAGAACATGGAGCCAACCTAGGGAGTGGGAAGGCCTGCTTTGTCCTCCACTGATGTGTGACCTTAGCTAAACCACTTAATCTTTAATGCCTCTATTTTTAGTCTTTAAACCAGGGGTGAAATTATATGGTTCCTTATGCCAATCTTACAGGTTAAGTCATTAAAATTGGTAAAGAACTTAGAACAAGGCTTTTCACATATGAAGATCTCAATAAATCTGATTATGTGCATAAAGATCTTACCATTCTCACATTCATGAATCCAATGTCTTAAGAATTGTAATTACTGAAAGTTACTAAACATGAATTCAAATTATTTTGCAATCTTTTTTCTATCTTTGATGATCTTAAAAAAATGTAATTGAAAGTCTTGATTTTCCCTGATCTAAGCTTGGCTTTCTTGATCCTGCAGCAGGCTGGTTACCGTGATTTCCTCCATGCTCTTCACGAGTTCCTAGATAGATGTGAGCCTCCTGTGAGGTGACAGAGGAAAGCTAATAAGGGTACACAGTTCTGCCTCAGATTTTAAGCACTGGCTATGGACACTCATTACTATAATGGAAATTTAAATGCCAACAGTAATAATTGAGAATCACCTGTCCAACAAGAACAGAAATTAATAGTTGAAATTATATCCAAAGCATTAAGCTCATTTATAGTTATATGAAATGCTGAAAAATGATAATGCATTTCTTATGAGGCTTCTAGCTCCTAAAATATTCTTATAATAATAATACATTTTATTTCTAAAGTGTATTATGATTTATAAGTTATTTTATATATTACTCTATTTGATCAACTTGATAGCAATGTGAACGTAGAAACAAATACATCATACCCAGGGCAAAAGGTGGTACCAGCATGGGACATAAGCTCCTGGAAATCTCAGCCACCTTCCTCAACTGAGTTCATGAGTGCCATCAGTATGGTGGTCCATGGAATGTTGGTCCTACACAGATATAAAAATAAATTGAGGATAATTGATTAATATTAACATTATAGATTTTCATTACACAATATATCTTTTCTTTTTATTTATAATCTGTTTTTTTTAAAGAGAGAAAATTTTTTTAATATATTTTTTTTAGTTTTCGGTGGACACAACATCTTTATTTTATTTTTTTATGTGGTGCTGAGGATCTAACCCAGTGCCACGCGTATGCCAGGCGAGCACGCTACCGCTTGAGCCACATCCCCAGTCCAAATAATCTGTTTTTAAATGGTACATACAAAGTACTTGTTAGTATGAACCGTTCTTTAAGAAAGTAATAAATACAATGTGTATTGTACAAAAGAAATTCTAAAATTTTGTTTCTACCATTTTAAAGGTATCTTTAGAAGCCATGTAGTTTTCCAGGAGAAGTCATTGATGTTGGGAAAGTAACAGCGACTTACGAAGGACAACTCAAAACAATGACTACATATTGGCTCTAGAATAATCAAATCTCTATCTTCATATGTATCCTTTTGATATTTCTTAGATGTTAAATTTGATAGTTATTGCTTCAGTTTACTGCTTTAATTATCGAATTTCTCTCCTGTCCCCCACCTCTTTCCAGTACTGGGATTGAACCTGGTATTGAACCCAGTGCCTTTTTCATTCTGAACAACCTCTTTAACTTCTGAGCGACATCCCCAGCCTTTTTTAAATTTTATTTTGAGACTGTGATTTGCTGAAGTTACCCAGGCTGGTCTCAAACTTTTGACCTTCTTGCAATAGACTCACAAATTGCTGAAAACTTCACAAATGTGTGAACCATGACCAGCCAGTTTACTTCTTTAAAAGAAGGGATCTTGTCAAAACTGCTCTTTGGATTTTAAGTAGATTGCTTTTATTGGTTGTTGAATCAAATAATTATAGTATTTGGAGAAGGGGGGAGGATAGGGGAGGGCAGATGGGGGGAAGAGAGAGAGAGAGAGAAAGGAAAAGTGGTTGTTTTCTTCATAAACATGTGGGTGAAAAGCCAAAGATACATGAAAAGGTGATCATATAAACAATTAGGAACATGCTTTGTATTAAGCTATCCTATGACTTGCTGGTTGGTATGAAAGAATCAGATCCATCCATGTGGATGTGGGAGGGAGACTGAGCTACTACAAAGAGAACAAATGCTTTCATTTTCACTCCTACTGGGAAGAGGTTAGCAGTAAAAAATAATTAGGCTGAATTAAACTGTGACAGTAAAGTGAAGAAATGGAAAACAAACTCAGCATCTTTTTCTGGGTGGTGTTACCTGACTTTGGGAGCAGTGAGACCTAATGTCCTTGGGTATGATGGTGATTGCCACCAGCCATGCAGCCAGACTAGGTAAAAGGCTAAGCTTATTCAGGTAGAGGGATCTGCAGATCCGTTGGGCACTTGTGGAGTAGCATTGATGGTCATAGATAGAAAAGAGCTTTGACCAAAGTCATCATAATAGCAAGAGGTAGAAATGAGACTTAAACGCCAAGGGTCTTATTTCTGAACTCATTAAAGAAGAGTCCCTGGGAAAACCCCAGAAGTAGCTTAAACATATTTTGATGGGGACTAAATTTTGTCTTTACCAGTTTCCATGATCATTTGGGTATATGAACAAAAATGAGACCTGATAGATTTGTAGACCTGTGTCATAGGAATTCTAAACCATTCAAGTTCAAGTGAGCTTTGCAAATCTAGTAGGTTAGTTTCATTTAGTATGTAAGGCTCTGGTTGTACATAGGTATTTCATCCATTATTGTAATAATTAGCAAAATATACAGCATATATACACCTGTCTTCAACTTGTGTTTGATATGTACATTATTTGCTATTAAAAAAATAATTTAAGAGATGAAAATTAAAGGCCTGGAGAGATTAAATTATTTACTCAGTTTTAAGTTAATTAAACTAAATGTTAACCAAAATACTCACTTTCAGGGAAAGAGGAATAAAAAATTTGTTCCCTGACTTTTCTCTTTAAATAATATTATATAATAATCCTTAATTAGCCACTAGGTCATTGTTTCATTATTGAAACAAATAATTATTATAAATTACAATATTTTTTCAGCTGGGTACATATCCACAGTTAAGAAAATAAATCTTCTAAATGGATGCTAGATTTATTTCTATACACATAAGGTACTGAAAAGGGAAGAGGTAAATAGGCCATTATTAGTTGAGTAGGTGGGAAGATGACGGTTTTGAACTGATAAGTGCCAATTTCTTGTAGGAGTCCCTCAGCTATCTCAGGACCTTATATAGAATAGTCTTAGGAGATGTGGGTCACATTGGATTTCAAAGTATTACTCTTGAGATAAATTCAACTATAAGATATTTGGTCTCTTGGCTTCATTTCACAGTCCCATCTTCTTGAAGACTAAAATGTTAGAAAATTCTGATATACACTAGAGTAATCTTTCTCCCCCTCTTCTTTGTCCCGCCCTCACTCCTGGTTTACTCTCTTCTGTCCTTTTATTTCTTTTCTTCCATCTGTAAGACTTTTGGGTAGTCACAGTGTCCCTATATTGCTTTGGATAGAAACAAATGAACAAATGACAATGATCATTATCATCAATATGAATGAATTGTTACACTAAACAACAATATTGCAATACAGAACATACCAAAGGAAAGTACATATTAAAATAACAAGTGAGTCACATGTACAGTTACCTCTGAAGTCTGCTATTTTTTTCTTTAGCTGCATTGTACAACTTAATTTACAAAGTTATCATCTCTCTCATAAAATGCTCCAATTAGTACCTTAATCATTAACTCTACCACATTTTCTACTCTCCTATCAAAATGGCTTTACAAATATTTAAATAACAATAGTTAGAATTTATCCTGTACTTACCTTGGGCTAGATAAATAACCTGAAATATATTCTATGAAAGAGTACTATTTGTTTTTTCAGATACAGAGCCCGTTATGTGGAGAAATTCAACATTTGCCCAAAGCCACCCAGGAAAAGAGGCAGCTAGGACCAAGTCCAGATTAGAGTTACCTGATGAAGTGCTTTGACCTTAATTTGAAGTTCTGATCCTCCAAATAAAAGCATTTTGACCTACAGAATGGCTCCCACTGTCTGTAGTTTAAAGGCCCAGCTCCTCATGATGGTTCACAGTATATACTGACCCCTGCCTTGCCCATGACTTATATGCTCTGGTCCCAGCTTTATTCCCAAGTCTCTTTCTCTTCTCTTTCCTACTCCAACTCTATGCATATCCATAGGATCACAAGTTTGAGGTCAGTTTTAGTAACTCAGTGCATACCTACACATTCCAGATCCTGCCTGAGAGATGTGAAAATGCTGTCTGCTCTAGCTAGAGCATCCTTATTGCCATCTCACTCTGCCTAACAGACATGAGAGCTCAACTAGAACTTAGATCCCTTTCTCAAGCTCCATCCCTTCTTCTAGAGTGCATTTTTTTTGGACCTGGGTTTAGCAGAGTCTTCCTATAGCGTCACAATGCCCTGTGTCTGACCTGTCATACTACTTAATTTACCTTTCTGTGGTTATTAAGTTCAATGTCTGTCTTTACCAAAAGACTGTGGGTTCCATGGGCACTGAGATGCAAAGAGAATTGGAGACTAGCCTTAAAGAAATATAGAAACTACGCAGATGGGAAAGGAAGTATTTTTACCAAGTGGTTTTTCAGCTATGGGTTTTAAAGTTCTATGGATTCTCCAGAGGTATCTGAGAATACATGAAGAAGAATAAATTACAGAAGGCATCAAATGAAGGAAATTGTGTATTCAATACAATGCAATATCTTTTTGAATGTTATATTTTTTTAAAAAAAAGTGTCAAAAACAATTTTAAAGAAAAAAAAATGTGCCCAAACTGGTGGCACACACCTACAGCCCCAGTAACTGTAGTTGGCAGGCTGAGGCAGGAGGATCACAAGTTTGAGGCAAGTTTTAGTAACTTAGTGAGATGCTTAGGCTCTTTCTATAAATTGAAAAAAAGTGATAAAGTACCCCTGGGATGAATCCCAAGAAAGAAAAGGAGGGAAGGGGGGGGCAGAGAGAGAGAGAGAGAGAGAGAGAGAGAAGGGGGGCATGCACAATTAACTTAACTCTCTAAAAATAAATTATTAGAAAAAAATGTATTTGGAAGAAAGTAGATACATTTTTTTTCCTGTTCTCTTTTTGCCTATCATAGTTTTAATGACATGGGGTATTCTATTATAGGTCACAGAGATTTAGAAAGAAGACAGTTTCTGTTGAGTAACACTTGATGAGGCAAAAGATACAAATGAGAAGATCAGAATAGCTTTTACTAGTATGGCACTTAACTTAAACTTAATTCTGTACAACTTCCTTATATTATGACCATCTTCTCCTATCTGGGTTAGAACTCACTTTGTAAGTCTGTACCCTCTGGAAGGGTCTAAACTGAAACATGATGCTAGGCTATCCAGGATTGGTAGAGCCTTGGGATTCCTAGGAGAAGCATTAGGAAAGCCACGACAAAATACCAGGCTTGGTGGCTTAAATAACAGAAATTTAATTTCTCATATTATGGAGGCTGAAGTTCAAGATTAAGGTGCTGACAGGTTTGATTTGTACTATTTCTTTCCTTGGCATGCAGGTGGCTGTCTTCTTGTGTACTTAACCCTCCATGTCGCTTCTTCTTGTGAGAGCCCCAGTCATATCAGATTGAAGTTCAAGCCTTATGACCTTATTGAACCTTAATTACCCCCTTAAAAGCTCTGTCTCCAAATACAGTCATGCTGGGGGTTAGAGCTTCAAGGTGCATTTAGAGGGGGTGAAAATTCAGCCTATACTGGAATAAATAAAATTCTCTTTGAAGAAAGCAACTTCATTTAACTCAGGGCTTGAATATCTCTATAGATTTATTACAGGCAGTTAAATAAACTCTTACATGTGGAAACTAGAGGGAAAGAGAGAAAGAGAAAAAAAAAGTGTTCTGAACTAGAAGGGCAACCATTCGAGTAGAGGAAGAGAACAAGTGGGAGGGAGGAAGAAAGAGAAGGGGAAGTAATGGGGAATTAAACTGATCAAATGATATTGCATACATGTACAAATATTCCAAAACGAAACTCACCACTCTTAATAATTAACACATACCACTAAAAAATTGCAGAACACAATAACAATCTAAATGAGTGGGAGTGATCAGAAACATAACTGTCAAAATAATTATCCTTGGGCTAGGAATGTGGCTCAAGCGGTAGCGCACTCGCCTGGCATGTGTGGGGTGCGGGGTTTGATCCTCAGCACCACATAAAAAATAAAAATAAAGATGTTGTGTCCACTGAAAACTAAAAAAATAAATATTAAAAAAATTCTCTCTCTCTCTCTCTCTCTCTCTTTAAAAAATATTAATTATCCTAAGGATTTTACATATTAGAATGATAGAATATATGTAGGATAATAAAAATAAGCTTTAGTGAAAATACAAAAATAGACTTAAAAACAAGTGCAGATAGGAGCAAGGATCAAGTGAGTCTAAAAAAAAAAAATAGAAACAAAACCCAAATGTTATGTTGTTTTTAGTTACATGAAAACAATTGATAATAATTTTAAACTTACAAATAGTTAAAAGATAATTTATGGAATTCTCTTTTAACCTTTACCCAGATTTATCTATTAACATTTATCATGCTTAAGATATATATATATATAGATAGATAGATATAAAGATATATGATTCACATAGGAAAAGGCAATATGTGTTTCCTTAATGATTAAGAATTGCTAGTGGCTTTTTAACATAGGAATCCTTAGATTCAAGAATTTCAAAGAATTTTAAGGATAAGTAATTGAACTTTGCTGTTAGGTCTTCTAGTGAAACTGCAGACCACTAAAGAATGTGAAAACTGATTGAATAGAACTATTACCAACAAAAGAGCAGTAATTAGGATTACAGCTGATTCCTCTGCATAAGCAATTAAAACCAAAATACAGTGGAATAAATTCTTTTAAATTCAGAGGGAAAGTAACTTCCAGATTCTATACATGTCCCCAGATAAATATTTTGAGTGGGGGCAAAATGTTTCCCAAAGACAAAACAAAATTAAAACAGAAATTTCCAAAGATTTTCCTACCAACAAAATCTCACTATAGGAACTTCCAAAGCATACAATTCAGAATGAAGGAAAATAATTCTATAAAAAAAGATTTAAGAAGTAAATGGTAAAATAGTGGTAAACCTAAATCAATGTGTTTAAACCTCAATAATAATATTAACTGTGGGAAAAAAAAAAAGAAAAAGTAGTGGGAAGTGAAAAAAGAAGGCAGAACAAAATTAGTGTAGAGGCATCTTATGTAGGTTAGAAAAGTCTCCTTGTAATGGGCAAAATGATGGAAGAGATAGGAAAATAAAAGATTAAAGGCTACTCTCATAAAGAAATAATAATGACCAAACTTAAGTATGAATATGAACCCACATTAAACAGTCTCCATTTGTGAATCTTCTTTCAGTGAAATAAGGAAGAGTCAAATTGTACTCCTCAAAAAAAAGTCTTAATTTTTAGTATTTTAGAATGTGAAGCTATTTGGACATGGGTTTATTACAGAGATAATTAGCTAAGAGGAGGTCCTACTGGAGAAGGGTGGGCCCTTAATTCAGTATGGCACATGTACAGGTTCAGAGATGGCAGATGCAGAGACAGAGACATGCAAGGAGAAGATGTAATAATAGAAGCAGATATTGGAGTGATGTACCTACAAGCTAAGAAAAACTAAAGATTGCTGGCAAACACCAGAAGCTAAAAGAGAAAAGGAAATATTCTCCCACATATTTCAGTGGGAGCATTATCCTTCCCAAGCCTCTATTTCAGACTTTCAGTCTCTGTAACTGTGAGAATAAGTTTTTTGTTATTGCATGCCATCCTACTTGTGGTATTTTGTTACAGCAATCTTAGGAAACTACCACTCCAAAAAAAAAAAAAAATATCCAAATTAATCTGATAAATTACATGTGCCAGAATCCACAGCATGATTACTAATGGCACAACACAGCCATCATTTCTTTTGTAATAAACCTGAATTCTTTCTTTGTTATACAATATATGAAAATCAATTCCAGGCAAATCAAGTCACTAATGCAAAAAAGAAAACCTTCAAAATTTTGGAAGAATACCCAGGAAAATATCTTTATGGCCTGCTTTAAAAGAATAGAAAGGAGTACTTTTTTAAAAGTCAAACTCCTTGAAAGAAAACAGTTATGGAAAGACACATGAATTCTAACTTTTCATAAATCCATTATCTACCATAACCTCCAACCAAAAAGATGGCAATAATTGAATTGTGACATTTTTATGCACTGCACTATTATGTAGTCATGAAAATTCATGAACAGAAGCCACACTTACCCATGTGGAGGAATTTCATAAGTATAATCTCACAAATATAATAAAACAAAATTTGTAAAATAATACAGAATATATCATTGATGTAGACATATTAAAACAGGCAAAACCTCTGTGTGTGTGTGTGTGTGTGTGTGTGTGTGCTTTTAATACAAATTTATGTAGAAAATGTATAAGTAAATTATGGCAATGATAGCAATTATCCCAGTGGAAATAAGGCATTCATATCCTTCATATATGTGTATATATGTGTATATATATATATATATATATATATATATATATATGGATATATATGTGTGTGTGTGTATATAGATGTGTATATATATATATATATATATATATATATATATATATATTTAAAAATGTTTCTGTTTTGTCCCATTATGATGATTTAAAATGACTTGAGAAAACTCATTAGTTTCCTGGCACATTTTTATTTAGAAATTTCCTTACATGGCATTTGTCTTCAAATTCTCCTACATTTCCTTTCACCAACCTCAAAAATAGTCTTCATTCATTGGTAATGTAGAAAGGCTAAGTATTTGAGACAATGTATATTTGTCATTTATGATAATTTCCTAAAATATATGATATTCTGAGACTTTTCTCTTTTGAAATCACAGAGCAGTGGTTCTGTTTAATCTACCATAAGGATATAGGGCATTATGTTACCATTCCAAATGTGTTTTGCTGGTGGGTCTTGTCTGCCATGCTTAGCATCAAATGACTAAACAAAGTATCAGATTAAGAGGTCCTGGGGTTGGGGTCAATCTGTTCACTGGCACTTAAGATAGTTCATTGGACCTCAGATTCACTGTGCTGTGCTTGTGAGGAAGACTGAAACAAATGTAGCTGTCTGTACAACTTTGGGATAATCCAAAGAGGGTGAGTGAAACTAGTGTTATTTATATACATGGAGTCTCAACTTAGTAACCTGCCATCGAGACACAGTAATGTAATCTATATTGTCATAAGAAAAACACTTTATCCATAAATTCTACAATTATATGGAGCTACAGATTTGCAATAACCAACACAAGTTGTGTCAAAGATTTATAGATGGCCCTGAGAAAAATAAGATAGAAAGGAACCCTGAGGAATTGACCTAAAAAAAATCAGTATCTCACAGCGTTGGTGTGTGTGTGTGTGTGTGTGTGTGTGTGTGTGTGTCTGTACACGTTTGTAGGATATATAGTTGACACTTTTCCTGAAGATAATTTAGGCAGTAATTATATCGAAGGTCAAAGCCATTCATAGTCATTTAGTTTGACAAATATTTACCATTACTCCCTGACTTTTTCAGTTACATTTGTACTTGCAACATTCATTCCTTCTATTCAAACCACATTTGCGGAGGTTACTGTCATAGCTTTTTGGTTGAATGTTGCAGGTCAACCCATGAACAATTTCAATAGATAAGGAATAGGGTTGGACAAAAGGTAACACCTCATATTCTAGACTTGGCAGAAATCAGGAGGACAGGTGGCAGAAATCTTTCATGCTGAAAAAAAAAGCCAGAAAGGTGACATTGAACATGGGTAATAGAGAAAGGTTTAACAGTCCAATTCCCTAATTTAGAAATGCTACTGAGAACCCAATGTTCTATAGAAAAAGGATCAAAATTCTCAGTTGAAGGCGGTTTGTATGTAGAAAGAAAAAGGGCATTGCTATAAATATCAGGTGGTTTATTACACGTCATGCCAGAGAGAAGATAACAAAAGCAGTATCATATTCTCCAAGGGTGAAAATGAATCTGGCATAAATACCTCTACCAGAAATTCATTGGTGTGGATGTTAAAACACAAATGTGGGGTCTTTAGAATTTTACAAGTGTAATTGCCTTTAAAATTCAGGCAAACTGTGCAGTACTGATAAAAGAAATGTGTAATATAGGGAGAAAAGTGTTCAGATTTTAAAGCACTCTTTGTGACCTTCTTTTGGGTTTTAAGCAGGTGATTAAATTATTCAAGGGCTTTGAAAGAAACCCTAAGAAACCACAGAAAGAAGAAATAGTAATAATCATCTGAAAGAGGAAGAAGGTGGATGACAAAATTCAAGGTAACAGAGTCAACTGCCAACTCAAGAAGTCTTTGGAATTAGAAATCATTGAAGAATACGTTGCTGAGATGCAGAGGCTGGAGGAAGGTGAGAGGAAGAAATTGAACTATTCTAAGATTGCAGATGTCAGTATCTATCCCCAAATTCCAGATTGGCCACCCTTACATACAGGAACAGGAATTCTGGATCAACATTTAAATGCTGCCAAATATTCTCTGACTGATACAACATTTCCCTTCCATCTGGCTCTTTTCCATGCCTGGTTACTATTCTCCTTCAACCATTGCTTGGGACCTTTTTAGGATATCACATGCTTCACCATCCTTTCTCCATTGTTGTCACTCATCATATTTTTCTCTACCTTTATGATCAGCACTTGGGTTTCTGAGTGAAATATCCTGAAATCCCTTTTTTGGTCTGTGGCATTTTGGTGTCTTACAACTCTGCAATTCTTTATATTTATGAAATTTCTCTTCCAAGAAATTTATTCATTTTTATTGCATAAAGTTGAGGTTCATAGCATGAACATTTTATATACTTGTCTTCATTTATGCATGTTGTAGAATTAACATGCCCAACATCTCTTTTTTTAATGGTAAGAATATCTAAAATCTACTCTCTTGGCAAATTACCAGTGTATAATACAATATTATTAACTATAGTTCTCAACTTGCACATGGATATGTAGATTTATTCTTTCTGTACAACCATAACTTTGTGTCCTTTGACCCATATCTTGCCGTCCACCTCCCTGCTGGCAATCACCATCCACCTTTTTACTCTATTGTTTCTATATAATTGATTAATATTTTTAATTATAGATATGAGATCATAAAGTATTTTTCTTTCTATTCCTGGCTTATTAAACACAAACACATTCATAAACTTGTATGTCATATATTTTTTTTTGTTCTTTCATTTATTGACTGGACTGATACTTTGGTTGTTTCTATAAGGTGTCTAGTGTCAATAATATTGCAATCATTGTAGAACAGCATATTAAACTTATGAAGTGGTAATTTTATTCCTTTGGGTATATATCCAAAAGAGGTATCCCTAGGTCATATGGTAGTTCTTTTATTAATTTTTTGAGGAATCTCTATTATGAAAAAATGTACCTGAACAATTTGAGAATTACAAGTCCAAAATGTCTCATACTGCTTAGTTTTGCTCATTCTTTGTCTCAACATGTGACACTTCTGGCAACAGAGAGGAAGAGAAAAGGAATTCTGAAGGCATCAAAAGGATTTGAGTAAAGGCCAGTTTCCTGAGGGTGACAACTGATGGAAGACACATTTTCATATTTATATCCATAACTTAGGAACAGAGTTTTAGCCATGAAGTATGTAGTTCTTATAACTCAGTGAACATACTAGCAGTGCCCAAACCTGTTTAAACTAGACATTTCAACTTCAAGTCATGTTCAAAAAAATCTCATTCAATAAGAAAAATGTTATTTTTCATTTTACTTCTATTAATTTTTAATTTACTTTTTAACAAGTATCGCATAATACTTTTACTAAGTACAATGTTACCTTGAATATAGTAACTTTATAATAAAGAAATGTGTGAGTTTCTACTCTAGAATAAATATCTCAGCTACTATTTCAAGAAAATTTAACTTTATTATATTTAGTACAGGAATTGTTGTATTTGGTTGTGTTTCTCTTTGAAAAATATGTGTTATTCTTTTAGAAACATTTGCAATATTACTAATTTACATAATTTAAGTTTTGTAAAAAAATAATTTTCTAATTTGTAAGTTATGATATTAATGCATATTTTTAAATAATTAGAAGAACAGTCAAGATTTGGACATCATATATATGATTCTTGTGTCATGTTGCTTTTATTCAAATAATATAGAAGTTAATTTAGCTCTTTGAGCTTATATTAATTCCTCAGTTCTTTTGTTTTGTATTATATAGGACATACAAGGAAATGCATGGTATGTGTAATTCAATAATTAAACAGAATTTTAAATAAAAAATTTGAAGTCAACCCTGCAAAAAACCTGTCCTCTAACATTAGGGCATATCAGATCTCATTTCTTAAGCAAGTTGTAGCAAATAAAAGGCAAACCCAAGTTCACACATACATATCCTCCTAACTATCTTTATTCATTTTGCTTCCAAATCCTTATCTGTGACTACGTAATACTTTATGTTTCTTGTCCCTAATCATCAAGATACTAATATTAGTTTATTGTATAACATTGGCACTAGAAGTTGAAAAGGAGTTACCAGGGTGGGTATCACACATTTTTTTCAAGAGGAAGGGAATCTTGGAGTAGAAAGGCCATTTTTTTTTTTTCTTTTTAAGTCTAGGTCTTAGGAAGATGAGGGGAGAGTTAGAATTACATTTGAGTGTTGTCATTCAAAGGAGTTCATTTCTTCTCATAATAATTGTGGCAGAATAGATTTCATTATGGTGCTTGATTTGGGCACAGTTTGCATTTATCAGGAACTGAGCTCTATCATCTGAAATTTCTCCTCTACCACACCTTGAATCCTCAAAACGTATTTATGAAATACTGTTTCTGTGTTTAAAAATGTATTTCTTTTTATTTCTAAAAAAGTGTTTAGATACTATCTTTTCTTCTTTTGCTTTTAATGCAAGTAGTTTAGTAAATCTACTAGGCTACTAACTTCATTTTCTACTCTTTAAAGATTTATAAAAAGAGAAAATTGCTTTTCTAGTTTCTGGTACAAGTTAGGAACTTCAGAAATTACTGCTTCAATCTAACAAGTAAAAATGTGAATAAACTAAAAAATTGACATCTCTTCTTGGATATGTATGAGTGGTGAGGACACAGGATCAACATTGGTCCCCAATATTGGAGAAACAGATAGGAATACAAGAAGTCTTAACTTACTGAAGCAAAGACTCATATGCTGAAACTTACATAAGAACCAGTGCTGTGCTAGAAACTGTAATTGACTGGAGGGTCAATGTGAAGGAAACCAGGAGATAACAACTTCAGGGGACTCAGTCATAGGCAAGATCCTCATAATTTTGTGAGTTTTATCTCCTGAAACTCTACCAATTTCTTGCAATGAATAAGGAAGAAAAATTCCCTTTATACTTCCAACAGGGAGAGAGAAAAAGAACTATCTACAAACACTCCAGTGCATTCTGTTACTTAACAAAATTTGCCCTGAGGAAAAACTACAGCTGTCTTTTTGTATCCCAAGGAGATTATTTAGGGCCCCACAATGGATACCAGAATCCGTGCATACTCATTTATACTATATAAAATGGTTTAGTATTCCAATATAGTCTCTCTATATATCCTTTCATGTAATTTCAATCATGTCTAGATTACTTATAATACCTAATTTTTTTAGTCAGCTTTTTTTCTGCTGTGACTAAAAGACATGATAAGAACAACTTTGGGGAAGGAAGTTTACTTGAGGGCTCACAATTTCAAAGGCACCATTCCTCTGGACTAAAGGAGAGGCAGAACATCATGACAGTGAGGTGGAGGGAAGTGCCTCACATGATGACTAGAAAGTAGAGAAAAGCTTCACTGGCCAGATACAAAATCCATACCCCAAAGCCACACCCCCAGTGACTCACTACCTTCAGCCCAGCCACAACCTATCTGCCTTTAGCTACCACCCAGTTAATCCCATCATGTGATTAATTCACTGATTAGGTTAAAGCTCTCATAATAAGTAATTTCTCCTCTAAACCTTCTTTTATTGTCTCACACATGATATTTTGGGGGACACTTCACATCCAAAGGGGACACATCACTTCCAAATCATAATAGTAACATAGTTAATATAAATATCATGTAAATAGTTCTTATATTGTATTTCTTAGGGCATAATAAGTAAAAAGTCTATACATGTCCTGTATAGACTGATTTTTTTTTTGCATACTTTTAATCTTCAGTGGGTTGAAACCATAGATGTGGTACTGTGGATGTGGAAGGCTGATTGTATCTAAACTTAGTAACTGATCCAGGGGAAAGAAACCATCCAATTACAACTGACTCTAGCCTTCCATATGGGATAAAAGAAATACTAAATTCCTGAGTGGTCTAGCTATTCAGTCACGCCAAAGGTAAGGGGGAACAGGATTGTGGGTTCACAATCCTGAAGCCAAAGACATAGACTTGTGAAGACTGACCCCTAATCACAGGACTACAGAATTCTCCTTATTATCATGTGTCTGAAGTATTACTCACAGCATTATGTATGGCCATATTAAAAAAATTCATACTAAATGGAAATAAAAACAGCCTGAAGCATAACAAGCATCAGAAGGAGATTCAGGTGTGGCAGGGATGTTGGAATAAGCAGATTGGTCACTTGAAACAATTATGATGAATATGTTAAGGGATCTAATGGATAAAGTAGACAGAATGCAAAAACAGATAGGCAATGCAAGCAGAGAAATACAATTTCTAAGAAGGAACTCAAAAAATGCCAGGGATTCATTACACTGTAAAAGAAATAAAGAAAGTCTTTGATGAGCTAAGTAGAGGTCTGGAAACCACGGTAGAAAAAAATCTCTGAGATTGAAGATATCTCAATAAAAACTACCCAAACTGAAAAGCACAGGAAAACATGCTGAAAAAAATCATAATAGACTATGCAATAAATGTAGGACAACTGCAAAAGGTACAACATATATGTGATGGGAAGAGAAGAAAGAGAAAAAAGAAAGAACAGAAAAAAATCACCTTGAAACAATAACTACACCTTCCCCAAATAATGTCAGACTCCACACCAAAGATCCTGGAAGCTCAGAAAACACTATGAAAATAACCACCCTCCTCAAACACTACAGCCAGCTATATCATATTCCAATTGCAGAAAATTAAAAAAAAAAAAAAAGAAAAAATCCTGAAAGAAGTTGGAGGGGAGAAAACCCCTCCTTTTGCAGATAAAATTTACATATGACTTGTCATAAAGCATGCAAGCAAGGAGACAGTGGAACAAAATATTTAAAATGTGAAAGAGAAAAAATCCACCAACTGAGAATTCTGTATTCTGAGAAATTATCCTATAGAAATGAAGGATAAGTAAAGTCTTTATCAGACATACAAAAATTGAGAATTTGTTGCCAGTAGACCTGCATTTCAATAAATGTTAAAAAGAAGTTCTTTAGAGAGTGGCATAATGATAAAAGTTTGAGAGGCATACCATAAAGAAACGAAGATCATTAGAGAATAAGTGAGGGTAGAATGAACATTTTAATTTTGTTATTCATGATTTAACTAATACTTAACAGCTATCTCAAACTAATAGTAGCAACAATGTCTTTGATTAAACAAGCTTACATATATACCATATCTTTTTGCTTATGTATGCTTATATATAAGTGAAATGAAAAACCTTAATGATATAAGAAATGGGAGACAGGAATTAGGATTGTATTTTTTGTTTGTTTGTTTGGTCCTGGGGATTGAACCCAGGGGCAAGAAACCACTGAGCCACATTCCTAGTCTATTTTGTATTTTATTTAGAGAGAGGGTCTCACTGAGTTAGTTGCTTAGTGCCTCACCATTGCTGAAGCTGGCTTTGAACTCAAGATACTCCTGTCTGAGCCTCCCAAGCCACTGGGATTACTGGAGGATTATATTTTTATTCTAAGGTACTCACACTAGTTGTGAAGTTGGTATAGTTTTGTGTGAAAAGACATGGATTACTCCTAACTCTATATTGCAAACTCTAGAGCAACTGCCAAAAAAGATTAAAAGGACATAGAACTGATATGCTAAAAATGAAAATAAAATTAAATCATATAAGGTATTCAAGATCACAGTAGACAAAAAAAAAAAAAAACTTGGAATACAAAAGTAAGGAAAAGAACCATGGCAACAAATAGGAAACTAACAAATATGATGGATAAAATTCCAACTGTATCAATAATTACTTTGAATATCGTTAGTCAAAATGTTCCAACTAAAATAAATTATCAATATTTAAAAAAACCCAAGACTTTACTATATGTTGACTATGAGAAATCCACTTTAATATAGAAAGACACATATAGATTAAAAGTAAATAGAGAAAGATATGTCATGCCAACACTATTTGAAAGAAGTCAAGAATATTTATGTTCATTTCACCCAGCAGACTTTGGAGGAAGAAAAAAGAAACCTACCAGGAATATAGGAGGATATTATGTACTGATCTGTGGGTCAATTCTCTGAGAAGATATAATTCTTAATGTTTATATCCCAAAGTGTTAAAATACATTAGTGTCAAAACACGTGAGGCAAAAAATTATAGAACTACACAGAGAAATAGATGAATCCATTACTGGAGATTTCACCTCCCCTCTGATTAGAAATGGACAGACCGAGCAGGCAGAAATTCAGTAAAAACTTAGTTGAATTCAACAACACCATCAATCAACAGGATATAATTGACATCTATAGACTATTTCATCCAACAACAGCAAAATACACATTTTTCTCAAGCTCACATGGGACATTAACCAAGATAACCTACATTCTGGTTCATAAAGCATACCTGGGCAAATTTAAGAGTAGAAATCAAATGTCTTCTTTCAAACCACAATAAAATTAAACTAGAAACCAATAACAGAAAGATGGATAGAAAATCCATAAACATTTGGAAATTAAATAGCACATCTAAATAATACAGGGGTCAAAGACAAAAATTAAGACTTTTAACTAAATGAAAATACAAAATAAAAAATTGGTAGGGTGCACTGAAAGCAGTACTTAGAATGCACTTTTTAGCTTTGGCTGCATATATGAGAAAAGAAAGAAGATCAAAACCAGTAATTTAAGCTTTCACTTTCCACTTTAGGAAATTAGAGAAAGAAGAACAAATTGGATTTGAAGTACTCAGAAAAAGAAAAAAATTGTACAAAAAAGAGCATAAATCAATGAAACTGGAAAAAAAGATAGTAATGAAAATCAATGAAAACAAAAGTGTGCTTGAATGGTCTTTACAAACTCAATAAAATTAATAAACCTGTAACTGGGCTGAAAGAGGAAAAAGAGAAAAAACTAATAAACTAGTGCCCATTTTCCACATTTTCAATTTTAATTACTATGGTCAAGTACAGTCTAAAAATATTAAATTGAAAATTCCAAAAATAATTCACAAATTTTAGATTGTATGCTGTTCTCAGTAAACTGATGAAATCTTGCACCATTCACTCAATCTTGCCGGGGTACAAATAATCTCTTTGTCCAGTGCATTCATGTTGTATCTGCCACTTCTCTGCCCATTAGTCATTTAGTAGCCATCTCTTTTATCAGATTGATGGGTGTGGTGTGGTAATGCCTCTTTTAAAAGTAATCCTTATTTTATTTAATACAGTGCACAATTAGTCCTGTTGACAATTCAGATTTGCAAGAGAGAGAGAGAGAGAGAGAGAGAGAGAGAGAGAGAGAAGGCAAAAAGTGCTTTCTCTTATTGAAAAGGTAAAAGTTCTCAAAAGAAAAAAAAATATTTGCTGAGGTTGTTAAGATAAATGAGATATCTTGAGGTTGAGGAACAACACATTCACGTCTTTTATTACAGTATATTGTTTAAATAATTTCATTATTAGTTATTATTTCTAATTTCTTATGGTACCTAATTTATATTTTGAACTTTATCATAAGGACAGAAAAGCAGTATATATAAAGTTCAAAAGTATCTATGATTTCAGTCATCTTTTTTTTTTTCTTTTTTGTAAAGCAATTTTAGATTCACAGCAAAATTGAGAGGAAGGAATAGAGAAATCCTATGTAGTCCCTGCCTGGAGCATATATGGACTCCATTATAGAGCATCATCTGCATACTCCATCCAAGAGTGATATTTTATATATTTATTTATTTTTTTACAATTGATGAACCTAAATTGACACACATCAAGTTTGCAGGATACAAGGTTAATCTATAAAAGTCAACAGTTTTCCTACACAAAACAAAGAACAAGTGCAATTTAAAATTAAAAACACAGTACCATTTAAATAATAGTCTCCAAAATGAAATTCTTAGACACAAATCTAATAAAATATGCATAGATCTGTATAAAGAGTTTTTTAAAACTTTGATTTAAAAATCAAAATAGAACTAAGTAAAAGGAGAGAGATTCAATTTCATCAAGCTTTTAGTTCTTCTTAACTTGATTTGTAGATTTCATCCAATTTCAACCAATTCTCAGAAAGTGATTTTGTGGATATCACCAAACTGATTTTAAGGTTTGTACAAAGAGGCAAAAGAACAGCCAACACAATGCCAAATAATCACAAAGTTGGAGGATGGACATTGCCCTTCATGAAGACTACCATTAAGCTAAAGTAATAAAGTGTGGTACTGGTAATAAAGAAGAGATAAATAGATCAGTAGAATAGAATAGAAAGCCAGAAACAGAGCTGCATAAATAGAGTCAACTCATCTTTGACGAAACAAAGAAAATACAATGGTGAAAGATGGCCCTTTCAATAAATGGTGTTTGAATAACTGGACACCCTTATGCTTAAAAATGTAGTCTAGATGTAGATTTCATATTCCTTACAAAAATTAATTCCAAATGGATCATAAATTCAATGTAAAACACAAAAATCCTAGCAGATCGCATAGGAGAGAAGCTAATGATGTTTTGTTTGGAAATGACTGTTTAAATACAACATAAAAAGAATCATCTACAATAAAAAGAATTGGTAAGCTCGGTTTCATTAATATTTAAGATTTTGTTGCTCTTCAAGAGACATTGCCAAGAGAAATAAAAAACAAGTCACACATTGAAAGAAAATATTTGCAAACAACACCCCTGATAAAGGATTGCCATCTAATATATACAAAGAACTTACTGGACAATGAAATATTTAACATTTAAAATGATAAAAGACCTGAATAGACATTTTATCACAGAAGATGTACTGATTTCAAGTAAGCATATGGAAAAGATACCCTACAATTTATGCCATCAGGAAAAAAAGCAAATTAAAAGAAAAATTTGGTACCACTACACACTATTAGAATGGCCAAAAATCTAGAACGCTGATCTCACCAAAGTCTAGCAAAGATGAAATTAGCAAGAACTCACATTTACAACTGGGGGGATTGCAGAATGGTGGAGATGCTTTGCAAGAATTCTCACAATTTTTCGAAAAACTAAGCATAACCGTACTTCCTGACTCAACACTCTGTAAATACATTTTTTTGTATTTATACAAAAGAATTGAAAATTAATGCCCCTTCCACAAACTGCCCAAGATAATTTATAGTAGCTTTATTCATAATTCCCGGAACTGGTTTTTAAATGGAAAATGGATAAACAAACTGTAACACTTCCAGTCAGTGGAATGTCCTCTAATGCTAAGAAGAAAGGTCAAGCCACAAAAAGACATGGAGAAAACTAAAGTGCATATTACTAAGTGAAAGTAATAAACATAACAAGCCACATATTAAGTAATTTCACCTATCTGGTATTCTAGAAAAGGTAAAACTATGGAAAGAGTAAAAAAAGCAGTGTTGCCAAGAGTTGTTAACAGGGATGGATAAATAGGTGGAGCATAGAGGATATCTTTAGGGGGGTAAAAGTACTTTGAATGACACTGTACTAATGCTGGATATCTGTCTAAATATTCGTCTAAGCCCATAGAAACTACACCACCAAGAGTGAACCCTAATGTAAACTATGGTCTTTTGATAATAATAATGTGTCAACTTAGTTTCAGCAATTGTAAAAAATGTCACACTTGCATGGGGTATGCAGATGATGCTCTATAATGCAGTCCATGCATGCTCCAGGCAGGGGCTACATAGGAATTCTCTTGCTCCTTCCTCTCAACTTTGCTATGAATTTAAAACTACCTACAAAAACGAAAAAGAAAGACAGAAAATAGTAAAAGAAAAATTTAAAACTCCTGACAATTTTTCATTAAAATACACTAGGATTCTTCTCTGAAAATTGTTTTGTAAATTTCCTGACCCACACAATCCTCATTGAAAGCAGTTTAAGAAAGCTGAGGTTTGGTTTTCTAATGGCTACATGAGGTCTGCCATTAAATTGCTCTGCTTCTATTATAACCCAAAGCTAACTTTCCTATGTATTTAACCCTGTCATGTAGAAAGAGCTTTTTTTTTTTTCCTAACTATAATGGTAAAGCAACTGAACTCTGAGCAAAGGACTCCATGGAAGGTTCCAATAGTTTCAGTTGAGAAGACCAGAGAGTTATTCTTTTCACACGATTAGTGGGGCATCGTTGTGGATCACAGAACTTGACAAGCCATTTCTAGCTCATAGATCATAGCGGCATTGTTGTCCTACAAAAACGATGGATTTTTCTCTCTCTCTAGTGGTTCTTTTATGGTGCAGTGCATGCTTGACAGTCCCTTGTTATCAGCATTCAGATGCTCAGCATATACGTTTGGGCAAGTTGCCAGTTTTTTTAGAGCAATTTGTAAGGTTTAGGTAATTAAGGTAAATACATGAAGAAAGTTATATTAAAACCACGCCCACTAGAGGGAAGGGAAGAATAGAAGTTCATTGGATTAGACAAAAAGGAATGGGTGGGGGAGGGAGAGTAGGGCGATGGGGATAGGAAAGAGTAGAATGAATTGGTGAATTGGACGTAACTTTCCTATATGCATACTCGACCAGTGAATCTCCACATTATGTACAACCACACTAATAAGATCCTAATTCAAATATGTTTTACTCCATGTATGTGTAATATGTCAAAATAAACCTTACTGTCATGTATATCTAAAAAAAACAAGAAAAAAAAAAGCTATACCTACTAACCTAAAGGTTCTGTGAGAACAAGAAAGTTGTCTCCAACATCTCCCAAATTATCTGATTACCTTGAAAGTGCCAGACATTCAGTAAATATGGGTAAATGTGTTAATGTTTGATTAGGAAATTGATGACTGTAGGGTTTTATGTGTGTACTTATTTACTGCTTTCTTCCAAAAAAGATAGAAGGCAGGTAAATACCTCTGATAAGACTCAAGCAAATTAGAGCTCTTGAACCTTGAGACCTGGATTATTTGTTCTCATTGCAGTTTCATACAATTCGTTAGATTGGGGAAAGACCCACAGGTAATGAACATAAGGGAATTTCTGAGTCCTGCAAATAATTGTCGAGTTAGAAAAAAGGGCAGAAACACAAGAATCAGAAGGATAATGAAGAAAGTAAAATGACAGACCCTAAATATATTTGTGATGATAATTTTAGTGTAGCTTCTTTTTGGTAGGATCTTAAGTCTCAATGCATTTGTTTCCCAGTATGGAATTTACATAATCTGATATCATTATTCTGAACCCAACAGGCAAACAAGAAGATAAGCATAAATAGTACAAAATGTTCTGAGCAAAAATATTAGGTAGTGGCCAGACACCTATTTAAATGTTTATGCCTGGAAACTAATGCCATACTGCATTTAAATGGCATATGGGGAAAAAATAGCTAGGGAATTTTAATGGCATAGTGACAAAATAGTTTTAAAATTTAAAACAAAACACCTCTTCAATTAAAACCTTTTCTTGGAATATAAACAGCTTGTGAATTTAGTAGATTACATAGTTTCTAAAACTAATGCAATTTAATTATAATGTTCCCCTTTCATATACTAATTCACCTAATTCACTTTACTTTGCATATTTCTCTATTACCCACTGAGTGATGATTCTTACCAAGATGGCATTGGTTTTTACTTTTTGTTATTTCCACCCTTTTCTCTACTTGTTTAAGCCTATTATATGCTTGTAGCAATATGTGCTCTGCAATTGAGAACATGTTTTCACTGTGGGTCACACAAGTGAAGAATGTTGGCTTTTAATATATCACAAATGTCTGAGTTTGCAAGGACTCCAAGTGCAAAGATATTAAAGAGATACTGACCATTGGTCATTGAAGATAGAACAGTGCTTATTCAGAAAAACACTTCTTATGATTTCTTGTCAAACAAAAATAGTTTAATCTTGAGGTGATATATACACACACACACACACACACAAAATTGAGGTGAGATATATATATATACACACACACACACACACACACACACAATTCCCAGTCAGAAAATATGAGTGTTATTTCAAGTTTATCTCCATAAATGCTGTAAGCAGAAAAGAAATCAGACAAAACCCAATTCAAGATTCTGGGCATTACACATTGTTTTGTTTCTTGGTAAGACAGCAGTGCTATTCTTTAGTAATATTTCACTGAGAGACAGAGAAATATAGGTTAAGGCAAAGAATTAAAGTAAGACATATAAATCATTATTAGATATTATCTTAAATTATAATAAAATGATATGAACAGAAAAAAAACAGTGCAAAATGAAAGTGATCTGTCTTATATTTTGATACATGGTCAATACTTTTATTTCTGATGTTTCCAATTCATTTTATACAATGGAATCATTTCCCAAAAAGTTACATCTAATAATGCCATGCTTAAATACATTTTAGTCTTTTTTTTTTTACTGAAAGGATAGCACATGTGAGGGTCACTGTGGGTAAATTGTGATAACTCAAATGCTAACGGCATCCTTTCTTCATGTGACCCTTACACTTCAGATGACCAATCATCTTTCCCTTCATTTCATCCTCCAGTTAACACCAGAGATATCTTTCAAACATTGACTATATTACTGCTTATTAATATTCAGTAATTAAAGCCAACTTTAGTCATGAACTAATATTATTTATATTGGTTCTTTTTAGTTATACATGACATTAGAATTCATTTTGAAAAAATGATAAGAGCATGGAATATGATTTGTTCTAATTCAGTCCCCATTACTTCCCCTTTCCCATGCCTTCTCCCTCCCCCTGTTCCCTTATTTTAAAGACTAAAAATTGATACATTTTAATTACCCCTAGATAAAATCAATAATTCCGTTCCTATGACACTTTCAACAATACCTTTGTGTATATTCAATATTTATGAGGCAGTATATAGGAAAGATAGTCTCCCTGCCAGTAACAAATTGCCTTGGTACACATTATCCAAAAGGTCTGAATGCATTAATATATTATTAAGGAATGAATAGCTATTAAGGAATTAGAATAATTTGCAATTTCATAGGGCAGAAAATATTTTCTCTGTCCCTTTCTTTATTACTTTTCCTTCCTTTGTTATTATTTTGTAGCATAAGAAAGTACTTATGGTAGCATAAGAATGTAGCATAAGAAAGTCTATATGGTTCTGGGTTATAGTGATATTTTGTAGTCAAAACCCAATTGGTTCTTTAAAATATTTTTTATCCGGAGTTTTAATCAACATGATTTAATGCTGCAGGGCTAGCATCCATATAAAATGAGGAACAGATACTAGGGATTCTCACACTTGGAAGAAAGGTCATATAAGGACACAGTTAGTTGGTGGCCATCAGCAAGACAGGAAGGGAGGCCTCACCAGAACCCAACCATGAGAAAGGAGGGGAGGGAAGGAGAGGGGAGAAACTAAGATGGAATCCAGGTTTTGCACATTGGGGCAAGCGCTCTACCACTGAGCATGCTGGCACTCATTGATATTGGATTTCCAGCCTCCAGATCTGTTAGAAAGTAAACTTGTTTTTTGCCTCACCCAGTCTGTGGTATTTTGTTATGGCAACCCTAGACCACTAACACAGAGTTTAAAACCCTGATGAACAAACCTCAAAACCACTATGTGTGTATGCTATTATTATTTTCATTTTCATGTGAAAAAGCTGAGATTCCAGGAGTTTCACTAATTACCACTAATCACATAGATTACAACCTAGAGAATAGGACTTCACAGTGTGTATTTAAGATGCCCATTTTTTTCCTTCTACTTTACTTCCTAAATTTTCATTGTATCATGTGATGATCAAATTACATAATTTGAATGCTTTCTACTTTGAAGACTTGTTTGAGGACTTTTATTCTGTCAAATTTTCACTGATAGAGCTTCAGTGTAAGCATCTATGGGAACAAGTTTGCTAATCATATTAAATCTTCTTATATCCAATTCTAGGTTTCATTTACTTTGTTTTGTGTACTTCATGAATTTTGATACTGTTTAAATGTGCATAAATATTCATGCAAGTTAGCTATTTAATGTGTTGTGTAAATGTTATCACTAACATCTTGTTCTGTTTATTGCTTTCTGTCACAAGTTTAATTATTTTATGATAATAATGACACCACTGTTTTAAAATAATTGCATTTTGTAATATTTTATTTCGGCCAATACTTTATATCTTATATTTATTTTAGAATTTTTTTCTCATGTAGCTTATATTTTTGGTTTTGTATTGTTAAAATTAATATAGAACATTTTTCTTTTAATGAGTTTAAACTTTTTTTTTTTTTTGTACTGGTGATTGAACCCAGGGGCACCATTAAGCACTGAGCCACATTCCCAGCCCTTTTTATTTTTTATGTTGAGACAGGGTCTCTCTAAGTTGCTTAGGGTCTCATTAAGTTGCTGAGTCTGGCTTTGAATTTGTGATCCTCCTGCCTTAGCCTCCTGATCCACTTTCATTACAGGAATGCCATGGTTCCTGGCAAACAATTCACTTATATTGATGTCACAGGTGTCTTTGTTCTTAGATTTTGGTTATTTTTACATTAGAGTTTTTATTTTTAAAGTTCCCATTACCTACAAAACAAACAAAAAGCCTTTATGGCTATATTTTCTTATCCTTTTAAATATGTATCTAGTGTTTCTTTTTTTTTCTTGATTTTTCGAACACATATTGCTGTTTTTCTGCTTCTGATTATTAACTTTAAACTTTTAGGTAACATCTTTACTATAAATATTTGATTTAGCAGCTGTAAAGGATATCCTTGACTCCTGCCGTAATACATGAAAATTAGCCAAATCCCACAGAATGCACCTTGCTCCTTCTGACATGTCAGTAATAAGATTGTTTCTTCATTATCATGGTTTATCTCAATTATATTATTTTCTGTAACCACAATTTACATAATTGTTTGCTTAAAGACTCATTACCATAAACACTCCATTCCTCTAGTTCTATTTTTTTGTGGTTACATTTCATCATGAAATAGCTTTTCATGGAGGATAAATAGGCTCTGAACTCTTGAGTTCATACATGTTTACAACAGTCTGACTTAGGCTTTAAACTGGATAACATTTCTTGCATGTTTATGATGTACAAGCCATTGGAAGATACTATACATATGCCAGGACTTACTTTTATATGGGATATTTATTTCAAATGTTAGAAATGAGAAAACTGAAGCAAAGAGAAACTAAGTAAGTTAAGATGCAAAGCTAGAATTTATGAACCTGTGTGACAGCTTTTCTGAGTATATAATTAAAATATTAGGAATCACTTTATTTCTTTGAGAATATTGAGGTAATACTTAACTGTTCTCTAACATTAAACATAGCTATGGCAGAGTCTGAATATCTTCAAGTACACATAGCTCTATTTACTTTTGCTTGAGATGCATAGTATTCTTTTTTAAAAAGTAGGATGGAAGATTTTTTTAATTTATTTTAAAGTGAAAATCTCCTCTTTCATTTTATAGACATTTTACTATAAACTCCAAGAGTCTTATTTTATGACTTTTAAAATAAATTTATTCTCTTTGTATTACTCTTACAAATTAAAAGCACAGACACACAATAAGAATATGAATATGAGAGATAAGAAAATGAATGTAAGTGAAGTTCCATCTACTATCTCTTTCTTTCTCCACCACTATCTCTTCTCATCCTTTTTTCCTCATTTATTTTTCTTCTTCTTCTTTTTGTCCCAGTGTCCTTTGACAATTTCTTGGCTTGTGGCCATGTAACTCCCAATCTGTTTTTGTCTTCATATAGCTTTCTCACCTATTTCTCTGTATAAAAAATTCCCCTCTCCTTTTTCAAAGAGCACCAGTTACTTGTCTTGGGGACTACCCTGAATTCAGGATAATTTAATCACATAATCCTTAGTGTAATTGTATCTGCAAATACCTTATTTTCAAATAAGACCATTCACAGGAAGTAGGGTTGAGGATTTAGGTATATACTTTGGTGAAATGATTATTTTCATTACATACTGCAAACATTATTATTGTTGTTATTCTGTTTCTATAGTTCAGTCCTAATTCAGGACATTTCATCATTAGTATGTACAGGAATATCGTGGCACAATATTACATCAATCTGAAAACTTAGATTTCACTGTTTTAGTCAGCTTTTTTGCTCCTGTGACTAAAAGACCCACCAGAACAATTGTAGAGGAAGCAAAGTTTGTTTGAGGGCTCAGAGTTTCAGATGTCTCAGTCCATAGAAGGCTGGCTCAAGGTGAGCAGAACATCCATGACTGGAGAGTGTGGCAGAGAAGCAGCTCAGGTAATGAATGGAAAGTAGAGAGAAAGAGAGAGAGAGATCTACACTTGCCACTTACAAATATGTAGCCCAGAGACAAGCCCCCCAATCCCTCACCTGCCTTCAATTACCACTCATTAATCCCATCAGGTGGTTGATTCACTGATTGTGTTAAGGCTCTTCTAAGCCAATTATTTGTTTTCTAAACCTTCTTGCATTGTCTTACAGGTGAGCTTTTGGGGGATACCTCACATCTAAACCATAACACACTATAATTCAGAAAAATGTTTTGTTTTATATCATAATTAATTGGTTATAAGCCTATGATACATACCTCTATAAAATAAAGTTACCACACTTTATATTTGGCAACTTTTATCACACATACACCCTCATGTAACCATCCCAGTCATGCAATAAAACATTTACATGAACAAAAGTTTCACTTATGCACCTTGCCAATCAATTCCCCACTTTTGACACCCATTCTTTCCCCAGGCAAACACTTTTTTGCTTTGTGTCAGTCTAGATTAGATGTTTCTTTCCTTTGGTTTCATATGAATGAAGTCATTCCATATGTACTGCTTTCTGTCTGGCTTCTTTTACTCAGCGTAATGTTATTGTGTTTTTTGCATGTTATCTACCAGAAGTTCATTCTTTGATATTGCAGAACATATCACATTGTATAGATATACTCCCTGTTTAAAATCCCTTCCATTTGGGAGCTATTATGACAAAAGCTTTTAGAGGCATTTTTGTAAACAAAATGCATGAACATAGGATTTCATTTCTCTTGAATAAAACCTAGAAATGAAATTGCCGAGCTATATGCTATGTGCCTATTTCATTTTACAAGTTTTTACCTTTGCTGAAGTTTCAAAGATATTCTCATATTTTAAAATGATTTTATTAGTGCTTTAAAGTTATAAATAATAGTAGCATTCATATTGACATATTCATAAATCCATACACCATGTTTTGCTCCATTTCAGACCCAGTGCTTCCTCTTTCCCTCACTTCCTTCCTTCCCCTAATGTCCTTATTCTAATGTATTGATACACTTTCTTTTTTTTATGTACCTTTTTTTGTGCATTATAGTTAGACATAAAATATTCTTGTGTTTTATAAAAGATTTACATTCTCAACTATAATATGTAAGTTTATAGTACATTTGATGGATTGTTTCACATATATTTTGTTGTGAGGCTTTAGGCTCAATATTACATTTGGAATTTCAATTATTGCAATATCATTTTTTGAAGATTGTTGTTCTACATATATCATCATATGGTTGTTGAAAATAAGTTGACCATATATTTGCAGGTTCTGGACTCATTACTCTTTTCCATTGTTTTTCAAGTGTTTTTTTATAACATCATATACTTTCATTAATACTGTACTATTATAATAAATTTTATAATCAAGAAGTTTGAGTTCTCCAAGTTGGTTTTTCTTAAAAAAAAAAATTGACTCTTTTAGGTCCTTTACATTTTACACACACACACACACACACATTCCTATACACCTATTACATACATACATCTACATATACACATAACTCACATGTGTATATATACATACACATATGTGTATATATCTACACACACACACATATATTGTTTTTTCTCTTCTAAAAAAAGTCTGCTTCTTACATTTTGAGTGCCAGACCTATAAACATGGTATATTTCCTTATTTGTTTAGACTTTCTTAATTTTCTCAACAATATTTTATCTTTTTCAATGCATAGTACCCACGTATGCAGTCTTATACCACATAATACCACATAACTACCTTTCAGTTAAGGATGGACCACAGGTCAGACAGTGATTTCACAAGATTAAATAGCCCAATCATGTTGCAGTTATTTTAGATTGTGTAAGTGAACACTGATGACAAAATTACCTAAAGACACAATTCTCTGTACATATCCCATTGTTATGTTAGGCAAAACTGAATTCTACTCAAATTCCTTTTAGTGTGGTCAAATTTGTCATATTTTATTTGCCCAAGAAAACTTCTATTTCACTTTAATATTTAAAATATATTTTACTGGGAATATAATTCTATGTTATTAGTTTATTTGAGTATTTCAAACATGCTAATCTGTTTTCTTCTGGCTCATATAATTTCTCAAGGGAAGTCTATTATTATCGCTTTATGTAGTGTATTTTTATGGTAACGTTATTTTGAGTTAATTTTCAGAAATTTGGTTATGATCTATTACAATATGCTTTTCTTTACCGAAGCTTCATCAAGTTCTTTGTATTTATGGGTTTATTAACTGTATCAACTTTGGAAGAGTTTGGCTATTGTTTTTCAACTATTTTTTTCTCTTCAACTTTTTCTTTTTGGACTCTAGTGACACATATGCTAGATCAGTTGAGAATATTCTATAAGTCTAATACTATCATCATTTTTAAAAATCATTTTTCCTCATCCTTAATTTTGTAAACTTTATATAACTATTTTTAAACTCACCAGTGTTTTTCCTATCATGCCTTCTTATCTGTTAATCTTACCCAGTGAATTTTTACTTTAGATATTGTATTTCTTCATGTATCAAATTTCTATTTGTTTTTCTTTTATATCTCCCATTCTAACCTCCCTATACGCTCATTTTGGTTTCCTCTCCTTATTTGAATAAAGTTATTTTAATAGTTGTCCTAACATCTTTCTGTGTTTATTCCATCATTTCCGTCATTTCTGAGTCTATTCTCATTAAGTAAATGTTCTCATGTGTACCAGCCACATTTTCATGCTTCTTGACATGCATAGTGATTTTAATTGGATCCTGAATATTACAAATTTTATGTTGTTGAGTTTTTACTTTTACTGTCTTATTTTTAAGAATTTGGACTTTTATACAGTTGATAGTTAAATTACTTGCTGTTTGCTCTGATCCTTTTGTGTCTTTCAAATTTTGTTTAGAGGAGTTCTAAAGTAGCAATGATGCAAAGGATGGTTCACATGGTCTAATCAGGTTGTCCTGAGTGACCACTCAACATCTCTTCACTCTGGTTAGTGGCGATTCAAAAGAGTTCTGGTTTTGTGTGAGTGCCAAGGAGTATACATCTCAAAGCTCACTGGTTGCCCCTACCCACACCTTGTAGAACTGAACCCACTATGTTCATCTGATGGTATAGCAAGAATTCCCTGGGACTCCATGCAGACTTCCAGAGCTCAGGATTTTGTTTATCTAAGTGCCTCCAATCTGTAACTCCATGCTGCAACATCCAGTTTCCTCAGATTTTCTGAAATCCTATCTCTGTCTTCTCAACCTGGTAAGACCAATTTACTCTGCAGTGTATTTGATCTCAGGCAGAAACTAGGTCTTTGGTTTTTATTTCTCTTAGACATCACATTTTTGCCTTGGTTACTGTCCAATAAGTGAAAAATTATTTCATAAATTGGTCTAGTTTTCTGGTTAAGATGAGATGGTAAGTTTATTTTCTGTTATCTTATAAGTGGCTTAATATAGAATATCCTATGGTCCCTATTATTTACTCTGACCTTATATTTATTTTCTTAATTCTTACGGTATCTTCAAATTCTACAGTTGTTTACTTATGTTTCCATATCTTGAGTTTGTTTTCAATATCTTTATATTTCCCTTTCAAGAAACACTTTCTAAAATCCATTCTTCTGCTTTGTTATGTTCAATAACTATTCAATAATTATTGCTTTCCACTTTTTTAAAGGGGAAGGTGAAATAATAGTTTTTTATGATTTTATTTTATATCAGATGTTTTGCTTATAATTATAAAAAAAAAATCATGTTGGGCATTCCATTTTTTTTTCAAACTTATGTAATGATTCCCAAAGGCAAGACTCAGAGTAGTGGCTTATTTATTGAATCAATTCTGAAACACTTTTAAAATAATTTTGTCTACCTTTTTTTGCCATATTTCTTATTGGTACATTATAATTATACATAATAATGGGATTTGATACTACCTCTTCCTACATATACATAATTATTATGATTTGGATGTGAGGTGTCCCCCAAAAGCTCATGTGTAACAATGCAAGATGGTTCAGAGGAAAAATTGATTCCGTTGTGAGAGTCTTAACCCAATCAGTGAATTAATCCCCTGATAGGGATTGAGTGGTAACTAAAGTGGTAGGGCGTGGCTGGAGGCGGTGGGAATTAGGATATGGCTTTAGGTATAAATCTGTATCTGGAGAGTGGAATCTCTCTGTTTACTGATCACCATGATGTGAGCTGCTTCCCTCTGCCACCCTCTTCTGCCATGATGTTCAGCCTCATCTTGAGCCCTGAGAAGTGAAGCCAACCTTTTATTGATTAAAACCTCTGAAACCAACCGTGAGCCGGCAAATAAACTCTTCCTCCTCTACAAATGTCCTGGTGGGTTTTTTTGTTTGTTTGTTTGTTTGTTTGTTTGTTTTGTCACAGCAGCGAAACAGCTGACTAAAACAATAATGTAATAATATAATTGGGTCAATATTATTCTCCAGTATTTTCCTTTTACTTGCCATCCTCTCTCACTCTGATCTCTTTCCTCACACTACTGATTTCCCTTCCACTTTTATGAGATACCCTTCACCTTTTTTTCCCTTTATCCTTTCTGGCTTTCACATATGAGAGAAAATATAGAACCCTTGACTTTTTGAGTTTGGTTTACTTCGCTTTACTTAATGCTCTGAAGTTCCGTTCACTTTCCTGAAAATGACATCATTTCATTTCTCTTTATGTCTGGAAAAAAAAAAAAAAACTCCATTGTGTGTATGCATATATCACATTTACTTTACTCATTCATCTGTTGATGGACATGTGACCTGGTTCTATAATTGTGAATTGTGCTATTGTGAATTGTGCTGCTATAAACTTGAGTATTTATGAATCACTGTAGTATTATGACTTTAATTTTTTAGAACCCACACTGAGGAGTGGGTCACATGGTGGTTTCATTCCTAGTCTTTTGAGGGAATTCCAACTGATTTCCATAGTGGTTATAGTAATTTCTAATTCCACCAACAGTGTAAAAGTGCTTCTTTCCCCCACATCCTCTCCAAATTTATTATTACATTCATGTACCACTGCATCCAGTTCTGATTTTAATTATTTACTTCCTTCTACTGGTTTTGGAATTGATTTGTTCTTGTTTTTTATAGTGCCTTGAATTGCATCATTAGTTGTTTATTAGGAATAGTTCTGATTTTCTCATATAGACACTCATAAATGTATGTAGAACTATTATTCTCATGTGATTCTAAGAGTTTTTAATTTATTCCCTAATTTCTCATATCACTAATTAATCATTCAAAAGTGCATTGTTCAATCTCCATTTGTTTTTAAAATTTATTTAGTTTTTAATTTTTTGGTGTTAATTTCTAATTTCACTTCATTATGATCTGATATGATGCAAGGAATTATATATATATATATATATACATATATATATATATATACATACATACATATATATATATATATATATATATATATATGTATATTTGTATGTGTATTTGCTAAGAGTTGTTGACTAAAATATGGTCTATATTGGAGAGAGTTCCATAAGCAACTGACAAAAACAAGTGAATTTGATGGTTGTTGGATGAAACATTCCATAGGTATCTATTAAATCCATTTGATTTGTAGTATTTTTTTTGGTCTAAATTGTCTTTACTGAGTCTGTATTGCAATGATCTATCTATTGGTGTGAGAAGTGTATTAAAATCACCCAGGATCATTGAACTGGGGTCTGAATCTTTAAGTTGAACAGTGTTTAATTTGTATAATTAGATACTCTGATGTTTGGGGATTATAAATATTTACTATTGTTTTATCTTCTTGTTGGATTGATCACTTTGCCAGTATGAAGTGACATTATACTTCTCTTCTGATTAATTTTGGATTGAAGTCTGCTTTGTTGAATATGAGATTAACTACTCTTGCTTGATGTGGGAATCCATTTAATTCCACAGGATATCAACTTCCACCCTTTCATTTTTATCCTGGAGATGTTTGTCTACAAGTTGAGGGGTTTTTGCTACCAGGGATTGAACCCAACAGTGCTTAACCACTGAGCCACATTCTCATCCTTAGCCCCAGACATTTTTTTTTTTTAAATCTTGAGACAGAGTCACCATAAGGTGCTCAAGGCCTAAATTGCTGAGACTAACTTTGAACTTGTGATCACCCTGGTTCAGAATTCTGAGCCACTGGGATTATAGGCGTGTGCCACTATGCTGGCTTAAGTTGAGTTTCTTACAAATAACATGCAGTTGGATCATGTATTTTGATCCACTCTGCCAGCCTATGTCTGGAAAATTGTGATAATTTACATTCAGTGTTATTAAGGGAGATGTTTATTAATTTATGCCATTTTGATTTATTTCTAATGTTTGATTTGGTCCTGTTTCTCATTTGCTTACCTAATCATCATATGAGAGTTGTACATTTGTGAGCTCTCAAGTTTGTTTTTTATTTCTTCTGTATGTAGTATTTCTTTAAGTATTTTCTGTTGTGTCAGCTTAGTATTCATGACTTCTTTTAATTACTGCTTATCTTGGAAGGATTTTCTTTTTCTTTCAAGTATGAAGAATAACTTTGCTAGACATTGCATTATTAGTTGACAGTTATTTCCTTTCAGGATTTGGGACACATCATTACAAGCCCTCCTGGATTATAGAGTTTGTTCTGAGAAACCAGAAGTAATTCTTCTTGACTTGCCTCTAAGTGTGACCTAAAATTTTCCCTTGAAGCTTTTAAAATTCTATCCTTGTTATGTATATTAGGCAGTTTTAATTATAATGTTTCGTGAAGAGGTTGTTTTTTGATCTTGTCTATTTGGGGTTCTGAATGCTTCCTGTATCTAGATGTCCACCTCATTCCAAAGGTTTGGAAATTTTTCTGTTATTATTTTCCTAAAGAAGTTAACCATTCCATTAATCTATATATCATAACCTTATTTGATTCCAGTGATTCTTAAATTTGGTCTCTGTCTCTCTCTCTGTCACTCTCTCTCTCCCCCTGCCCTTTGGCACTGGGGATTAAACACAGGGGCAGTTTACCACTGAGCTACATCCCCAGATCTTTTTTATTTTTATCTTTTTTGTTGTTTTTGCGAGAAGATCTCACCAAGTTGCTTAGGGTGCAACTATGTTTCTGAGGTTGGCCTTGAAATTCATATTTCAGCCTCCCAAGTTGCTGGGTTACAAGTGTGTGCCACTATGTTCAGCTAAATTTGGTCTTTTAATGTTCCAGATTTCTTGTAAATTCTGGTCATGTTTATTTATTTTATTTTCTTTAATCTGTCTGAATGTTCAAGGCCAATCCCTTTGTCTTCTAGCTCTGAGATTCTGTCTTCTTCCTGTTCTACTCTATTATAATGATGTTCAACTGAACATTTTATTTTATTTATTGTGCTTTCATTTCAAAGATTTTCATTTGGTTAATTTTTAATATCTCTATTTTCTTATTGAATTTCTCATTTATTTCTTGTACTAACTTTCTTAATTCATTCAGTTGTTTTTGTGTGTGTGTTCTTTTGGAATTCATTGTTCATTTTTATAGTTACTCTTTTGAATTCTTTACCTGATATTTCATTCACTTCAATATCTTTGGAGTCATATGCTGGCAAATTGTGAACTTCAGTAAGTGTCATGTTACCTTGTTTTTTAACATTTCTTGTATTTCTGTGGTGGTTTTTGTATATCTGTTGGGATAAATTTCTCTTTCACTGTTATGTGTGAGCCTTTTCAGGACACAGCCTTTTCTTGCCAAAGTGTTCTGGGATATCAGGCTGTTGTGAATTTTTCAATATATCTCCTAGTGGGTTTTGTAGCATAGTTTTCCTGCTGTTTCTCTAGTGAGAAATTATTAGTATATTTTTATACAATGTGTATTGTGTCAGACCTTGAAGATCCTGCTTTTCCTGTAAGTCTCAAAAGAGTGAGGTCCTTCTTCTTGACCTGGCAATTGTGTTGTATACAGTAGAGTGTGGGGGGTATACACTCTGTGATTGCCCTTTTACACTTAACAGCTCTGTATATCTAAAGGGATATGCAAGTGATCAGGTTTGGAATGGCTTTTAATTAATAAACCCTATCCATAACCCTAACCATCCACTGTCTTTGTGTCAACACTCTCTGTTACTGCTATAGAAGTGAATACTTGGGGACTTGTCATTAGTTTGGGGGTTTGGTCTCCCCTTGTAAGGTTTCACTGAAGTTTGAGCATCGTCAATTTGTGTATTGAGCAAAGTACCCTCTCTCTTGGCTGGGTTCAGATCAGCAGCAGAATCTTCCCTGTGAAGTTATAGTGTCCTAGTAGATTCCCAGTGAAGGCAGAATTACACAGGTAGTCAGTATAGATGAGTAAATCTAATCAGGTTGGATCAAGGAAGCCATTATGAGTGAGTCTGGAAGTTGGACACTGTCCCCTGAGGGATTAAATGTTAATTCCTTCAGATCCCTCCCTCCACCCTTATCAAGAACCTGCCCCTGCTCCAATCTGTTGCTAAGGTAACCTGTCCCAGGAATTGCCCCTACCTACAGTGAGCTACAAGATTGTTAATGTGTCTTGGCTGCTCCATCCTGCCCTTCCCCCTTCATCTCACCTGTCTCCCACCTTTTGGCCATCCCACCAAGCATTCCTGGGCCTGCCTACTTACCTACTCAGGAAGGAGAAAAATAAGGGGAAGAGGGCAGGAGAACAAAGGAAGCCTAGGACATATGAAAAGGGCAGATTGCCTCTCTTCTTGAGATATCCCGATATCAGCTATACCCCCTTCTCCCTCCCAGGAGAGGTCTGTTACCCCTTTTAAATAAACCCTGCTTTATATGCTTGCCTTGGCGTGCTTCTCTAATGTTCAAACTTCAAGATCTGAGAGAGCAGAACTCCTCATGGATAACCTGCGGTTATCCACCAGAATCTCACAGAAAAGAGAGAAGCAACCGATAGCAACAATAACAGTGAAAAACATACGGCATTAAAATAAACAAGCAGTGCCCATTGTGACATCTGTAACGTTAATTAATGCAAAAACAGGAATGGCAGAGTGAACAACTGACGAGGCATAGTCATAAACAGCAATGAACTACATTTGGCATTAAACAGTAGGTGTCATCTCCACCACATACAGTCCTAATAACCACAACAACATGAATGTTGGGGCCAGGAATTATATGAACTAAATAATTCTAAAATCCGGTAAAAATACTGTTCATTAAGCAAAAAGAAAATGTAGTGGGAAAGTAAAAGAAAGTTTAGAATGTACAAAGTGTGAACAGAGAAAACAGAAAAAACGTAGCCACGATAACTCTAAAGGAGGAATAAAAATGAATGGGGGGGTCACTAATGTTTGGCTATTAAAAGGAAAAGAAAGGAGAGAAAGACAAACAAAAGAAATGACCCTGTACAAAATATGAAACAAAATAAATAAATGACAACAACAACAACAAAACAGAGAGGGAAAGCCAAAGAAAAATAGCAAACATTTAAAACTTAGAAAAAAAAAAGAATAAATATGTGTGTATGTGTATCAGAACAGCAAGAATGAAGGGGGATAGGGAATTCTAAATGAAAGAATTGTCTCCACAGAAGTTGTCAAAACTTTGACAAAGATGGATGCTCACTGTCTATTCCTGACAGCCCCTTCTTTCCATTTGTTCTTGGGCAATGTAACCCTTAGAGAGAGTTAGGCTCTAACTAACTGGGTGTTGTTAAAGGCTGGGTGTTGTTAAACCCTTGTCTTTGTGTTGCTTACTGAGCTGTCATCTGGAGGGGCCTGCAACAGGTGGAAATAGCTCTCAGCTTCTCTTCTCACTAGTACAAGGTAGGACAGAATGGGAAGCACTGTCAATTGGAGTCTTGCTCATACAGAACAAGTTAAAGCACTCCCAGGCTGAAGCTGCTGCAGAGCTCTAAGCAGAAAGTTCCTAAGACTGGGCTTGCTTTAATCAGGCCTTTGGGACATTGTTGGGTGGTATTTGTTCTAGAGAGATTATATCAACACAATCCCAGGGCTGGGCAGATGCTGTTCCCTGCTGGGGGTCTGGATTTCAGGAACTCCTAAGATTTCTACTCATAGGGCAGGGAAGCCACCCCTCCACATGTCTCACACACTCTACCACTCTCAAGTGTGGCCTTCCCAGTCTCAGCCCATCTGTTCAGTTTCCTGACCTTCCTCAGCTGCTCACATAAGCTTTCAGACTCAAAGGGAAAAAAAAAATAGTAGTACTCCCTTCCAGATCTCTGACTTGAACATCCCTGGATACAAGCTTCTCTGTGCCTGTTTCAGTCATATTCTCCAGTTACACCCTAGGCCACACAGTAGGTGTTTGCCAGGACAATATGACAATGTTTGCTGCAGTCTCCTGAGCTCCCACAGCAGCCAGCTATAGTGTGGCCTCTTCAAGATGGCTCCTGGTCTCAGTTATTTGTTTGCCAGTTGAGAAACCCCAAACATTTTTCAAACCCGTCTCACTGTGCAGCCTCTGCTTCAGTCAACTTCAGACCATTTCTATGTTCTCAGGATTTTTTCCATGCCAAATTATCTGTTGTGCTTCTTGTTTTTGTTACCCTCTCCTCTGGGGTGAATTGGCACGGCTGCCATTGCCACCACAGGCTTGGCTCCAATGTACTGTTCTCATCCTTTGTTCAATCTACCTGAATGCTAGGATGTTTTAAGAGTCTCTGACTGTGACTGATATTGAATTTCAATGAATTCTCTCTTTCACCCACCTCAGTAAGAGAAAATACTCCTGCTGCTTCAATCCTGAGCCACAGAGCAACTGAAAAAAAAAAAAATGTGGCCTTCCTCTAATCCACCATCTTGAATCTCCACACATTCTCTCTCCCTTGATGATCACATCTTGCTTCATATTTCCAAAAATTATTTTATACATTAGCAGATTACCCAGATGGTAACTTTGTGATGACACTAATGTCTTACAAGTGACAGGTCTTTAAATTTGTATTTTACTCATGTCTTTCCAACTCACATTGATCTTCAGTCTCAGAGCTAATTTCCTCTTCTTTTTGGCTCTCCACCTAATTTATAGATGTTCAATTTATCTGATTTAAGTGGTCAGATTTAAGAGCACAATCAGTGAAGCTCTATTCAGTGGAATGGTAAAGCAAAATTAATCTCTTCTGTCTTCTCTCATTCTTACCTGCTAGGGATTCTGTATCAGGCAATGTATTCACTGGTAGACTTATTCATATTCTGCTCTTTTCTTTTTGAATTCAAAGCTTATTGGATGTGTTTTTTTTTTTCCAAAAACTGCCTTCTTTAAAATGAATCTATATTCTATTGAAATGTGAATAATTAAATACAAATTGTTGTGTCTTGTTTATTTCATTCAAGTAGCTGGAAGATTTTTATTATTGTGGTATGTTGCTGTGGTTCTCTGTTGTTGCCATTTGTTTGTTTCTTTTGGGTTATTTCTCTTCATTGTTGACATGTACAGCTGTTGTATGCCAGCACAAATGTGAAATTACACATTTGTACCGTAAGCTGTGATGTATGTAGCAGATAAGTAAAGCCAAACTAGAAGAGGCAATCTTTACAAATATGTCTAATTTTGTCTTTATAATATAACCTTTTCTAATTCACATAGATTGCAGACATGTACAAAAAATGAAGTTAATTATTTTCCTTGATTTTGCGAAATTAACAAGGTTAAAGCCCTACTCTCAAGTGAACGGTATGTTTGTAGGTACCTGAGTAAAGATGGGGAATAGGAGATAAAAACTTCTTCATCTACATGAAGCATGTCAATAGAATTGGATCTTATTTGTAATATTATCATAAGTTAGAAATCCTCTGCTATATAATCATTTGAGACATGACCAAATTGCATTATCTACTGTCTAGCATAACTTTTTCATCTCTTGATGATTCTTAATCATGCTACTCCTGGGTAGGAAGACTGAGTACCCAATCACTTTGATTCTCTGGATCTCTCAGAATAATATTGTATGAGTCATGGGGCATTTAGCTGCCAGAATCTCAGGATTATTATTATAAAACAAAATAACGTCTATGCCCCAGTTGTGGGGATATGTCTTGGTCTAAGAATTATCCGTTTCCATGAACCTTGTTTCTTTGTTACTTTAGAAAGGCTCATAGGCTCATAGTCTGCCCCTTTAGTGTCTTTAGCACATATCTGAAATAATAAATAACCTAGATTTTATAGATGACATAGAAGCATCTATTCTTCAATTCCATCTGTATCTTCATTCCAAGGGAAGCTAAACAGTCTCTAATAGGTATGTTCCCATGAAGGTTTTATAATGCAATTTGTTGGATGATGAAAACATATAACATCCTTCAGGTGAGCAGCAATTGGGGAAGGGCAGAAAATTGGAAAGAGGTTTGGTGAGTTTTTGAGCTCCCTTTCAATTTTGCTTTAACTTCCAATATATTCTTATTTATTTGCAGGTCTGATTTTAGAGTGAAAAATATAAATGAACTCATTAATTTACTTTAATTATAGTCAACTGATGAATTAAGAATGTGTGATGTCAATTTGTATGCACAATGGAGTACATTTTTCAATCTTGGTAATATAAAGTAGAAATATAGAAGGAAGTTTGTTGAGAGAAGAAGTGAAGAGGGAAATATAGATAGATAATATTCTCATGTGTCATAGAAGAGTTGAGAAATTACTGACTGAAGCTAATGGAACAAAAAATAAAGCTATAAAAATACAATTTAAGCAAACATAGCTAAAATAAGAACACATGCATGAGTACACACGCACACACACACACATGCGCGCGCACACACACACACACACACAGAGACACGTACATACAAGTGTAGTGTGAGAAATGCCTCAGCTCTTTCAATGAAGAATCAATGTTAATTGTTTAAAACTGATGACTCAAGATAAATAAAATGATGAGACCAAACTGCTAAAAGAGCTAAATCACATGGGGCTTGTGATTCTTGCTTCTGGGAATGAGCTTTTTACAATACATTTTGTGACTTTTTTTTTAGGTTGGTAATATATTATTTTAATAGAACATTTTGCAGTGCTGAGGATTGAATCCATGGCCTTGGGCATGCTAATCATATACTCTACCACTGAGCTGCATCCCTACCCCTAATAGAACTTTCAAAAGAGATTAAGACTCTATGATTTTTACATTTTTTCAACATTAATATGGGCCATTTATAACGTTGGCATCTTAGGTCCACATGAAAGTGGAAGATATAATTCTTACATTTCTAGCTTAAGAAGAAATATTTCACAAATATTTACATCAACATATTTAACAGTGAAAACATTAAATGTAACATTATAAATTAGGTGATGTTGTAAATATTTCTTGCCAGATGTGGGATACAGACAGCTTGAAAAGATTAGAAACAAAGTTTAAAAAAATTTACTGTTGTTACCAAAATGTTAGATTATCATTCGGTAAACTATGCTGTAGGGATAGATTTAGTCATTATGATCCCCTCTCAGGTGATGGAGAGAGGGGGAAAGAGGAGATATGGGGAATGAAAACCAAATGATTTGCTCTATTGTGTGAATGTAACAACAAATCTCACTATTATGTACAATTACAATGCAACAATAAGAAAAGAGGGGAAAAATTAAAATCCCCTCCCAAGTCTGTAGCACTCACTTTATTCTGGAGTTCTAAGCATCTCATTGTTGTTATATATATTTAGTGCATGTTGAAGTGCTTTATTCTGGTCTCAAAGCTTCTAATGTAAAAGTTAGAAATCAGAGAGCAGAATAGATCAAAACAAATGCATTTCCATCTTTTCATAAATCCAAGGACTCCCTTGAAAGAAAACATACTGACAATGTGGCATATTGTTTGAAATATATCTTATTTCTATTAGAAAGCCAACTTCATGTACTGGAAATAAAGCAGGCATAGGTTTAATCAAACCTGAGTTCTGATACATAGGTTTAATCAAACCTGAGTTCCAAGGTTGTAACATTGTAGGGCTACCTCATGATGTCACTGTGAAGACTGAAAGAAATGGATTATTTAAAATAACTGTTTCAGTATACTATAGAGGTTTCTAATTAATATTATTTCTACTCAACCAAATATAAAGCAGCTCACACTAAAGGAACGTGGTGGGACAAATACCTCCCAGTTAAATGCTAATGACAATAAATTGAATAGACTATTGGAGAGCAACTTTTGGGGAAGGGTAGATACATTAATAACTTGCTATCATGGAAAATTAATTGTAAAAAAATGCAAATTATTAGTCAACTTAAACAATGCAGGAGGAGAATAATAGGTACATTTTTTTCTTTTAAAATTATAATTTAATACAAAATGTGAATATATTTTTCTGAACATAATTTATAGCTTTTTATGAGAAAGTTCATTCAGCCATATTTATGAAAATAAAGTATTCAAATTTTTTCTTTTCATTTTAGTGCACAAAATGAATGATATTTTGCATGTGCCTCACATTTTTCCAAGGAAAGCATCTTAAAGGCACATTTAGAAAAAAATGGATTATTTTACTTTAAGGATGTCAGGCTTAACATGGTAGAAGGATATAGATATATACATTTGAGAAGTAGTTAGATAGAAATAAAGACTCTCTATAAAGTCAGGGAGAAGTAGATGTAGGGAATAAAGAATCTATAGCTTCAAATAGAATCTTATGTCTCACAATCAGAATGTGAAAAGAACTTAAAAGTGTTAGAAATGCAAGAGAACCAGAAAAGCTTAGGATTACAGAAACTGCAGGGTAAATGTATTTTCCCAAGTAGGTAGATGAGTGGGAATATGTGGCTTGAGAGCTCAGTATTGGTGACAAGACTATGGTTATGGTTAATCACTAACTTCTAAGAAAATTTCTATCAAGTCATAGTCAAATGACTAATCCACACTCTGCTAAAATGTCTTCCTTCTTAAAAATAACAAGGCCTGAAACAAACAAACAAACAATAGGTAGCTTCAACTGATACACTTAGGTGTGATTTTGTCCATTTTCCATGTAATCAGTCTAGTGAAAATATGTTATAACAGGCATTCGGTTATTGTTGACGAAATTGCCTTAATCTAGGTCCTGGCCAATGACACATTTTAAAGTCATTCTATGTTAAGCACAGTTCTTTGGGAAAGTAATGCTGGTACTACTTAAGAAGGTAACTTTTGTACTCACAGAGTTCATAATTTCACAACCAACAGAAAGCGATTGCCAAATCAACAAAGACCAGAGTTATGAAGCAGCCTGTCTCAAGAATATCTATATATAGAACAAATCCAGAAGTGCCACTCGGTTCTGCCACCTGGGCAGCACACTGCTTCAGAGATGTGCTGAAAGACAGCAAAATAAAAATAAAATAGAGAACACCATCTGTGCTTTGGAAAGCTAGGGCTAGACATCTTATACCATGTTTATGCCAGAATTTCAGTGACAGAAAAAAAAATCAATACAAATATTCTCCTGTTCATTTCTCACTCTTCATCAGATGAAATTCAACAAATATGTGGTGCATGTTTTGCATGTAAATGCTCTCACATAAGTGTAATATCCTAAATCTGAGGATAGCTATTTTAACTAAATTGTAAGGATAAAATGCTTAATTCTTTTTTATTTTATTGGTACATTATGATTATACATAATTTACCAAAAAAATAAAAATGTATCTGATTCATTGTGATACATTCATACATGTATATAACATAATTGGATAAATTTATCTATTGTATAATGAATCATTCTGCCTTTTTTGTTTCTTTATTCTTTTTCACCCCCAGGCAGAACTAAACCGTCATTATTGCTCACTTACCTTAATAGTGAGGACTTTGTAGTTTTCAAGTGACAGAAATCCAAATTACCCCTTCCCTTTTGTTTTCTGATGGGTTCACTTCTTAAACATGATGTGTCTGCTGCAGCAAAGAAGCCTCAGGAGCTCATACTTACATGGTCCTTAGCATCAGGTTTATCTGAAGAGGTAAGCTCTTTTTTTCCAGCCTCCATGTCCATGCCTCAAGAACTATTTTGCCCTCTTTGGGTAAAATTTCCTCTAGACCCTATACAGTGACAAGCATGGTGACTAGTCTGGGCATCTAGCCCTAAGATAAGAAGAATGGAGTTATCATAGGCAACTACTTAAGAGTGGTAGTAAGGGTAAGCTGGTCTCCCAAAGAGAAGAAGGGTGAAATTAAAAAATATATATATTCACTTGTCCAAAATCCACTATAAGAGTTTCTATACACGTCTGTGCACATCAGTTTTGTCTTCTCACTGATCACTTCTCAAGCAATAGCAATTTAAAAACTCATTATGACAATCATCTCAAAACAAAATCAAAACTTATAAAAATAAAACATAATATGAGCATATTCAAAGGACATTTGAAGACCTTTGATGGATTTTTATTTTCATTAAAAATCATTTCCCAAACCCTGAGTGTGTTGTACGGTCTTTGTAGTGTACCTCCTGCCTCTTTGGATTTTCTGTGTGCAACCCCTCATCTCCATGCTCTCCCCACTCTTTCTGCACTGTCAGAGTCTGCTGTACAGCTTAACGTTTGTAGAAATGGAGATGTCTCCTGAATCCATCTCATTCCTCCATCCCCATGTTCCCTCACCCACATCCCATTCCTCAGCCAGGACCACACTCATTGATTCTCAGTCTTAGAATAAAAACAGCTTTCTCAGGAAAGCCCTTTATGGATACCTTAGCTTCTCCAGATATATGTTGCCATGACATTGCACATGGCCTCTTAAAACTCATGACACTTGTTATTGTCTGCTAAATGTCTAGCATCTGTTATTACCTTCATGAGGTAGGAATCATGTCAAGCTTTTCTCAGTACAATATCCCTACTGGTCAGCAAGGTATATGACCAGAGCCAAAAGTACAAAAATATTTGTTACATAAATAAATATGAAATCATTTTACTTTCTTATCTTGCTTATGGTCCTCATTCTCTAGAAAAGTTTTCACCTCTTCACATGTAGACCTTAGCTCTGTTGGGTATGAAGGTGATGGAATCTAATGATTTGAATGGCCTTACTTTGCTTTGCTTTTCAAAGCTATAATTCTAATATTACAATACACTTGTATGCAATAAGCAGTATCTATACTCAGCATATTTGGCAGGATAAAGAGATGAACATATTCTGTTCTTGACATAACCTTGAGAAATTGGAATTTTCTTCTGAATGATTAGTTTTAGTATCTGAGGATGATGAAATTCTGAGCTTAAGTAACTTAATCCCTGCCTCATAGACTGTGACATGGTAATGGAAATAGAATGTTGGTCTACCTGAATCTCTCTTCCTTCAAAACCTAAATATGTTTCAAACATCTCATTCTCAGTGTTGCTGGTTCCTTCCCCTTCTTCAAAGATTCTTATCTTAATAAAAAAATCAGAAAGTAATATTTATTATGTGCATAATTTAATTCAGTTAATCTCCAGAATATGTTTAATAACATATTAAAAAATTGATCTTATCACTTAGAAGTGTATAAAGTGTATAATTGTCTTAACCCATTTGAGATATTATTGAAAAATTCTATAAACTAGGTGCAATGGGACCAAAATACATTCATTTCTCACAGTATGGAGGCTGTGAAGCCCAAGATCAAGGTACAGGTAGATCTGGTGTCTGATGAGAGCTTGTTTCCACAGATTGTGCCTTCTCACTGTTTCCTCATCTCAAATGAAGGAAGAAAATGTTCATATATATATATATATATATATATATATATATATATATATATATATATATG
>NW_025999982.1:21688061-21718253 GCF_001458135.2 Marmota marmota marmota
ATATATATATATATATATATATATATATATATATATATATATATATATGATTTTTTTTTGTAAGGGCCCAATCTCATTCACAAAGAAGCTACATTCATGATCTAATCACCTCCTAACAGCCCCAACCCTGATACTATCACAGAGTGATCTGAGGTCCTCAGCCTGGATGGGTTAAGGGATGGTATGTTTTATAGACGTGTAGACTCTGGCTAGAATTGGAAATAAAGAATGAAGTTGGCATGAAGAAAAAAAAAAGATGATTATAAAATGATTTGAGTTTAAACTATGGAAGTAAATGTGCTATGAACAGAAATGTCAAAATTAGATGGTGGAACTTGGTAAGAGCAAGGGTTAGAGACACAAATGCTTATAAGAAAGCTTCGGGCAGCAGGAAGAATTAAGACCAGCTGGTGCCAAAGAGTAGAGAGGTCAATGAGAAGCAAAACAGAGCCAGTTGCTATCCAGGTCCAGTCATTGGAGGATAAGAATTACCTGATTTACCACTAGAAATTGAAAATTCAGAAATATTTCACTTAAAATATTGGCAAATAATCCAACTTTTAAAACCTCTAACACTGCCTTCCCAAAGAAGTTATTCCAATGCTTTGTGAAATTCTTCAGTCAATGATATCTGGCATAGGAAATAAAGGCCTTTTTTTCAGGATTCTATGGTACTACTGTTAGCTCAGTGGTTTTCAGACATCCCTCTTAACAGGACTCAGTGAGTTTCTGTTTCACAACTTGAGAATGCAAGAACAAAGGAAAACAAAACCATTTATGTGCTTTTTTCTTGTCCTTTGAAGTTCTAAGATATATTGCAGTTTTGAGTGGTTTTATAAGCCTTTGTATAAAGTTTCAGATGGACTATATTACATAACCTAAGATACTGAGTTATCTATTTTTGTATTTGTTTTTTTTTTTTGCATAGAATCATAGTTTGTTCACAGAATCAGTAAAAGCTTTGATATGTATGTTTTGTGTTGCTCTGCTATATATATTTAGTATATTCTCTTTATTTATCAGAAAATGAATATCCATGGTGGGATGACGGATGGTATTTTGTAGAAATATTAAAAAAAAAGAAATTATGACATGTCCTGGGGGAGGGTGAACCTTATTTATTAAACAAACATTTCTTTTATATAAAGCAGAATAAAAAGACCATCTGGTTTATGGGGTAAAAGAACTGGCTGTTTGTTTTTCTATATTAATGATAAATCTGAAAGGCATGAATCTGAGGGAAGAAACATTATGCCTTTAGATCACTCATTTCTCTCCCATGGTTCTCTTCATGTTAAAGACTTATTGAGGCATAATGGCATCATAATATGTTCTTATTAGATTCTTTCTAATAATTTACATTACCTTTTAAATATAGCTCCAACTCTTGGGACATATCATTTTTATAGAGTAAGGGAGATTGCTCCTTATTTCGATACTCTCCCCCAAGTCTGGGACTGGTCAAACAGGAAGACAAGCACCAGTAATACTTCTGCCAGCAGCAGGGATTCTTAATCTTCTCCTTCAAGAGACATGAGACTATTGCTACTAGTGAAGAATGCATATTAATGAAAATTTCCTTGAAGTTTTAAATGTCATCACCAAACCTGGGATATCTTGTAATATATAATATAATATAATATAATATAATATAATATAATATAATACAATATAATATAAGTACTTCATTATTAACAAATTATTGTCTTAAATTATTTCCCATCAGAAAGAAAAAAGAGTTTTCTACCAATTTTAAGGGTTATAGAGTCAGATTTTTCGGGATTCATAGGGGTTAGAATAGGGAGTCAAACTTCCTGGACTCAAGTTTGATTTCACACTTACCACCTAGGGCAAGCTACTTTTTTAGTCAGAAATAAAAAGAGTATGCCTTACCCAGGGTTATTCTTCTTACATAATTGGGAGCAAAGTAGCTTTACATTTACAAAACTACTCTAAGATTTCATCTCATTGCTCTTAAGTTTCACTGTAGTGTAACATGCAAAATACTTAGCATAATCCCTAGCAAAATATTGAACTCCCTGTAATAGGATCAGGCAAGATTTCATGCACACTTCATGTAACTCAGCCACCATCAGGTATTATAAGCTGCCTCTTGGAAATTCCTCATATCTGCCTTGGTATCATAATATGTTAAGAATTATGATGCCTGCATGTTGGATTTGGTCCTGACTTCCTTAACCAGACTCCTCAGTGCAAGAAATAAAATCAATGATTAATAAATGAGATGGATTCAAACTAAAAAGCTTCTTCTCAGCAAAGGAAACGATCAATAATATGAAGTGAGAGCCCACAGAATGGGAGAACATCTTCACTGCATGCACATCAGATAGAGCACTAATTTCCAGAATATATAAAGAACTCAAAAAACACCAAAAAATAAATTCCCAATCAGTAAATGGGCCAAGGAACTGAACAGACACTTCTCAGAAGAAGATATACAGTTGATTAACAAATATATGAAAAAATGTTCAACTTCTCTAGTAATTAGAGAAATAAAATCAAAACTACTCTAAGATTTCATCTCATGCCAGTCAGAATGGCAGTTATCAAGAATACAAGCAATAATAAATGTTGGCGAGGATGTGGGGGAAAAGAAACATTCATTGACAGTGGCATTGCAAATTTGTGTAACCACTATAGAAAGCAGTGTGCAGAATCCTTAGAAAACTTGGAATGAACTCACCATTTGCCCTAACTATTCCACTCCTCAGTCTTTACCAAAAGGCTTAAAATCAGCATGCTATAGTAACACAGTCACACCAACTTTTATAGAAGCTGAATTCAAAAGAGCTAAACTGTGGAAGGAACCTAGATGTCCTTCAATAGATGGGCATATACACATACTGTGTTACATATACACAATGGAATACTACTCATCATTAAAAGAGAATAAGATTATGGCATTTGCAGGTAAATGGATAGAGTTAGAAAATATCAAGTTAAGTGAAATAAGCCAATCCCCCCAAAACCAAAGGTCAAATGTTCTCTCTGATAAGTGGATGCTGATCTATAATGGAGGTGGAGGGCATGGGAAGAAATGGAGGAATTTTGGTTGGGCAAAGGAGAAGGAGGGGAAGAGAGGGGGCATGGAGGCTGAAAAGATGATGGAATGAGATGAACACAATTGTCCTAGGTACACATATGACTGCACACATATGTGATGTGTGACTCTACATCCCATACAGAGAAATGAAAAGTTGTGCTCCATTTGGTACAATGAATCAAAATGCATTCTGCTGTCATATATAATTAATTAGAATAAATAAATAAATTTTAAAAAAGAATTCTGATGCCTATAAATGCATAAATACAAATTATATTTTTCAATGATGAATGAATATAACAGTAAACATTACAGAGAAGTATTCATAATGGCATCTACCAAAGGATGGGTAAATCAATATTTTTAGGTTACTGTTGAAAAGTTCATTAAAAATATCTTCCCACTGATAGTGCACTCACACATATATGACATAGTAAAATGGTTTTTGAGCAGTCAAGAAATCTTTTCTTTTTTTTATTAGTTGCTCATGACATTACAATGATCTTGACATATCATACATTTGAATCGAATCTTTTCTATTGATCCAAGGAAATCACAAGCCAAATATATTCCTCAATCAAGTTAGATTACAAATTATGCTGGTGTTTATAATGTGTGAAATATAAACATTTATAAATATTTATATCATCACAAAGAACATTCTAGATATATCTAGACCTTTATTTTTATTAGAGTGATTTTATCAGGTGTAGTTTTAAAAAAATTATAATGCCTTGTAGGGCTAAGTAGAAAATATTTTGGAAAAATTCTACTGAATTTGTCCATTGTGGGCCACTTTTAATATTTAAAATGCTTAGAGTTAGTCATTTCATACTGCTCTGACCCCTTTGTGCAAACTATTTTCCCATAAGAAAACAGATAATAATTCAACTTTGAGTTTTAAAACTTGCCAGCACCTTCCCCTGCTAACCCATCAAGTCAGAGTGAGATTTCAAGGTTACTCTTCACCTAATTACAAAGAGATCTCATTAAATATAATAAAAGTTAATGCTTAAAACATTTCTTTTGACTCAATGAAAAAAAATAAGAGATGAACATACTGAATAAAGTACAGCATTCTCCATAAATGATACCATCTGAACATTTAGGGTACATACTTTCACTGATTTGCTTTGTTTTAATTCCTATTTATTTAAAAGTCAACTTCACAAATACTTATTGAGTCACTGTATTTTAGAAGTTATCTTAAGTAATATTTTGGTTTATTAAATATTTTGACACAACTTTAGAAATTTTTAACCAGCAAATATTTTGCAAGTTCAGTTTTCTCAGACTTCATCATGACAAAAAATCAAGCTAGATCTACAAAACCCTGGAGTAAATTCAGCCTATCTACTGTTATTTCACATGTCATGTGGGCAGGTCTGGATGCCCCCAGGTCTGGATGCCCCCTGGTATCCCTCATTAAGGCAACAAAGTTTCCTGCATTTAGTTTGGCTTTAGGAAAGATACCCAGTTTATTAATCTCAAGCAATATGACATTATCTGTAGTTTAGAGAGTTATCAAAGTACTTTCAATGATGAGAGGTTTTCCTTCCAAGGTGATTCAAAATAACTACAGAGGGCCCATAAGCAAATTGCTTCTTTATAGTTTGTTTTTACTTCTTTATAGTTTGCTTTTGGTACAAATGTTTTCTTCGTAAGAATACAAAATTTTCTTATAATTTTTTCTTCAAAATATATGTTGATAATTTGTTCGTTGAAAATTTATGTGGTTGATTTCTTATCATTATTTGAAATTGGTATATTTGCAAATAATTTTTAAATATTATAAAATCACATTTGGTAAAAAAAAAATCTTCTTCCTACCCTAAATTTTTGTAGCCCAGTTCTTTGCTCCCCAAACCAACTATTGCTACCAATTTCTTTATTTCAAAAATAATCAATATTATTATGAATTTATAGGTGTCTTTCTCCCTGCCTTAACTTATTTCTCTTTAAATATATAAAAGAATAGATATAAGTGGATAGATACACATACTCATAAATTACATGAATATATATTACTCCCTTTTCCCCAAGAGGTGCCATAGCTTATATACTATAATTTTTTTCCTTCTTGGAGTTTTTTCCTTATAAGTATATCTTAAAAGGCCTAATTTTAAAGTAAATGTATATATATTAATATTGTTGAGAGAAGGATAGTTTTGCAAAATGCTTTCTTTACTTCAGGTTTCTTTCTCAAGAAATCACATTTTATGTATATTTAAACTTCACAGAATTGAAGCCGATATTTTAAGTGTGCAGTCTGGTTTTTCATTAACTTTATAAACTTACCATTCATTTTTCAGCCATATACTACTTATTGTGGTCCAGTTAGTGATTCTCCCCCACTTTTTTTTTAATTTTGCATAGGGTTGGCCTATGGAAAAATATCATGGCAGTTGAAATATTTCATGAGTTTTTCTAATTATCCCTCACAATTTTGTGCATTTTCATTGATCTCAAATATATGCTTATAATTTCTTCTTTTAAACCCCAACCTATACTTTTAGTTGCAAATATATTTTTAAACATTTTACCTGAGATGTAAATTCTAAAACACACTGAAACCAAAAGGGAAAATAAAGATCAATGTTGATATGTTATTATTATCAATAAATTAATGATAATGAAAGGTGAAACTAAATGTAATCACACTTTTAAAATGGTTTGAGAATAATTTGTACATGAAATCAGACTGCTTTATGATAGTAGTGTTTTGTTCTGAAGGCAATATTTTTGTTGCTTCAGAAGGTGATGAACTTATTTTACATTTTAATAAATCGAGACAAAACAAAACAACTATGTGTGTTTCAAAGACACCCTCTATGATTTAGAAAGACTTTACTTTCTTCCTCATGACTTAGTTTTAGTCATGTTCACCAACACTCTTAACAGTAATCCTCCTCTAGTGCTCCTGTTTACTTTGACCTGATCACAGCTCAAATGACAGTGCTTCCACCAAACTCCAGTAATGGGAATTATTCAACCATTTAACTTATTCAAACATTTAAAGGTACTCAAACATTCTACTCTCTGAGCTGGGCAATATTACCACTCCTTAGGCAACCTGTGGTTGCCCACTCTTGGGAGATCACTGTGTTAATCCATAACTTGGTGCACACATCTTATTCATCAGCATAGTGCACATAGCCCAGAACTCCTGGGATCAAATAGTCCTCCTTCTCAGCCTCCCAAGCAGGTGAGACTACAGACTTGCACCACTGAGCCTGGCAATATTCTACACACTATCCTTGCAACATTCACCTCTCTAGTACAAAAAGAGAATATTGACATGGGAAAGGAAAAATGCTACTAGTTTTGTTATCCATAAAATAAAAATTTTAATTTCTTAAAAACTTATATTTCCATATCTTCAAATAACAATGATAAAGTGATGATTCTATGAGGAATATTCCACATTTTTACAATGAGTGTTACCATCTTTACACTTTGACTTATAGAATATTTGGGCTGGTTGTCTAATACAGAATCACAGAGCCTACCCTAAGGGAGTGGAATATACTTATTCCAGAGGAAGAACAGAGAGCACTAAATTCAAGTTGATGATTAATGGGTAAATGGGGCAAGTCAGTCTATTTCTGCACAAAGCCCTTCTTTTTCTAGAGGCAACTCTGCATTTCTCAGAGATGTGTAGACAGAGAAATTAGAAATGAGCAAACCAAGGTATTAGGATTGCAGCCAAGTGGCAGAGAGAAGAGCTGTGAGGGATAGTGCTCCCGTAGTATATGTAGAACTAAGGAGTTCTATACTAGTATAGCTAGTATTGTCCTTGGATTATTTCCTTCTCTCTTCTCTCTCTGTACTTTATCATAGAAACATTGTCATATTGCATTTGTCTATGAATATTCTATTGGTTTTATTGGTTATGAGTCCTTCCACCTTTCTGTTCAATTTTGACTATGAGTGGCTTAAACTCATAATCTGGTTGCTTATCATTTCTATATTCTTAACTGCTAATATGAAATACTGGGATTTTGTTCAAAACAGTAATCAAATCAGTCAAATTCAAATCCCACAACTGCTGTAAGAGTTGTATAAAATTGGAAAATTTAATCAATTTATTTAAACTTCAGCTCAGTCACCTGTGGGATAAAAATATGTGTTGCTGAAAGTTGTGTGTATGTGTGTGTGTGTGTGTGTGTGTGTGTAGTACACAAAGTACTTGATATAGTGCCAGGAATGGTCTCTAAAATGGTAGCTACTATTTTGGTCATTATAATTATTCAATAATCTTTGTTAAATCAAATGGAAAAGAAGTGACATGTCAACCTATTTTCTATCTAGATTTAATGGATCTAGCATTATTATTATATTAATTATTATTATATATTATTATATTAATAATAGCACTAGCTATTATTAATCTGAAAATAATAATATCTGAGACAAGAGAAGATAGTCATAAAAATGCATATATGTTGACTCAAAATATTACTCTAAATTCAGATATAAATATAAAATTTACATTTTTATGTCTCTATGTTTCTCCATGTGTGGGCAATGTATTAAATTATCTATGCATGTGTTTTCATAAAGCTTCAAAATGTTTCAGATATTGAAGAGTTTTCAATCTAAATCTATTTGTTAATGTAGCATATAATTTTATTCTTAGATCTTTTATAATTACTTTTTAACTTTCAGAAAATATTGTTGATATGTTTGTTTGTGTTGTGGTAATAGAAATTTACTGATTCCAAAGAGAAATGGGATTCTGTATGGTGTTTGGTAAATTGTCCTCCTCTATGATCTTTGGTTTGAATGCAGAGGTTCTTTATATAATGGCCAGCTAAACAAATGGAATATGTCACACAATTCACTAGTACATATAAGATGCAATTATTTTATTAATTCAAATTATTTGTGAGTTTATTAATTTTGATTGCAAAATCTTGAAAATATTTTGATGTGTTCGGATTTAATTAGTTTTACACTCTATTATTTTTTTTAAAAATTAAGGGGCTGGGTATATAGCTGAGTGTAGAATATCTGGTTAATATGTGCAAGGGTCTAGGTTCAGATCACAGCAGACAGATGTAAAAGCCATGAACATTAAAAGAGGTTAAATACCTTTGGGAGGAGAGGTAAAAAAGGAGAGAGACATGGTGAAGGAAGATAAGAAAAAGTGAAGAGGAGGAGGAAGAGACAAGAGGAAGGAGAAAAGAGAAATGAAGAGAGAAAAGAACCACAGATTTTGGTTCTAATTGAAATTATTTCTTGAAATAACCAGAATACAATTGATATAAAAGGATCTGTAGTTGATGTATTCAGTTAAACATGGACATCATCTTCCAAATGATTGTATAAAATACGTAATTAGTCTGAATAGTACTGTAAAATGCGAGTCCATCTCTAAGGGCACCAACTCAGAAACTACTACTCTAAAGCCATAATTATTAGAGGGACTAGCGGTGTAAATAATATGAGTTCCAAGTAATGAATTTGATTCACAAACCTCTCAGAAGTATAATAATATGGAAAAAGGAAAGTGTGAAGAAGTTAAAGGCCTCAGAGAGCACAATTCCATCATTGCTATATGGGTTTTCTTTGCTCAATAGACATTGAGCTTTAAATAAAACATCTAACAAAGTCTATGGAGTTGTATAGAAAGGATACGTAGAATCAAAGAAGACAACTATATTGGCAGTACGATGTCAGTTGACTGAATAATAATTTCACTAAATGTACTGAGAGAAGCTGAGCATGATAATTATCTGATCTTTGACATTATTCCAATAAATCATGGGAGATGAATTCATTTTATAAAATTATGAAAGATTATAAACCAAGAGTAATGTAAATATGAGTAATACTTAAGCACAAATTTATGTTCTTTAAAATCAGGAAAGTATTATGGTAGACATTTCTTCCCACACACAGGATAAAGTAAATGCTCAAAGAGGTTGAGTTGAGCAGAACTCAAGTAATGAATGGAATTACAACCAGATCTCTGAATCTCGAATAAGTCTTATTTTTTAATGATAGAACAAATGAGCTTATTATAATTATTCTTCCCGAACTCTCCATCCACAGGAGGGTCACTTCCTGTTTCTTCAAAACTGGAGTTTCTTTTAAGAGTTCAGCCCCCAGGCTGCTCTGCCACTCTGACAAGCACCTGTCCTTGGAATAAAGCCTCAAAATAGTAGCACAGGAAAACTCCCTTGACAGTTGCTGCTTCAGATTTTGATTCCTTTGCACAATCTTTCTGTTTTTCACAGTGTTCAAATAGTTGGGGTTTAGAAATGTTTTCACATTAAAAAAATAAATAAATTGTAATCACCAAGACGGACAGTGTGTAGTTGGTTTACAATACTATAGCACACTAGAACTTCCTATTGTTGATTTAAGAGAATAATATTATCGTAAAATAATCGGAAATACCCCAAAATAACAGGAATAGATGCAAATGTCCCACACACCACACTTCCAAATCCAATGCTTATTTTCTGCTTCTAATACTGTAGAACTCTCATTTCCAGAAATTTTGGGTTTCCTATGGTTCTCTTCAACAATTATAATCTTTGGTTTATTTTATTTTCATTTTGACCATGTCTTTCTCAGTCTAAAGCTTAAAATGCATGTTGCCTAGTAAAATGTGTTTGGCCCACTACTTTGTTTAAGCTAATTACATGATTCTATCAATTTTTCTTCTTTCGACTGTTGCATACAAGTATGTATTTTGTGGGCTGAGCCTAATTTGCTCTCTTTCTGCTTTTTGATGCCATGTTCTCAGAGCTGCTTTCCTTCACCAAGTACTTCTTCCATGGTATTCTGCTTCATCTCTACACCTGAGGAATGGAGTTGGCCATGTGTGGATCGAAACCTCTGAAACCGTGAGCCCCATAATTAACTTTTGCTTCTCTAAAATTGTTGTTGTCAGGTCTTTTGGTCACAGCAAAAAAAAACAAAACAAAACAAAACAAAAAAAACCTGACAAAAACACACAATATCTTCATTTCATTTGATTAACTGTTTCTAAAATTCCAAGACCTATTTAGATATTTCATCTGGGTTAGACTTCCTCTGGTAAGTTAATCTTCTATTTGTCCATCCGGTACTTTTACCCTCATCCATGACTACGACATCAATTGAAACCCAGTGGCTTACACATTTTGATCTCTAATCTAATATCACTCAAAGTTATAGACGTCTTTGTATTTCCTACGTGATCTAGTCACCTTTGAATCTCAAAGGCAGCACAGATTCACCGTGACCAACAGAGAAGTTGTGATCTTTGCTCTCACTGCTGCTCTTCTCCCATTGTTCCCCATGGGGTGAATGACATCACTATGTAGCAACTAGTACTAGCTGGAGAGCTGGGAATCTTCTCATTTTTCTCTATTTTATTCCCCAAAAGTAACCCTGCATCAGTCTCTATAAATTATACTTTCAATATATTTCTGGAATCATTTCTACATCTTTCAATGTAATGATCATTTGCCATGTGGGCATAGGGTCCTCTTCATCCTCTTCATCTTTATGCCCTTCTATTCATTTCCCAGGTTGCAGTCAAGGATGACACTTTGAAAATGAAGATAATGGTGTCAATCCTCTGCTTACAATATTTTTATAACACCTCATTAGTCTTAAAGACAACTGAGGTGTAATAAATATATTACCCTTTATTACTATTTTTATTTTGACCATGTCTTTCTCCTCATAAAGCTTAAAATCCATGCCTCCTGTTACACTTTATTATTAACAGAGCCTGAAAAGCATAGTCTGGCTTTTAAATCCCAGCCTCAATTTGAAGACCCAGTATTTCCTCACACCCCAGGGCTTTCTTCTGTGCTCTGTGGTCTCCTTCTGTTTTATTGCTTCCCCTCCCAACAAACAGACACAGAAATGGCTTGTGAACGCCCATTTTTCAGGCCAATTATTCCTCAAAGACCACATGTCTGACTTGGACAAAACTTTGTGTACCAAAGGAAAGACCTTGGGTACGCAAGCCATTTATATATATATTTAAGAGTGGGCTAAACAATTTTACATTCATTATTAGTGATTGTAAATAAATGGTAATATTCCTTTTACAAGATTCTAACTTTTTGGACATTTCTTGTTGTGGAATTTATATAGACTATGAAGAGATTTGTGAATGTAATTTATCTTTAAAACCATTTATGTAAAAAAAAATTAAATTTCAGATGATTCTCCAAAGGTACAAGGAAGACTTGTTTTTTTTGGAATGGATTTGAACTCCTTCAAAGATGTTTGCAAGTCAACAATTTTGTATGAGTATTAAAATCTTTAAAGTCTCCAAAATCCAGATAATTACTTTTATGACTTTAAGAATTATGAATATCAAAAATTTCATCAATAGTGTTAAGAGTATAACACTTTGGTCAGTTAATTTCATACTTAAACAAGGAATAAAAGGGGATATATATATATATATATATATATATATATATATATATATATATATATTTCAGTTTAGGCAAAGTGTGATTTTATTTTTTTATTTTTTGGTTATTCAAAACATTACAAAACTCTTGAAATATCATATTTCATACATTCGATTCAAGTGGGTTATGAACTCCCATTTTTACCCCAAATACAGATTGCAGAATCACATCAATTACACATCCACATTTTTACATAATGCCATATTAGTAACTGTTGTATTCTGCTACCTTTCCTATCCTCTACTATCCCCCTCCCCACCCCTCCCATCTTCTCTCTGTACCCCATCTGTTGTAATTTAATTCTTTCTCTTGTTTTTTTCCCTTCCCCCTCAAATTCTCTTATATGTAATATTGTATATTAATGAGGGTATCCTTCCATTTCCATATGCTTTCCCTTCTCTCTCCCTTTCTCTCCCCCCACTCGTCTTTGTTTAATGTTAATCTTTTCCTTATGCTCTTCCTCCCTGTTCTGTTCTTAGTTGCTCTCTTTATATCAAAGAAGACATTTGGCATTTGTTTTTTAAGGATTNAAAACATTACAAAACTCTTGAAATATCATATTTCATACATTCGATTCAAGTGGGTTATGAACTCCCATTTTTACCCCAAATACAGATTGCCGAATCACTTTGATTACACATTCACATTTTTACATAATGCCATATTAGTAACTGTTGTATTCTGCTACCTTTCCTATCCTCTACTATCCCCCCTCCCCACCCCTCCCATCTTCTCTCTGTACCCCATCTGTTGTAATTTAATTCTTTCTCTTGTTTTTTTCCCTTCCCCCTCACATTCTCTTATATGTAATATTGTATATTAATGAGGGTATCCTTCCATTTCCATGCAATTTCCCTTTTCTCTCCCTTTCCCTCCCACCTCATGTCTCTGTTCAAAGTTGATCTTTTCCTCCTGCTCTTCCTCCCTGCTCTGTTCTTAGTTGTTCTCATTATATCAAAGAAGACATTTGGCATTTGTTTTTTAGGGATTGGCTAGCTTCACTTAGCATAATCTGCTCTAATGCCATCCATTTCCCTGCAAATTCCATGATTTTGTAATTTTTTAGTGCTGTGTAATACTCCATTGTGTATAAATGCCACATTTTTTTTATCCATTCATCTATTGAAGGGCATCTGGGTTGGTTCCACAGTCTTGCTATTGTGAATTGTGCTGCTATGAACATCCTTGTGGCAGTATCCCTGTAGTACGCTCTTTTAAGATCTTCAGGGAATAGTCCGAGAAGGGCAATAGCTGGGTCAAATGGTGGTTCCATTCCCAGCTTTCCCAGGAATCTCCATACTGCTTTCGAAATTGGCTGCACCAATTTGCAGTCCCACCAGCAATGTACAAGAATACCCTTTTCCCCACATCCTCTTCAGCACTTGTTGTTGTTTGCCTTCATAATGGCTGCTAATCTTACTGGAGTGAGATGGTATCTTAGGGTGGTTTTGATTTGCATTTCTCTGACTGCTAGAGATGGTGAGCATAAAAGGGTATATATTAAAGGACAAAATAAATGTAGAAATAGTCCTTATACAAAATTTAACTAGGAAAATAAAATTAAAATGTTTTGGTAGCATTAAGAATAGAATTAATTCCATGAGAACAGAGTAATATAAGAGTGCTTGTTATAAAATAAAATATTTTATTTATGTGATGAGTTATTTATTCTATTAACAGTTGTCATGGATTACTATGTGAAGAGTTCTGAATATGGTGCTAAGGATGCAAAGAGTAATTAGGCTTTCCCACTTCCACAAAGCTCGTAAATGAAACAAGCAATTACAAAAAGAAGATGTGGCAAGCATGATAATCAAATATTATAATCAAGTTATGGATCTTGGGAGCATAAAGAAAAGAATAATGCCTTAAATCTCTACTCTCAGAAAGATTTTATGTAGACTAGATAAATAACACAACTCACCCATGTGTTAGCGGCCAATTTAAAATACATTTAGATCTCTTTTTAATTAATATAATTAACAATCTTTGAATAATATCTTTGTTTCAGAGAAATTTTAGCAAAGATATATAAAAGTTAATGACTATAGTGAGGAAGCCTGTTACTATATACATGCATATATATTCATATTTAATTTAATAACAAGTAATCATAATAAAATAAAAGATCAATCCTGAATGTCTTTATTAAAATGCACAAATTCTAAATGAAAAAGTGTAAACTAGGTATGGCAAGTAGATTTTAGACTGAACTGACTCCTGAAGACTATCAAAAGTGCAATAGTGATAAAGATTCTAACGATGTCTTAACAAAGTGGAAAAAAATTCACTATTGATTATTATATGTGCTTTGGCCACAAGAGAGGAGAATATTGACACCCTGTGTTTGCCATCATTGGAATAAGTTGACAGCATAGATATTAAATGATTAGCCTCAAGAACTGGGAAATAGAAGGCTACAGAACATTAAAATTGAATGTTGTTGGCTGAAATAAAAATATGAACAAGTATTCAAAGATGGGCTAGTCCAGTAGGACACTCTTTTCAGACTAGAGACAGTTTTTAGGCTTAAAGTAAGGAAGAAATCATTAAGGGTCAATGGAAATGGACCATGGTGCCCTGCTACAGAACAGCTCTATCATTTACCTCTCATTTATATTCATCCTGCAAATGGTAAAAGGAAACAGAAAAACAAAATATCTGGAAGTGTTATTGCTTTCTGTTAGGTTGGGATTGATTTCCATGAGTCATTCTTTGGAAGCTGGGGGAGCAAGCAAATAACTTTTTACCTGGATACCTTAGATGCATGATGACCAGAGCTTTTAAGTTACAGGAGACTTTTTAATAAATAATAGGGGACAAAATAATGTTTCATGCAGTTATATTCACACAATCCTTTAAAACTGGCATATGTAATATTCACAGGTTAACAGACTTGAAATGCTGAGTTTCACTGAGAAACAATAGTTTTTGCTTGATAGAATATCAATCTAGACTTAATTACTGACGGACATAACACATCCATGTTGAATATAAAATCCAATTAATGTCAGTAGGTTTAATGGTAGGACTTTTTTAGAGTCATTTCCCCTCCTTGGCATAATCAATCCAGCTTGACATTGCTGTCTCTTTGCTCTGACATTTTCAGTCCCTTCTTTTCTCATGCCTTTTTATGCATACAGAATTGAAGCTGTCAGGCATATTTCTCCCACTGGTTTTCTTTCCATAAGAGTGTGTGTACTGGTGTGTGTGTGTGTGTGTGTGTGTACGTGCATGCGTACACACACAGTGTAAGTTTCTTATAAAATTCAGAAAGCATATGCATTGAGTTAGAAATAACAAATGTCCAAAGTAAAATTATGATATCCATTTCAAAGCTTTCCTCAATTACAGGATAGTGATCTGAGATTCAGGAATGAATTATTGGATCTGAATTCATGGCTAACATCCATTTTCATGCTAGTATGAATATCTACTGGTGATGATGAGTCATTGTATCTTCTAAGAAAGAAGGGATATCTATCTGTCTGTCAATTCTTTGAAACTCAAACCTAGCTTATTGTATTACAAATAAAACTACCACTTGGCTACTTCAAATATTTCCTTCCTAAATACTATAATAATTTTAGTGGGAGAAGTAGACCCAAATAGCTGTTTTCCCTTTTAAAAAATCTCCTTAATTTTATTCCCTTACCACAGACATAGCAGAAAATTCAGTGATTCCTTTATTCAGCAAACAAGAAAAATTCTAGTTTAGTTAATTGGCCTAAGGTCTCTGAGTAAATGTGATTGTCCTAATGAAAATCTAAACCCCTTGTTTTGTTTCTAGGATCCTATCACTTTTTATACAATTCCTTATTTCTCTATCAGAATTACAGAAGAAAAAAAAACTATTTTATTTTGATAGGTATTCAATGAATTTCACAAGTTGGACAGCAGATATTTTGGAGTGAGATTGATTATACTGCTATTTTTTTTTCTTTTTTTTTCAATACCCATCCTGTCCTTGTCAGTTCTGTGCAATATTAAGAAACACCATAGCAAGTATTTTATTTATTTATTTTTTGAGTTTATTGTGAATGGGAGTAGTTTTTCTAATTTCTCTTCCAGAGGATTCATCACTGATATATAGAAATGCATTTGATTTATGTGTGTTGATTTTATATCTTGATACTTTGTGGAATTCACTAATTATAGAAGTTTTCTGGTGGAATTTTTTGGATTCTTTAAGTATAGAATCATGTCATTAGCAAATAGTGATAGTTTGTGCTCTTCTTTTCCTATCCATATCCCTTTAATTTTTTTTTTTCATTTAATTGTTCTGGTTAGAGTTTCAAGAACTAGTTGAATAGAAGTAGCGAAAGAGGGCATCCCTGTATTGTTCCAGTTTTTAGAGAGAATGCTTCCATTTTTTTCTCCATTTACAATGATGTTGGCCTTGGGTTTAGCATAGATAGCTTTTACAAAGTTGAGGTATGTTCCTATTTTCCCAAGAACAGTAAAGAAAGAAATTAAAGAAGACTTTAGAAGATGGAAAGATCTCCCATGCTCTTGGATAGGTAAAATTAATATTGTCAAAATGGCCATACTACCCAAAGTGCTATACAGATGTAATGCAATTCCAATTAAAATCTCAATGTTATTCTTTAAGAAATAGAAAAAGCAATCATGAAATTCATTTGTAAAAGTAAGAGACCCAGAATAGCCAAAGCAATCCTTAGCAAGAAGAGTGAAGCAGGAGGCATTACCATAACAGACCTTAAACTATACTACAGAGCTATGTTAACCAAAATGGCATTGTGTTGGCACCAAATTAGACGTGTAGACCAAGGGTACAGAATAGAAGACACAGAGACAAACCCACATAAATACAGTTATCTCATAATAAACAAGGGTGCCTAAAACATACAATGGAGAAAAGATAGTCTCTTCAACAAATGGTGCTGGGAAAACTGGAAATCCATGTGCAACAAAATGAAAATTAACCCACATCGTTCCCCATGCACAAAACTCAACACAAAGTGGATCAAGGATGTAGGAATTAGTCCAGAGACCCTAAACCTAATAGAGGAAAAAATAGGCCCAAATCTTCATCATGTCAGATTAGGCCCCAACTTCCTTAACAAGACTTCTAAAGCACAAGAAATAAAATCAAGAATTAATAAATGGGATGAACTAAAACTAAAAAGATTCTTCTCAGCAAAAGAAACAATCAATGAGGTGAACAAGGAGCCTACATTTTGGGAGCAAATTTTTGCCACACAGAAGACAGAAAAAGCACTAATCTCCAGGATATATAAAGAATTCAAAAAACTTTCACCTCAAAACAACCAACCCAATCAATAATGGCTAAGAAGCTGAACAGACACTTCTCAGAAGATATACATTTGATCAACAAATGTATGAAAAAAAATGTTCAACTTCTCTGGTAATTAGAGAAATGCAAATCAAAACTACTCTAAGATTTTATTTTATCTCACACCAGTCAGAATGGCAGTTTTCAAGAATACAGACAACAATAAATGTTAGCGAGGATGTGGGGGGAAAAGGCACACTCATAAATTGCTGGTGGGACTGCAAATTAGTGCAACCACTATGGAAAGCAGAATAGAGATTCCTTAGAGAATTTGGAATGGAACCACCATTTGACCCTGCTATCCCACTCCTCAGTCTATACCCACAGAACTTAAAATCAGCGTGCTATAGTAATGCAGTCACATCAATGTTCATAGCAGTTCAATTCACAATAGCTAAACTGTGTAAGCAACCTAAATGCCTTTCAATAGATGAATGAATAAAGAAACTGTGGTATATATACATAATGGAATATTAATCAGTATTAAAAGAGAATATAATTATGGCATCTTCAGGTAAATGGATGGAGTTGGAGAATATCATGCTAAGTGAAGTAAGCTAATCCCCCCAAACCAAAGGCAAAATGTTTTCTCTGATAAGTGGATGCTGCTCCATAACAGGGAAGGAGGAGACATTAAAAAAAACGGTGGAACTTTGAATAGGCAAAGAGGAGGGAGGGTACGGAGGGTGCATGGGGGCAGGAAAAATGGTAGAATGAGATGGACATCATTACATATTGTGTGATGGTACATAATGTACAACCATATAAACGTAAAGTTGTGCTGCAATTGTGTATAATGAATCAAGATGTCTTCTGCTGTCATATATACCTAATTAAAATATATTAATTAATTTAATAAACCACCATACCAGAAGTGGGGCTTTCCATATGTAGAAAGTATGTGTTTACAAAAAATATTTAAATCTCTTTGAAGACATTTGCGTATTTTGTATTTTAATTAATTTGACAACCAATTTATATGTCTCTAGTAGCCAATAGTTATCCTGTGGATCACAATTCCACATCCACACAATTTTCTTTCTTCACCTAATTGGAGCCAAATTCATTACTATCTTCAATGAAGGACATAAAGGTTCATCAATGTCAGTAATATAACTTATTTTTAATTTTCTGGTCATCAAAATATACTTCCTGTAACTAAGAAAGGTAATAGATTGCAAATACATGCAAAAAATTCTATTTTCTCCATCTCATGATAACTTTTTGATTGAAAATGATACCATGTGCCTTTTTGCCCATATACGAGAAATGAGAATTATAAGTTATACTATGATACACATTTCACAGTTTCTGGATATAAATGCATGTTTTATGACATTTTAATTCAATTCACATAGTTTTCTGACAAAGTTTATCAAGCAAAACTTAACCAGATTTTACACAAATTTTGATAAAAGTTAGGATACTGCATTTTCAATGAAATATCAGTAGGACTTTGACAAGCAACCTTATGTTCATCATTGTTTTTTAAAAACCTTTTACATACTTTTCCAGTTGCACTGAGTTGTAAAGATAAAAATTGTATATGTTAAGGTGTACATTGTGATGATTTGAAGTATATGTACACTGTGAAATGATTATCATGATAAAATTAACACATCACCTCACATAGTCACCATTTTTGTGTATGGGAAGAGCAATCCTCCCCTGATCTAGACCCTAATAACCAATGTCTATGGATTCAATATTTTTAACTTCCAAAACATAAATGAAGTCATACAGTATTTGTATTTCTATGTCTAGCTTATTTGACTTAGAATAATGTGTGCTAGCTTCCTCTAGCTATTGCAAAGGGCATATTTTTTCTTCTTTATGACTAATAGTCCATTGGGTGTGTATGTGTGTGAGGGGAGTTGTCATAGTTCAGATATGAGTTATTACCCAAAAGCCCATGTTTAAGACAATGTAAGAATGTTCAGAGGTGAAATGTTTAGATTATGAGAGTCATAACCTAATGAATGGATGAATCCATTGATATAGATTAACTGGTGGTAACTGGAGGCATAAGTGAGCCTCACTGGTAGGAAAGAATGTGAAGAACAATCCCAAAGCAATAAGACAGTAGGAAGATGAGGGATTTGTGAAATGGCCACAGAGAAGGAGTGGCGAAAACTACTAAGAAAATTTGATTAGTTTTGGTCACTGGTTGAGTTTGAAAGATGGATGCATGCAGGAATAAAAATGGCACTGAGGTCTTATACTGCAATGGCCAAAAAAACACTTAAAGAGTTTTGTCAAAAATACTGAGATAAGATTTTAGTTTAGTCATAAAACACATTTTTTCTTCTAAATGTGGTCTTCACAAAACACACACACATGCAAGCACACAGAAATCTGGGCCCCAAAGCAATAAAGTCTTAAGATCTCTAGTCAGTAATAAAGTTAAGATCTTTACTCAGCTGCTATCACTTCAACATGTTCATGAAACCAGTTCAGCCACTCATTTCTCTTTCCTCCCACCAACTCCTCCATTTTATAGAGCACCAGTTCCCTCAGCTTTGTTCTAATAGCTTGGAGTTTGATTAAAAGGAGAAAATACTAAGCCTAACAGTGCTTACTATATCTTAGTCCTTTGGAACATTTTATATGCTTGAATGCCTTTCTTTTCTAAAAAACTGTTTTAAGTTATTTGCTATTATTGTACCTACTTATAGAAAGAAAACAGGCATAGAGAAATTTGATGCTTAAGGTAATTCAGTAAGTGGTGGTGCAGGAATTCATTTGGCCTTGAAGTGTCCACATTTAACCACTGATTGAGTGTCTCTCTAATGACTGCACTGTTTCTTCTTCAGTGGAGAGAGAATTTGCCTGTCAGCTTAAGGAATCACATCACATCCCCTGCATCTCTGGGTTGGAAGAAGATAAGACATGTTTACTTACCAAGACCCTAAAAGGTAGAATGTTAATTATATGTCTGTTTCCTTCGTAGTTGTGCTGATTCAATTAACAATGGATATCCAATGATTGCCCCAGCTTTGCTGGCCGTTTATTACCTGCTGAACTGGGGAATCCAGACTAAGAGTCCCAGAAGTAAAAGAAAGGATGTCATGCTCTCTTAACACATAGTTAACTTTGTTCTTCACACTATATAGAAACAAATATAAGAAACGTCTTGATTCTCTGAGGCTCAAAGCCAATAAGAGGAAAAATACATTGGTGAATTTGAAACAGCTGGTTGTCATGGAACCGAACTTGACTCTGGAAAGCCTGATCTAAGAAATCTTGAATTTAATTAATAGAGCCACAGTATGATCATAATAACGGGTCAAAACAAATGAACTAAGAACAAAATTCTGTGCGCTCACACAATCTAACTTCAGTATTAGTATCTATTTAGTCTGTGGAGATAGAGTTTAAGACATTGGGAAGAGAAATTCACTCAATCAGGAAGTCATAATTACAAAGAAATAAAAAAATATGTCACCACATGAACAGATATAAATTGCAAGGTAACTCAGCTTACACTATGTAATTTGATTTTTATAATCACTTTTTTGAAAACAGAGAGATTATTTTAACCACCTCTATTCTAGAAAGGAAGAAATGAAACTCATCAAATAAGTGACTTACCCAAGTTGATGAACCTATTAAGTTGCAAATTATCCATATTTTCTAATCTTGATTCTTGTGTCCCTTAGGACTTTTAATTGGCATAGGCAGGAACAAAATAACTCCCAAATCTCAGTAGTTTATGCCAATAAAGCTCCTTTCTGATTCATGCTTACAGGGTTGGCAGGGTGTCCTACTCCACATGGGGACCCTATCTGATGAATCTTTTTCTCTTGCAGATACACCATCTGGAAGGTGATGTTTCCTCAGTTGCTGAGTCAGGGGAAGAGAGCACCAAAGGGTCTCATTCCAGTAATTGAATACTTCATCATTTCTTCTCACAAACCATTAGCCAGAGATAGTCACATAGTGGAAAATCTCACCCTTCTTTGAGCCCAGAATTGGAGGAAAATTGGATGTGGGTAATCAGTAGGTGAGTTTTCAGTCATTATGACCATGGATGACTAATAATCAAAGATATACAAATGAGCACTAAAAACATTAAGTAATTCTCCATAGCTTGGCTTTCTGAAATTCATTTCTGTTCTGATTACAGAAATGACAGAAGGAATAATAAAAATAAAAATCCTTTAGATTAAATCCAAAACCCATCAAGCCACATTTAAAGTGCCAATGGCCTGAAAGGCAGTCAACAAAACCCTTCCTTATACCCTGAAAATGTCAGCCTGTATTGCTGAGATGACTAAAAGGTCTTCTTTAGAGACTGAGCTTTTAGGTGCATCAGAGAGAAGAACTGATGTCCTTGATATGAGAACAGAGAGAAGGAATAAATATAGCAGCAAATTTGCTTATTAATTAACTAATTAAGTATCTACTCTAAGAGTGAGGCATTAAAAAATTCCCAAGATCTATCATGATAATTTGGACAGGTAGAACAATGATTTTTAAAAGATTTTTTAAAAAATATTTTGTAATTAGAAGTTGTCGACAAGGATAAGAAGGATTATCATTCAGTATTGCCCTGAATTCAGGAAACTTGACGGAGTAGCTAGTTAAATGGCCTAAACAATTTTATATCTTGGAAATCAATGAGACAGAATAATTTAATGGGAAAAGGCTGAGCTCCAGAGTCAAGTGTCCTTGATCTGGATCTTGATAAGCCTCAGGCAGATTAACTATGAAACAACACAAATATTAACACATGTTTTAGTGGGTAATCATGAAGAACCAATGGGATAATTTTTAGTGAAAGCATTCTTTATACAGTAAAGCACCAATATTAAAAACATAGGGGTTATCATAAATTTTTTGGATTGATATGAAGGAAAAGATGGACCAAATCCTATAACATGTAAGAACCAGGGTATTACCATTAGAAATGTGATCAGAGGAACTTCTACCCTTAAGTTTCCTCATTTCCTGTGTCTTATTGATAGCATTTATTTTAAATGTGTTATATTCCATTCTTCCTTCCTTGATACAGGTACAAGAAACTTAAAAAGTTATTTTATGTCTAGGAGTTAATCACACTTAGAAATATTTTTCCTAAATGTATTTTCGATGATCAATGAAAATACCTTGTATGAAGAAAAAAAAGGAAACAAAAAAGATGTTTTGGGTTTTCAATCATGCTGAAAAGGTGGAATGGTTATATATATATATATATATATATATATATATATATATATATATATATATATATATATATATATNNNNTGTGTGTGTGTATATATATATATATATATATATATATATATATATATATATATATATTTGGTCCTGAAAGATTTGTCTGTAAACACATTCCAAATGATCCATATGATGATAATTCATCCATTTTAAGGAAGAAGTAATTTATATATCCACCTCCAGCATGTGACATGAGCTCCTTTGTATAAAAGGCTGTGCTTTTGTGAGATTCTATAATTTTAACTGCTAAATTGAACTTGGTCAAATAAATAACTTATTAAAATAAATGAAGACTAATAGTTGTTGAATTTGTACCTGTATTACATACGTGGCCAGGGTTGCAAAACAGCATGCTTATGCTACCTGGTATGGAGCTGGACTTTCAGTTGAATTTATTCAGGGGGTTGAGAAACAGGTGTTGAAAAAACTCTTTTGGGAGGCAGGGGATGTTATCATGGCTGCTTTACGTGAACTAACTCCTTCTGGAATATAGCTTTCATCTTGTAATTATAGTTACAGCCAAAATTTTAACATGTGCCTATGAAAACCACAAATTTAGAAATTTCCTGGAAAGTCAGTGCTTGCAAAAGCAAGCAGTTACTCTCATCTCCACATTCCCATAAGGATAGACTCACATGGGGGAAAAAAAAAGAAACCAAACACTTTACTCGTTTTTTATTCTCAACTGGACTCATCCAATTATTTGTTTATGCAACATATATTTGTTGAGAACTACCTTTGCTAGGCATTTTTCTAGGAGCCAGGCATATGGTAGGGTAAGAAGACAGAATGTATGAGTTCAAAGGATTCTTTACATAGTGAGGGTCTCACTGAGTATTTGATAGCAAGCAGAGACCTATCTCAATCAGCCTTACAGAATTGGAAGCACATATTTGGTAATACAAATTGCATTTGCATATGGAGGAAGAATTTTCCAGTCACAAACCCAAATGCCCAAGGTAAGAGTGTTCTTGGTATGTGTGAGAAAGATGCAAATATGGCTACCTTGGGATGAGAACATGAAAGAAACAGACTAGAAGGTAGCTCCTGGAGGGCTTCATAGGTCAGAATGAGAATTATGGATTCGCTTTTGTGATGGTAGCCATTGGAGATTTTGGAATTAGGGGAAAGAAACAGAGCTGAGCATTGCCCCGACTGAATGCTGGAGACTACAAAGAATTAGTATGCAAGCAGAGGCCAATTATGAGGTAAGTGCAGCTCACCTCCATGCACTAAAGACATTCTGTGATTGTTATTTAAGGGGAAAATTAATATCCTAAATTAACTAAAGACTGGAACTTAAGAAGCCCATTTTATTTGACTGAACTTTGTGACTAAGTTTGGTTGTTTACTGCTTCTCCAAGAAGTTGATAAATTTCATAATCATTAAAAATCTCAGTTTTACTTGTCAGTGCAATCCTGACACCTGTTCTTTCCTTCCACATGTAATGGTGATGGGATCAAAGCTAGAAGGATTATACATTATAATGTGCAATAAAAGTACTGTGTAAACCATAAGCTTCAAATCATCGTGCTGTTCAAACGGAAGGCGTGATTATGCCTGATTATTGCTGATCTGGTTTTCAGCAAAAAGCTATTTTCTTTAGATTGGTCAAAAAAGAACCAAGCAACATTCCAAACCACAAGAAATCATGCCTGGTACTCCAAGTAAAGTAGGTAGAATCTGAAGATAAATCATTTATTCTTTAGAAAGGGATTTTTGCCTTGAAATTCAGGAAGCATAAAATTGACTAATTTGAAATACTTACAGATGTTGGAGTAACTTTAAAAAAATGTCTCCATAAAATATCACTGTTATAGTTATGAAAGTAAGCCATAGTGATTTGTCTGACTTCATTGAAGATTACAGTCATATTTCAGGACATTGACACACCTGTCTATGCCTGGTTACCTTGACCTCCTGTTGGGACAAACCAAAAAGTGAAATGAAATGGTGCTTCTGATTTTGTAGAATTTAATCTAATCCTATCTGAGTGAATAGAAAACCCAACAGGGTACCTCCACTGATGTCCCCAACTTTACTTCTCACTGTTCGGTCTCTTCTTTTCCCCCTCTCGTTATATTGAAAACACAACAGCCTGTGGTTGACATGACTGGTTAGGGAGATCCAAACTGCTTTTGAAGAATTTTATCCCATTAAGGGTCCTCTGCTTTGTCATTAACTATTTTTTTCCTTAGTTCTTCAAGCTCCTTACTTAGTTGTTGTCAAGGTATCTTGAAGGTTAGTGCACAACATTTCTTTTTAAGAGCAGATAGAGGTGAGGAAGGCAGGAAAGAGAAAATAACTTTTAAAATTTTTCCCTTTGCTTGTTACAGTGGAAGGCACCTGCAGTTCCAGCTATTCTGGAAACTAAGGCAGAATGATCCTTGAGCCCAGGATTTTGAGACCAGCATGAACAAGGTAGCAAGGACCCTATTTAAAAAAAAAAGTTGCTCATCAAATATTTTTTGGCTAAAATTTTTTAAAAAAACATTATTTGTAATCCCAGAATTTATAGATATTTAAATTTTATAAAATTCTTTTTAATATTTATCTTTCAAAACAAAGACATACACATACATATACACGCTGTGAAAGATCTCCCATTATTTTGTGATGCAGAAACAGAGATGTACAAAGGAAATTTGTTGACATTGAAATAACTTTTCAACTTTAATTATATTTTCTTCTACAGATTCATAACTGCCTAGGAAAGTTTGTTAGACAGTCTTGTGAATGTATACTCATAAGTTATTTAATATTTTATATACAGGCATATCTTCCTGTAAGGAGATTAGGAACTTAGTGGAATGGGGAGTTTTAGAAGGTGGCTGTGCCTAGGTTGGAATTCCTGCTCTTTCACCTAATAACTTTTCAACAAGTGCCATTTATCCAAAAATATGTATTGATCACATATCAGGTGACAGATGCTGTGCTAGAAACTAGTACCAGCAATAGCTAAGAGTCTCATTTTCTATATGAGAGAACCAGGAAAGAGAAGCAAATGACCTAATTTTATAGAGGAGTCAGAAGGAGAAGGAGGTCCTAAATCCCACTTAAAATACTCTCTCCATTGTCATGCTGTGCTCCTATGCCTAATGCATGCACTGTTTTTTATTGGTTTTAAGAACACTACTTTTACAAAATATTATTTATGGTGAGAAACTTTTAATTTCTTTAAAGGAAGTTGTATCTCAAATGGATAAAACTGGTCATAGAAGCTTTGAATCCAGCTGTTGGATGTTTAAGGATCCATAATATCAATTCCCAAAGAAGCATAGTGAACAAATAACCACGGGAAGACAAAATAGGTAGAAAATAACAAAATTTTTTAATGAATAACATATTAGTTATGACTCAATTTGCATGAACACATTCAGAACATTGTAACTATGAAATGTGTAAAAAGAAATTGGTACTAAAGAGAATAAAGGCTACTAAAGTTCATGTAAAATACATGTAAGATTTTTTTCCTAATTTAAAGGACACAGAACACCAAGAAATGGAGAATATACTGTAAAATTTATGTCAGTGAAATATTTCACATTAAAATCATAAAAGAAAGGCAGAAAAATCCAATATGGTTAATCAGATAGTAAAATCAAGATGTGATAGATGTCAAAAGAGTACATAAAGTAAATTAAATATTGAGATTTATCTTCACATAAATTTAAACAATTTAATAAAGAAAATTAACTAAAGAGTCCTTAACACAAATGATGGCATTTTGTAGAGTGCATTTCAATTGAACATTTCATATTTTAAAGTTATATTAATAGCATGTCTAGTTTCCTTGGATACACACCTGTGTGTTAAGTACTTTTAAACATTAATATGGAAGTACATATAATTAGTTTACAGAAAATGTTATTTTTCTGTTTTTATAGCATAGTTCTACAATTACTTGATTTAATATTTTTAAAACAAAGTATTAGAGATAAAATGCACACACCAAGATATAATAATAATGTAATATTTTCAAGCTGTGTATGTTACTAGGTCCATAATTCTGAGTCATTCACACTATTTCTATTGAAGGAAACGCCTACTACTCAAGTCCATTAAATGTGGTCAACAGATAGAATGAATACCTTGGGGCAAGGTGATGATATTTTTGAAATGCATGTACTTCTATTTACATCACATTTCAAAATTTAGGGATGATAAACAGATGGACAGAGGTAGATTGTGATTGATAGAATGGCTCTTACAGTATACATAAATATTATTTGTAAAAATGACTATTTCTAGATAATTAAAAGCAGTTTTAAACTATTGGACAAATTATGACAATTATAAATATACAGATATTTTTAAGCTACTATAATGTCAGTTTCCAATATTTATAAGCTATCACATTGTTAAATATTATTCTGAGTACCTTGAAAGGTCAGTCCTCAAATTCTCTTGACTTTTACATATGTTCTAGCTAGATATTTGGCTTTTTAGTTTAGAGACTCTGTCACACTTATTTACAATGTCTTCTAATATTTTTCCCCTAGAAATCAGAATAAAATGCTTTCTTCCAATTATTTCAGTATAATAGACCCCACACCCACTATTTGGGTCTTGCTATGAAAAATTTTCATTCCAAATACCTCTCCTTTTCTTGAGGGAGGGCAGAGCAGGAGGTCAAACCTTGCACATCGTAAACAAGCATCTGCCACTGAGTTATGTCCCCATCTATTTTTAAGGCAAGTTTAAAAAAATAGTAGTTCTGAAGGAGAATTTTCCTAAGACCAGAAACTTGCTGACTTACTTAGAAAATGCTTCCTATTTCCTTTTTTAAGTGGTGTCTTATTGGAATTGTGGGTGTGACCCATATAACCTTACAGGATCTAAGCCAAATTAAAAAAATTATTATAATAATAGTTAACATTTATTTAGAGTTGTTCTTTGGGCCAACTGTTTCCAAACCTTTGACCTTTAGCATTTCATTTAATTCACACAATAATTCTATGGCAAGGGAATAACAGTGAGTTTCATTTAATACATGGTGAAACAAGATATACAGAAGAAAATTACCATGTTCAGGATCACTTATGTTCTGTGAGATGACAAAGAATCCAAGTAGCCTAGTGCCAGGATCTTCTTGCCTAACAGTCACACTCCAATTGTTTAGCAATAAGGGTTAAAGCCAAGTTTTAAGATGCATGGAGATAGTCATTATCAGCTTTTTTTCCTCATATCTAGGTTTTTGTATTGGTTTTAAGTAATCCTCAGACCATTCACAAAGCAATTAAATTTGCATATTAGTCATGTGTTACATTTGAGAAAACTGAACCACAACGGACATTTACAGGCACACATTTTATCTCAGTTCTCTTATAAAAATTGGCATAAATCACCACACTTTCTTGTCCTGCTTACACCCCACCACAGTTCTTTCTCAAAGTCATTTGCAGAGTTATCGTCCATGTACCTTTAAAACATTACTGGTCTACAGGATTTAAACTGAAAATCTTTCTCCAACAATTTCCAAGTGATGTGGATCACTTAGCCTCAACAACAACCTGTGTCCTTTCGTGACTTCAAATTTTTTTTGTCCAGACTGTGCTTATCTTGTCTGGATTAGAATATATCATTGTCTCTTTAAAAGCTATGCTACAGTCTTCCACAGGGATAGAATGACAGAATTATACTTACCAATGTTCTCCAAATTGCCTTTTCTCCCTATATCTTGGCCTCACCCTAGCATATTACCACAAAGAAAACTATCTGTATTCTTTGTTGTCTCATTCTCCTGTGCCTGATATTTTTCAAGTCATCAAGCTCTATAGACTTTTTCTCCTTGTATTACTGATGTACTTTACCTTCTTGTATTCTGAAATGTAGACTATTGCAACAGATCCTTAATTGGTCTTTTTTTTTTTTTTTTACATTTTCTTTCAACCTATTCTTTGTTCTACTTCAATATCAGCTGCCCCCTTCTGAAGCAATCAAACAAGCATGCAAACAAACAAAAATGATTTTCCTGATGTTGCTTATATGTCACCATCTAACAACTCCACACACCCATGGAAAATGCTGTGGTTTTCTGATGTGGCATATAAAGTTATCTCATAATAATTTTGACCAAACTTTTTTCTCACCTTCTTTATCCTTTTCCTCCCATAACTACAGTAACCTTCTTTCTCTTGCAATGCCATAATGACATCACACATCTTTTTTGTTGTTGTTTGTTTTCATTTACCAGTGCTGAGGATCAAATCTAATGCCTCAAAAAGTGCTAGGCAAGTGCTCCATCACTGAGCTTATTATATCCTCAACTTATTTTTTATTTTATTAAAAACTTCTCTCTAATCTCTCAAAACACTCTTTTCATTTACTTAAAACAGAATCATCCTCTATTTTCATTCATCATATAAATCATAAACTCTTCACAGAAGAGTGGCCAGTACTAGGAAAATTATTCACTCTTTTTTTTTTTTTATCTAATAGCATTTTGTTTTGTATCTACAATTGCTATTAGGAATTCCTAATTAATTAATTAATTTATTTATTTGTACTGGGGATTAAACTCAGGGGCACTGAACCACTGAGCCACACCCCAGCTCTATTTTGTATTTGATTTAGAGACAGGGTCTCACTGAGTTGCTTAGGGCTTCCCTAAGTTGCTGAGGCTGGTTTTGAATCCATGATCCTCCTGCCTCAGCCTCCCAAGCCTCCCTACTGGGATTACAGGCATGCACTACTGTGCCCAACTCCAATTTTACTTTTAATTATTTGTTTTTCCAACCCTTTATTCAAATTGAATGAGGTATGATATGAGTTGTACAGACTTTGTAAAACCTTCCTCTGTGAAACTGTTTTGTACATAGTGGATATGCAGCAAATATTACCACAGTCATAAATGGTCAAATAGTGGAGAATAGTTATTTGTATGGAATTGGCATATGTTCTATGTTGATCTAGTTTGAATTCCATAAAACCTGAATAAAGTACATTGGCACTAATGCAAAAGTAATAATCTATTCATATGATAGCATTGTTATAAAATTCTTATTACTGTACTGAAAAAGACTTGTGAACATTAATTTTCACAGTACCGATCTATAACAAAACTGACATTTCAAGGTCAAAAATGCTAATTGAGTCTTGGGAAATGCAAGATGCTTTACTGGAATGAAGCTAGAATAATTAACATTGCAGATAAAATACCTTATGTTTGATTAATAAAATCAGAAATCAGTTTAAGGCAAAGGTTAGTGGAAAACACAAAAGCTTTTCTTTTCTCTTTAATATTACTGTTAAGCCACTTTTGATGCCAATAGATTTGCCAAAACTAGTTTCTATATATTATTCTGTTTAGGGGTTTTGTTTAATTTCTCTTTCAGTTGTCAGACAAAGTTTTTATAACTTCATCATGAATATGAATCTGTTGGGAATCTTGCTAATAATATAGACTCAGATTTAGTAGTTCTGGGTTAGGCCACTGTTTCTGCATTTTTAGTTGCTCCCTGATGAATCCTGTGCTTTTGGTCTGTACACCACACATTGAATAAAGTGGGTTCAGAGAAATTATTCCTAATTCTGCTGAGTATTATAATAACTAGGGAATCTTTAAACAGACACTAATTTTACTGGCTCACACAGCCACACATTCTGATTTAACTGGTGTGGGATGTTGCTTGAGCATTAGCATTTTAAAAAACTCCCAGATGTTTCTAGTGTACAGAAAACTTAGGAAACTAAATGTTTAGGGGATACTTAAAACTAATATATTACAAACTGTTAATATTTTATTTTGTGCACTTTCCTAGCATGTGGGAAGTTCCAGATTTAATATCCATCGCTGAAACAAGGATAAGAAAAAAATATTTTATTTTGCTGATTTTCATTAGTTATATATGAATGAATAAAATATATACTTATTAGTTAAATCTGCAGTTAATCTGTGAATCAGTATTTGTGTAAAAGTATAGAATGTGAGGTTATTGATGAAATGTCACCAAAATCCATATATAATAGATAAAAATAAATATGTACTATATTGTGATTTTCTTTTAGTGAATATATAGGGGACATAAATGCCAGCAAAACAGAGGTTTAGTAAGACTCCCATAAGTTTGCATATACATACATACACTTACATATTTATTAATATATATATATATATATATATATATATATATATATATATATATATATATATATA
>NW_025999982.1:21718274-21742705 GCF_001458135.2 Marmota marmota marmota
ATATATATATATATATATATATATATATATATATATATATATATATACATGTATCAAGTAATGTGTTAAGTGCTTTACATATAAATTAATACAATCTTATGATATAGGTACTATTATTATCCCCATTTTTGAGATTGAAACAGGGACACAGAGAAGTTATTTACTTTTCCTGGGTGACATAATTAGCTAGAAGCAAAACTAAGATTTTTTAACCCAGGAGTCTCTCAGAGTAAATAGTCTCTATATTATGCTATTTTTTAATAATTCATTTTGAGACTCTGTCTAGTAAGTTTGATACTTTCTCACTTTAACAGAGCATCTCTCTGAAATTAGTGCCTAAAAATGATGATACACATTTATGTTGCAATAAGAAAAGAGCTGATTGTATTTTGCATGACTTTGTACCTGATCTGGTGGTAATCAGTTGAGCTTCTGGCAAAGGTGTTTGACTAAAACTATGAGGGTACTAGAATGAATCTATAGGTCATAGAAATGGCATTGTTAGACATCTTTGTTAGACAGCATTCACTTTTTAATGGAAATAAATCATTAATGTTTCCAACAGTGAGATAAACCACAGTTTATAGTATTTTTATTTAAAGTAGCAAAATCCTCTAATATTATAGAACTGATTTAAAATGCAGCAAATGGTTTGATGTGTAGCTCAGTGGTAGATTGCTTACCTAGAATTTACCAGGCCCTGAGTTTAATCCCCCACACATAAATTTAGCAACAAAAGACAAAATTAACTTCAAATATGAAGGTACTCAAAAGAAAAATCTTTGTTTGGTCTTTTTAATGATTAGTCTTCTTTTGTATTTATCAATCTATCAATAATCATTTATTTTTTGAGGAATGCAAAATAAATCACTTTTAAACATAAATACTGACCGAAAGAATCCTGGGAGACCTGTTCTGGTGAACCATGAAAAATATTCTTAATTTCTGTCTTTCAAAACATAAAATGAAAGCAACCACTGAAGATCATAGAAATTTGCCATATATTCAACTTCTATAGCACCTGTCTTCAGGACAACTCATTCTTCCTACACTATTTATTCAAGGCTCTGAAATATCAGTTATTAATTGACAATTATAGAGGTGGGCATTCTTTGCTTTTCTATGAATTCACTGTCAGGAAGTGACAGCCTCCCCTGTCCTTCATTCTCTTCTATGATTGCTTACTTCAAACTTGAATGTAATGTTTATTCCAAAAGCAAGTGGCCGGTATAATCTATAGGTTGCTGGAAAAACCACTCTGGGATATTATAAAAAGACAGTCCCCTCCTCTTATGAAATTTTATGAATTCTCCTTAATTTATGACACAAAAATCCTGTGTCTCTGAGAGGCTTCTAATTGCATGTCTACAGACTGAAAATATGAAATTATGTTTTGAGCAACTAATAAAAAATAAATAAATAAATACATAAATATTTTTTCAAAAAAAAAGTTTTTGGATATATTTCAAATAGAACATGCATTTGTTTATTTGAACATTTCAATAGGGATAGATTCCACTGCATTGCATTAAATGCCTGAACACATGTGGGAACTACCAAAGTTTAAGAACCACCACTTAGAGGAATAACTGAATTGCAATGCAATTTTACAAAGTACTTAAATGGTAAGAAAGTAAAATGGACACTGCTGGTAGATACATTTCTTTTCCCTGCTATTTTATGCTTTAATTGTAAATCTAGATATTTTCATGAAGTAGGGAAAGTTAATATCTTCCAATGAAAAAACTTGCATGGATACCTATAACCTTAGGGCAATTGTCTGGTTGATTACTCTAGTGTGATCATAGCCAGAGGACCTCATAAAGGAAATTTCACTATCAAATCTTTCATTCCTTGTCATTTTTTAGGTTTGTAATTCTTCTAAAATTATTATTTGTTTTATTTCAAACAAACACAATCTTATTTTGTGAGAAAAGTTTTATGTTAATGCTATTTCTTCAAAATTTGTTAGCTCATAATTGTTACTGTATTTAAAAGAAATCAGCAATGCTTGTAATATTTTGGACCAGGATGAACTCCCAACAGACTTTAATATTACACAGCAGGAATTTTCTCTGAGACAGTGCAGATGTGACCACTCATTTTCAAGATCTTATCACAAGTGCAAGTGGACAGAATTATGGGTAAATTGTGAGATGAGTAAATCGCTATTATGATTAAGTTAGCTGTGCTTTCTGTTCTCTTCGTTCTATCAAGCACGAACACAAGAAAGGCCAATTGAGGATATATCAAAACATCTTGGCAAAGGCAAACAGGTTATCATCTAAAAAAGAACAGCAAATTAAAAGTAAAATGTAAGCTTTTTAATGCAGGATTTAAATAGTGTGACAAGTAACATTTATATCCTATACTAACATTCTGAAATCAGTGCTTCAACTATATAAAATTTTTAGATGTATTCCAATAATAAATTTTTAAGTATGTTTAACTTATGAATTTAAACATACTTAAATATGTTTTAAGTAAGGGGGAATATACCTATCTCCAATTTCTACTTATTCTTAATTCTATCTACATAAAATTCAGAGTCCTATTTTCAGAAAATGTTTGGAATATATTATTTAAACAAGACAGATGTGTTTGACTTTCAGAACTTCTGATTGGAAATCATTTAGAATATCTGATAAGGTTAAACAACATCAATGTTGCACTTCACTAAACTTAAAATTTGATTAACTTTAAAAAATTGTACATATATAATGTATTTTACTTGATGAGTTTGAAGATAAATATATATCTATAAAACCAACACCACAATCAATGCCATAAGCATAGCCATCAACTCCTAAACTTTCCACCTGATCTCTTTATCATTATGATCATTATTCTATGTGGTAAGAACATTTCCAAAAGAGCTAGCTTCTTGGCAAAATTTTAAGTATACAATACAATATTATTTATTTTTTATCAGTGCATTATAATTATTCATATTAGTGGGATTAATTTTGTCATGTATACACACACATTTCCCAGTATTGTTAACTTTAAGTACTATGCTATAAAGTATATCTTCAGAACTTTTTCTAACTAAAACTTTTTGCCCTTTAACTACACCTCCCATGTTTATCTCCCCCACAAACCAAACTCTCAGATTCTAGCATCCACAGTTCTTTTCTTTGCTTATGAGTCTTCCTATTTTTGAGTTGCTCATATTAATGCTATTATGTGGTATTTGTCCTTCTGTCTTTTCTGTCTTTCCAACTTATTTCACTTAGCATACTCCAGACTCATTCAGATCCATTCATTATAGCAAATGGCAGCATTTTGTTTTAAGGCTGAATAATATTCCATTGTATTTACAGACCACATTTTCTTTATCTATTCATCTGACGATGGACATCTAGGTTCCTTCAATATCTTGGTTATTGTGAATAATGCTGCAATGAACATAGACTGCAGATGTCTCTGCAAGATCCTCATTTGAATTCCTTTGGATATATAGCCATAATTAGAATTGCTGGATCATAGTTTTATTTCAAATTTTTAATAGTATGGGAGAATTTATACTATTTTCCATAGTATAAGTTCTATAATAATAACCACACTGGTTTATATTTCAAATGATAGTGTACAAAATATTTCTTTTCTCGACAGTCTCACCAACATTTGTTATCTTCTGGGTTTTTATTTGTCAGTTTTTTTGTTTGTTTTTGTTTTTGTTTAGAATAGCTGTCTTAACTGCACGAGGTGATATTTTATTGTGGTTTTGATTTGCATTTTCCTAGTTATTAGTGATATTGAACATCATTTCATATTCTTGTTTGTCACTTGTGTATCTTCTTGGCAAATTGTGTATTTAGGTCTTTTGTTCATTTTTTAATTAAACTTGTTTTGGGGGGAAGAAAGTTGTAATATTGCCATATATACTTTGAATAATAATTCCTTATCTAAAGTATGGTGTCTCAGTAAACATTTGTTGTTATAACAAAATACAATAGACTGGGTGGATTATAATCAACAGAGATGTGTCTTTCACAGTTCTGGCAAGAAACTTGGCATTAGAATGCCAATATAGGCAATTCTGATGAGGATACTCTTCTGGGTCATATCTTCACCATTAAGGAAAGAGTTGGTAAGATAACTCTTTGTGGACCCTTTCTAAACAAACTAATCAAATTCATGAGAACATCATCCATATGACCTATTACTTCCAAACGGCCTGTTTTCAATACTATTACTTTGAAGTACAGCATTTTAACAAATTAATTTTGAGGACACATAAACATTTACATATGGCTTGAAAATATTTTCTTGTATTTCATAGGTTAGTTTTTCATTTCCTTGATTCTTTTCTTTGCTGTTTAGAGTTTTTGATTTTTGGTGATACTGAAGATTGAATCCAGGGCCTCCTGTGTGCTAAGCAAGCACTGTTCCAATAAGCCACATTTCCAGCCTATATGTTTTAGTTCTATATAATCTTACTTGTCTGTTTTTATTCTTGTTACCTGTGCTTTTGGTCTTACATTCCAGAAATCATCTCCAAAGTCAATGCTAAGGTTTTTCCCTGTTTTCTTCTAGAAATTTGATGGTTTCCTGTCTTAAGTAGACTTAAGTCTGATCCATTTTGAGCTGAATTTTTTGTATGGTTTAAGATTAGGATATAATTTAATTCTTTGCACTTGGATATCCTGTTTTTCTGACAGTATTTGTCAAAGGGATTCTCATTTCCCCTTGTCTAGTCTTTGCACCCCAGTTAAGGATCAGCTGACTATAAATGCACAAATTTATGTTTGGATTGTCTGTGTTGTTCCATTGGTTTGTATATCTTGTGCTTAACTGAAGTGCCATACTGTTTTGATAGTATACCTTTGTATATATTTAAAGTCAAGAAATGTGATGCTTCCAGCTTTATTCTTCCGACTCAAAATTTGCTTTAGTTATTGAGTATCCATTCTAATGGACTCTAGTGGCTCCATACTAGGAGAGTAAAAAGAAAAATAAATAAACTAAGGCCAAGTTAGCAGAAAAAAGGTAATAGTAAACATTAAAGAAAAATTTAATGGTATAGAGAACAAAAAAACACTGGAAATATTACAAAGCTGAAAGTTGTTTTTTTTTTTTTTTTGAAATGATAAAATTAACAAACCTATAGCTTGACTAAGAAAAAGAGAAAAGACTAAAATAAATAAAGCCAGGAAAATAACTCATTGAAATGGATGCTTCAAAATTAAAAAAAAAAAATCATAAATTACTATAATGAACAATTATATACCAAAAATTAAACAACCTAGAAGTAGGCCAATTCAAAATATTTTAAACATGCCAGATTGAAACAAGAAGAAACATAAATCTTGAAGAAATCAGGAACAAGTAAGGAAATAGAATTAATAACCAAAAAAAAAAAAATCCCAACAGAGAAAACCCAGTGCAATATGGCTTCGTGGGTTTACTCTACAAAATATTTGAAAAATTAACAACAACCTTTCTTAAAATTTCAACAGTAGAAGAGGGAACACTTTCAAACTCATTTTAAAAGGCTAGCATTACCCTGATATTAAAAGAAAAGACACTAGTAGAAAAGAAAACCACAAACCAATACGTCTAATGAGTATACATGTAAAAATCCACAATAAGATACTAGCAAATTGGATTCAACAGCACATTTCAAGAATCATATCCAAGATGAAATAGAATTCATCACTGAGGTGCAAAGAAAGCTCACCATATCAAAATCAATGTGGCACCACACATCAAAAGAGCAAAGCAAAAAAAAAAAAAAAACAACATTTGATTTTCTCAACAAACACATAAAAATATTTGACAACAGTCAATATCATTTCAGGATATAAACTCTGAAAATTTAAGCCTGGAAGGAACTTACTTCAATGCCCTTAAATACACATATTTAAAGTCCACAGCTAAAGTCACTCTCAATGGGGGAAAACAGGTTTTTCCTCTAAGGTCAATAACAATCTTGACATGTCTATCCAATAGTGTATCTGAAGTCCTAGACAGAGCAATTAGGCAAGAGGAAAAAAAATGTTAGCCAAATTGGAAAAGAAGAAATAAAACAACCTATTTACAGACAATAACATCTTATACGTAGAAAACTAAAGTCTCCACAAAAAAATTGATACAATTAAAAAAATAAATTCAATAAAGTTGCAGGATACAAAATCAACATTCAGAAATTAGTTGCATTCCTATATAATAAAAACAAACTGAAAAGATAATTAAGAAAACAATACCATCAAAAATAACAAAGTCTTTTCTTAAACAAGAATAGACTTTAGCAGAGTATGAAAGACTTGCCTACTGATGAAAGAAATTAAAGATGCACATAAACAGAAAGACATCCAAGTTCACAGATTGGAAGAACTAATATTGTTAAAATGTGTATACTTCCAAAAAAAGTCTTCCTATTCAATATAATTTCTATCAAAATACCAACAATTTTCATGCAAAAAAAGGATTTTTACAGAAATAGAAAACACAATCCTAACACTGTATGTTTAAACCAATTAAACCAGATTATAATGGGTTTCCTTTTATGTTTCTGAATTTGCCTCTAAGATCAAAAGTTGGTCCCTAATTGTGCTTTAAGTATCAACTACCAAAAGCAATTAATGAGTTCTTAGCTATTTACAAGAGCTAAATGTATTTAAGTAATACTTTGTGGGAGCACAGAAAATAGCCAAGGATTTCTAAATCAGCCCCCAATTCATATTCTTACTAGCAATCTAAACAATCAGATAAACTTTGTTTCTGTCTCTCAGGGAAGACATTCAGCCATTACTCATAAATGTTTTTTATAAGTGCATGGTGCTTTATTCCAGAAACACTTGTCTGGATTGCCAAGGCCTGGGTGCTATTCATTGAAGAGGTATGCTGGGGTGGTGGTTAGACATTGTCAACATGCACACTGTTGATTCATTCAGGCATTAAAGGAAAAAAAGTTTTTTAAAGAAGTTAATTTCAAGGTGATAGAAAAAAGATATATTGATTCATTCTTATTTTAATTTAATTGCATTGATTATATAAGGAAATGTGGATGATTTCTGAAAAATATATGAACAAAGTTTGACTCATCTACATAAATATGTGAGGAATTTCTGGATATGAGTGAAAAATGACTAATTTTGTGAATATTACTATGTCATATAATTAGCTGGTTCTTTGAAACTTCTAAGTTGTGTAACCTGGGAAAAGTCACCCAAACTTCACTTGCCATCTTCACTTAGAAAATGCAGGATGATATCAGCACTTTCATTATAGTGCTGTGGACATAAAATAAGTTCATAGATATCAAGTGCTTGAGCCCTGTGCACTCAGTATATATAATATTGAAAATATCAATTATATCATAAAATTTGCATTATTACCAGAGTTATTGTAACACAACTGGAATGGTTGCGACTAATTTCATAGATGCTATAATGGGGAACAAGGAAAATTAAGTATAATAATTTGAGTGAAGGGACAGCTGTTTTTTCTCTTTGTTATTTGCTGCTGTTAGTACTTCCACCCACACCAATCCTTCTCATAATTTGATATAAATACTGCAATTTAAAGTTGATGAAGCATACATGATAATATTATCTAATCATTAACACAATTTGTATGGAGATATTAATCCAGAAATGAAGAATATAAAGTTCTAACTTATTAAGTGACTGTTCCTTACTAAAATATCTAGTGAATAGTAAACTGTAATCAACGCCAGAGAGTCCTTCTATGAGGCTAGTGTTACCCTGATGCCAAAACCAAACAAAGGTATTATAAGAAAGGCAAACTACTGACCAACATCTCTTATGAATATAGACGCAAAACAAGTGAAAAAAGTTACTAGTAAACTGAATCTATCAGTATACTAAAAAGATTATACAGCAAGGACAAATGGAATTTATCTCAGGAAGACAAGACTGGTTAAAGTTAAAAAAAAAACAAAACAAAACAAAACAAAAAAAAAACTAACGTAGTATACCAAAATAAAGGGAGAAAAAAGCACCCAAGATTATTCCATGGAGAAAAATATTGACAAAGTTTAATACCTTTTTTACAATAAAAACATTCCACAAACCAGGAATAGAAGGAAACTTTCTTGATATGACAAAAGACATTTACAAAAATCCCATAGCTAACATCGTACTTTGTGGTGAAAGCTTTCCCCTAAGATCAGGACAAGATAAGCAGGCCCACAAATAGCACTCAACACTACACAGGAGTTCAAGCCAATTAGGCATGATAAAGTAGTTTAAAAGGTATCCAGATGAGAAAGGAAGAAGTAAAATTATCTCTGGCAGATGCCATATTATATTTAAAAAACTAAAGATCACTCTCTCACACACACACATACACACACACAAAACTATTGGAGTTGATAAATGAGTTCTGCACAGTTACACGATGTAAGATCAATACACAAAGACACTTGCATTTCTATATACTAGCAATGAACAATCTGAAAATAAAAATAGCAAAATAACACCATTTAAATAGTATGACAGACTAAAATGATTAATAATTCATTTAATCAAAATTTACACCTGTAGACTCTGAAAAATATATTGTTGAAATTCCCTGAATAAATCAAAAGCTTTCCTATGTTTGTGGATTAGAAGATTTATTGTTGTTAAGATAGAAATATGCTGCACACTGATCTACAAATTCAAAGCAATCCTTACAAAGTCTAGAGCTGCCTTTTTTTGCAGATATGGACAAGCTGATCCTAGAATTCATATGGAATTGAAAGAAATTCTGAATAGCTAAGAAATCTTAAAAAGGAAAACTGAATTTGCAAACATTTGTACTGATCATAAAACATGCAACAAAGACACAATAATTAAAACATTGTGGTACTGATATAAAGACAGACAAGGGTCCACAGAATAGAATTTAAAGGACAGAAATAAACCCATACATCTTCAGTTAATTCATTTTCAACAAGGGTGCCAAGATCATTAATGAGAAATTCAGAGTTCTTTCCATAAATGGTGTTTGAACATCTTGACAAGAAAGTCAATGAATTTGAAACCCTTTCTCACACCATATGCAAATATTAACCCAAAATAAGTCAAATACCTAAAGAGTTGAAGCTATAAACTTTAGGAAAGAAACAGACATACATCTTTGTGACTTTATATTAAGTGGGAATTTATTAAAAATGACCCCAAAACAAAAAGCAATAGGTAACACGTGGAGATATGGACCTCATAAAAATGAAAAACTGATTTATCCCAGAGGATGTTATAAAGGGTATGGAAAGATAACCCACAGAATGGTAGACAATATTTGCAAATTATTTATTTAATAAGGAGGGCCAAGTGTTCATATTATAGAAGAACTCTTAGAACTCAACAATAAAAAGGAAGATGAATAATCTGATTTTTTAAAACAGGCAAGGAATTTGGATAGTTATTTCTCCAACATGGATACACAAATGATAAATAAGCCTATGAAAAGATACAGTATCTATAGTCAGTAGGGAAGTGAAAATTAAAATCTCAACAAAACACTCCTTTACACTCACTAGGATAATTATAATAAAAGAGGAAAGTAACAAGTTTTGAAAAGAATGTAGAGAAATTCATATATTCATACATTGCTTGTAAAAGCATATAACTAAACTACCACAAAGAGTAGTTCATTGAACATAGTTAAACATAGTTATTCCCTGACATAGTAAATCCAATCCTAGATATATACCCAAGCAAATTGAAAACATAAGTTTGCACAAAACTTGAATATGAATATCCATGTCAATATTATGTATACTAGACAAAAGTGGAAATATCTAAAAAGTTTGTTGAGCTATGAAAAAAGTGTGCTATACCAATGTGATGGAATATTATTCAGCCACAAAACTGAAATACTGATACATACTAAAACACGGATGAATCCTGAAAATGCTGTGCTAAGAGAAAGACACCTGGCACAAAACCCAACATGGGCTATATTCCTATTTATAAAAATTCCTCAGAGTAGTTAAGTCCATAGAAGCAGAATGAGAGGAGAAGGGAAAGAGCAGTTATGGGGTTTCTGGAACTAGATATCTCCGACAGGCACAATGTTGTGAATACATACAAACTGTTAAATTGTACCCTTCAAAATGTACAAAAGTATACCTTATGTGAATGTTACCTAAATTAGAAAATAAAAAATAAAACAAACATAATCAACAACAGAGGTTCCCAGACAGCATGTGGTCCACAATGCATCCAAATGCAATTCAATTATTTCATTTGTATCTGAGTAACAACGTGTCACCTTGATTTTAATATTAGAATTCAATACATGATTCGTCTTCACTATAACTAGTTGGAATACCCAGCATGTATACTTGTTAAAATAGAATTAAGGTGAATTTCATGGACACAATAAAATGGATTATTTTTAATATGAAAAATTGGAGCATGTGCCTTAATGTTTACACGCTGAACCTGCTGCTTGCCTAACAAGGCCAAATATTATTATTTTTAAGCAAGAGAAGGTCAGAGACATGACAAGAAAAAAACAATATATATTGAAAGAACATAGAAGTATTTCAAGGTGCAAGTCTCTGGCAGAGTCTCCTGGGTCCCAGGGATGGTACTTGGAAATGCAGGGCTCCTGCTCACAGTCCCACCATCACAGGAGCCCCACCTTCAGATTGCAGAGGTCCAGGGGGGCTGATTTAAGGGTGCTTCAAATGACTCCCCTGAAGGGAGTCTGCACTCCAGGAATACTTTAAAACACACTCTGTTTCTACTTGCTATTATAATTTTTAAATAATAATAATGTCATTAAAATGTTTTAAAATAAACATTTGTCACAGTAAATAGGAAGAACAAACTTTAAATTACTGCAAGAGAAAAGGAATTAATAGAGTAGCATTTAGAAGAGAAAGATGGCTAAGTCCTTTCAAGGGAGAAAATTCAACAACAGGCAGCAATACAGCAATTTCCTTGGCGTTATGTAAACCAAGGTTACACATTTGTAACGTTTTACGAAATATTTCCCTTTTGAAAAAGGGATTCCTCCCTTCAGTTTCAAGCCTGGTCAAAAAGAAGTGACTGAACAATAGCTTCTTGGAAAGTGCTGTTCTGAATTTGAGGATATAAAGATGAATGAGACAACATTTAAGACCTTCAGTATATAATGCTCTGAAAAATAAACATTCATATCCAAGTGAACATAGAAGAAGATTGATTTGCTTTAGGAGAGACATCATCTTAAAGAGTGTAACAATTTCCCTTACAATTCCATACTCCAATACTAAAGTGTAGGGGTATTTAAAAATATAAAAACATATAACTTTATAAATGTGTTTGGTAAGAATAAAAATCTTTTATTGTTGTTGTTGTTGTTATCATTATTATTATACTGGAAATAGTACTTATACTGAAAACCTTTTGGTTCTTTACTGTGGAAACTGAACAGGGTAATGGCAAAAAGCTGATTTCTGAAATTGGACCTTAACAAGTTTTCTCAAAAACTCTGCAACTTTCTAGTTGTGTGACTTTAAGCAAGTAACTTAATTTCTCTGTGTCTCAAAGTCTTCATCTGCAAACTTGGAATAAAAATTCATAAGATCTACCTCCTGGAGTTATGAAGGTCAATTGAGTTAATAGATGTATTGTCCTTGGCACTGAACTTGGCCTGTATAGTGACTTGATGAACATTCACTCTTCTTGTTATTACAAACAACTCACTTCCTCCCATTTGGCACCCACAGCCTCCTCCCATCCCTTCCATAATCTGGTTACCACTACCCATTCTCAGTTTAACAATATGTCCTTCAGGTAGCCTTCTCCATCCCACAATGGAGGAATAGATGTCTCTTCCATTTGCATTTTCAGACTTTTTAGGGTGTACTTCTAAAGATATTAGTTTTGCTGAATGAAGTTATTTTCCTGTTCCTCTATGCTTTTCATACAATAAAGATTGAAAAACAGGAACAGTGTCTGTATGCTCAACATAGAAAGATAGTGGGATATTCATCAATCATGAGGGGAAATCATCAGGCCTGATAATGCAGAATCAGGATGTAGGAAAGAGAGGAGGGAAAATTGCTTGAGATGAGACACAATTAAAACAGTGTGGGGGAAGAATGACAGACAGAAATGTTTTGTAGCAATTTGCAACAAGTGGCTTTGATGGTTTAAGGCCTCATCTTTTAAGGCATGCCTTAGTATGATTCTCAGTAACATACCAATAGTAACCCTTGGAATCAGGAGTCTGCTTCTCCCTCTACATTGCTTTCTAGACCTGCTGTAATTTAGGACTTTTCCAGAATGCTTTAGCTCAAGGTCATCCTGTAAGAAAACATGGTGTTTGAAGCCTAGAGATGTCAGATAACTTCCTGTGAGAGGAATACAGTTATTTGGGAACACACACTGCCAGTACAGTCATTACCAAGAGTTCTCAGGCTTGGTTTTGTTTTCATTGCAACAGGGAACAAGGAAGGAAAGTGACTTCTTTGAATTTCCAGGAAGTCAACCTTTGGACACATCTCTGCTCCTTTCCTCAGAGTATAGCCTCACAGAAGTAGAGAGTAGAGGAGTGATTTCCAGAGGCTGGAGAGGGCAGAGGGCAGGAGAGGACAAGGAGAGATTGATTAAAAAGTTCCTGTGAGATAAGAGATAGGAGGAATGATTTCCAGGCTTCAAAGCACAGCACAGTTGCCATAGCTCACCAAAATCATTGTACATTTCAAAATAGCTAGAAAATGGGCGGGGTGGGGGCTGTGGCTCAGAGGTAGAGAGCTTGCCCAGCACATGTGAGGCACTGGGTTCTATCCTCGGCACCACATAAAATTAATTAATTAATTAATTAGGCATTAAAAAAAAACCCTAGCTTAAAAAAATAGCTAGAAAAGAGGATTTCGAATTCTCTTGCCACAAAGATATGATGAATATTTGAGATGATGAATCTGCTCCTAATCCTGATGTGATCGTTAGAGATTATATACATTTATCAAAACCTCACAGTATAATTCATGAATAGGAAAAATTTCCATGTGTCAATTAAAAATTAAAACTGCAGTCATAAAAATTACAAAGAGAAAACAGAAACAAGCTTCAAGTATCCTATTACCATGAGGTCAGTCTTCCTTAAGGAAGTATTAATAAGACTCCTGTCTTCTGGAGGATGTCTGTCCAGATCCTTAGACTTGTGACTAAGGCCCAACTCCACCCTGTCCCCATAATCACAGCCATTCTTTTGACAGTAGGATCATTCTACTGGTTTCTCAGTGGTTATCTCACCTCCGTCTTGATATAATGCACTCTCCATGCTTCTGCTAGAGATTGTTCTAAAACTTGACCTTGCTTCACTGCACCTTGCTTTTTTTTGCTCCATGTTTTCTCCTGCTGCCAAGTCTTCACAAAGTGCAGTTGCCTCTGATTGAATGCTTCCTCTCCTTAACCACTCAGGATCCTCCTTCTTCTCCCTAAGGAATCAGCCTGAGCAACTCTCCCTGTCCATTCTCAATTTCTCCACACTGAATAAGAACTCATTCATGATTTCATGATACTTTGTGCATCTCTCAATCCTAAAGATTCGGATTTATTGGAAAATCATAACATTTCTAATTTACCAGAGGACTAAATTATCATTGAAGCTACACTTATTGATCTTTGTGTCCCCAGTTCCTACCTAAACTCCTGGGTATATAGTAGACACTCAGAAATATTTATTGAAATTGATCTAGAAAGTTATAAGAGATCCACAAAAAAGAATGATCTTTCACTAGGAATAAGAAAATAAAGTCTGGCATGGTATATGCTATCTGAGATCTCTGAACAACCTAACTACAACCCCTAAGAAAAGAAATTTGGATTTTGGTTGTTTATTCATTCTTTCTTTCTTCCTTCCTCCCCCCCCCCTTTTTATTTTGTTTTTCACTTCACACATGCACACTCATTTTTAATATATTCAGGTTAGTAGGAGAAATAAAAGTTAGAGGATTATTTTCCCCAGTACTCGAAATTGAACTTTATCACTGACTGATTTTTATTTTTATTTTTTTTTAATTTTGTGACAGGGTCTTCTTAAATTGCTCAAGCTGGCCTTGAACTGTGATCCTCCTGCCTCAGACTCCCAAGTAGCTGGGATTACTGGCATGCATCATTGTGCCTGACAGTTACAGGAAACAAGCTATGTAGTTCAACCAAATCATTCAGAATATTTAAGCTATTTTTTAAAAAAGTATTAACATAGAAACTTATCATGTATAGCAATAATGTTCATAAAACATGAAGTTAAAGCATTACTTATTAAAGATTTCAGATTACTTTCTATGTACAGGGAACTGTTTTAAAAATATCTATTCATTTATTTGTCATAACAACTTTAAGAGGAGATCATGGAGCAAATTTAAATCTCTCTTTAGTGTTTTGGGATAGTGGGTTGACTTCTTTTCCTTATATAATGCATAAAGATTTTGAATTAATAATACCTAATAACAACAAATTATTTTAAAATATTTTGAAAGATTAAAGTATTTAAGAAAGAACCTATTAGTGAAGAGTATTGCAGTATTTATCATCTCTATTGTGCTTGCAAAAAGAAAGAGACTAATTGAATATTTGGGGGGAATTTTGTCTGACATTGGAATATCGACATTAAGTAGAGCACCTGATTTATCATGGATAGATACTGTAATATTTTGTAGGCTCAAGATAAATCCAGGTTTGTCACAACATAAAGCAGATATCAGAATAAAATCTTGAAAATATTCTTATTTCTCCTCATTTGTAACTTTAATAAACAGTGATGATTAATTGCAGTAGGAGATTTCAAAAGAGAAGATTAAACTCTAGATAAGTTGAAATGTCAAAAGTGAAAGCTAATGCCACTGACTACTCAGAAAATAGCAGACTGGGTTCACATGTGGATCATTAATGACAAAAAAATCTGCAGACATTAATGAATACAGATCTAAACTAAGCTGCAACAAGCTTTCCTATTTTTAAAGAAATCATCAGTGTAAAAGAAAAATACAAGTATTCAAAAGTCAGGAGAAGACATAATACCACAGCAGAAAGCTATCAGGATTTTATCAATGAACAACATGTCTGGAGGAATGGCTAAGATCTCTGATAATGACATTAGCATCTAAGAATATCTGTTCAAATCTCAGATTAACAAAACCAAATTAATATATGCATATGTCAATTGAGTTTCCTGCTTATATGTCACCTCTCCATAGAGGCCTTTTGACAACTCATTTCTAATGTAACCTTTGGGATTCTCCATTTTCCATTACTTCATCCTGCTTGGTTTTTATCATAGCATTTATTCCATCCTAGTATTTTCTTTATATATATTTATTGGTTGATTTGTTTCTTCACTAGCTTCACAGTACAATAAAATACATGGAAATAGCAAACTATTTGATTTATATCACTGAGTGGGATAAAATCATTTGGTGAAAAATAAATGTTCATTTATGCCTTTCTCTTTAAAAATAAATTTCAACAGTACAGATTGAAAAAAAAAGTATTTCATGTGAAATATAATATATGTACATTATTTAATCACTGGGTCAGAATTTGCTGCTAGTCAGTCACTTGATCTTTAGTAAATCACTTGTTTTTTTCAGAAACAGTTTCCTCATTTGTCAAGCACTCATAATCATAGTCCAACCTCTCAAGAATTTTAAAATAATTCATAGGAAAGAATTTTTAACTATAAAATACAAAACAATTATGAAAAATTATGACAGATAGTAGAACCAAGGGCAGTTGACCAAAACCTCAGTGTAAACTGTTAGTGTCTCATGATAACTTTAAAAAATAGATACAACGTTGCATCCAAAGAAAAGAATAATTTTTGTACTGGTTGGACTCAAACCAGGTTATTGTATTTCCTCCCAGTTGCATATTTCAAGATATTGTCAATTGTGTACAAGTAGACCAAATACTTCTACAAGTGTGGAAATAGTGAAATTTGAAAAACAGTGAAGAAATTTGAGGGGGGGGTATGACCATAAGGAACATGGAAAGGAAAGTGGAGGCTGTGATGCTTATTTTGAAAATGTGAATAATTTTAATTAGAAGATGTATTATGTATAGTACCAAGATGCAAATGAGGAGTTGGAGGGAAATTAAAAAGTCAAACAGAGGTTTGACTCTTTTAAGGTCTTACTTGGTGAATGTAAGGAACAACCTACTAACTATAGCAATTTTATAGTGGTGGAGGTAGAGAAATGGGTAATCACACCCAAGGTAAAAAGGGGACTTGTCAGCAATGTTACCAAGAGTTTCAACTAGCTGAAGTTGAGGCTAGGTGATTTCAAGGTTCTTCCCAATTCCCATATTGTAATTAAATGCCATATTCCTAACATAAGTATTAAGAATGAAAGGATCATGAACTAATGTGCTGAAAATAATCCAAGAATATTTATTCTTACAGATAAACCCAATTCATGAGAGAATGGCAGATGACATCAGCCCTAAATCAATAAGAAGACCAATGGGGTGTGGTACTCAGCCAGAGAGATCACTGCTGCTTGTATTGGTCATCCTACTGAGACTCTCTTTAATATCCTTTAGTATTGTTACAGTTGTTTGTTGACAACTGTAAATGGTCACATTTATGAAACTTGATATCCATCAAGGATTCAGCTGTTGTATTTTGTAGGAAACTTGCTGTTGCCAATACAGATTCCTGCTAAATATACCCTTCAATTAAAGAATGGTCTCTCTCATCCTCCAGTCTTGAGGATGAGGAGGAGGAGGGAGATGCCTTAAAGACTCAGCTAGTGCCAATTTGGCAAATGATAAGTGTTAAAATATGTTTTTATGAAATGTTAAAATATTTGCCTTAAATGACTTTTGAATTGTGGGGCTTGAGGACCACAGTGGCTCCTCCTCATTACTTTTATGTTTGCATTACAAAGACAAATCTATCAACACCTCCTGTATTAACCATGTGATGACCTTTTCCTCATGTCCCTATACCTACATCTCTATTTTGAGAAAAAAATGCATGAAAGAGAGAGAGAGAGAGAGAGAGAGGGAGAGAGAGAGAGAGATAAAAGGGTAGAAAACAAGGACATTTAACCCACAGAGAAGCAGGTTAAAATTTCATTTTTTTTTTTTTTTTTCCTATTTCAGCTCAAAGCAGGAGGAGGCTGGAGGCTGCGGACTCAGTGCTGGAATGAGGAGTAATTGAGCTTGTGCTGAGCTGGAGGTAGCTTTCTCCTCCCGGTGTCATTGCTGCAGCCTCCACTCCCGGGTCCCTAGTTCTTCAGCTGCCTCTCTTCCTGGTGTAAAATCGCCTACAAAGACAGCAAAGCCGCCGCAGAAGTTGCCCGGCGTAAGACTACGGAGGTATTGGCTCAGTAACTTTTCACGTCATTTTCTGCTCTGGATTCCCTTCTCGCCTCTCCACGCAGCTTTTCCCACCGCAAATCACCAGTGCTCATGGGGCAGGCGAAGAGGAGCTTGCAGCACTGAGCTGAACCGGACTCGAGCCCGTGATGTCCGGCACCAAATTGGAGGACTCCCTCCCTCGTCGCAACTGGTCATCTGCTTCGGAACTGAATGAAACTCAAGAGCCGTTTTTAAATCCCACCGACTATGACGACGAGGAATTCCTGCGGTACCTGTGGAGGGAATACCTACACCCGAAAGAATATGAGTGGGTCCTGATCGCCGGGTACATCATCGTGTTTGTGGTGGCTCTCATTGGGAACGTCCTGGGTGAGTCTCCTCCCGGGCAGACCTCCAAAGGGCTGTCACCTCCCCCCCTGCCCCAGGCTGCAAAAGACTCTGAAGACCCCTCCCTTCCCTTGGGATGCAAACAAAGAGGTTGCTGCTCTCCGTGAGGTTTTTGATACAAAGAAAAAAATGTTAAAAGTTTTCTGATTTTACTAATCAGGACTAAGGGTGATTATTTCTCTTTCTGCAAGGGGAGAAAAGAAACCGTGGATTGTTTTTGTTTTTATTTTTGTTTTCCTCTGAGCACCTAGGTTACAAATACAGGGAGAGGGACAGTGACAGGCATCTCCAGGTGGATTTTGTGGAGTGTAAGGGAATCAGTCATGCTTTTGTGTAAACTGGCTAGGTGTTTTAGGAGCTTTGGGGGCAGACAGAGCTTGCAGAATGCAATGCTTGCGACCCTAGGGAGTAAGCTCTCTTTGGCTGTTGAAGTCACAAAGCATATTGTGAGCTAGGTAGCATGCCCTTGGCAAGGAGGCTTAGGCTCCAATCAAGAAATGGTAATGAAAGGGCAGAGAGCAGAGACAGAAGCAAAGCAGGGAAGCACACTCATTCTCCAAAACTGAATTAAACAGGAATCATGCAGGGAGCAAGGAGGAGCATCCAAGAAAAGTACCACGGAGACCTTAATCGTTCACCCATCCATTCACTCATTCATTCATTCATCCATTCAACCAATATGTTTTTTCTTTCCTCTCCAGAGGGCGCTTGTTGCCATGTTCATGAAAATATTTGTACGAACTGATTTTTTTTTTCAAAGATGATGGTAAGCTTAATACTAGACTCCCCCTACTTGTCCCTAGGTAGGTTTGTATGCAAACACAAATTTTCTTGTTCCCCCCATCACCCTCCCCACTATAATTTATGAGGGATGTGGAGGGGGGTTAGGTGACCTTATGAGGCTGTGGTTATGCAGTTTGCTAGGGCAAGAGGGGAATCTACTTCAAGAAAAGGAGCTTTGAAAGGAAAGGGCGATTTAAAATAAATTGTGAATGGAAGGAGCATGCACCTTAATGAATGGAGGTAGGAGGCTAGGAGGCATTTCAAATGCAGAGGGCAGTGTGGAGGAAGTCTGGGCTGAAAAATCACAGGAGGAGGTGGGGGAGGCTAGGACAAAATACTCCTGATTTTCAGTTATAAAAAAGGGGAGAAGGTGAGTGAGATGAAATGGGATGGGAGACTTGGAAGTTAAAAGCAAAAGATCTGTGGCTGCAGCAGAGGAAGATAAGGAACTTATCAGGCTTTGAGCACTCACCTGATTTTCACCTTTTCTCCCAAGTGTGTTAGTATGGGTAGGAAGCATCCAAAATACTCCCTCACCAATTCAGCAGGCAGAGTAGCTGACAGTTTGAGACTGAGAAGGATTCTCTGGAGAGTTAGTAGGATATTATTTGATGAGATAAGAACACTCTGAGAACTTTAGTTTGCTCTTTCTATATAATTTTTGGACAGGTTTGCTTTTGTTGATTTTTGTTAAAGGTAAAATAAAGGGGATCATCTTGGGATTCAGACAAAGTGGATAAAAGTATAAATATGCATAGTTAAGGATCTTTTATAAGGATTTCTTTAATAAAAATGCCTTTATTGCTTTTCTTCTTGTGATCCATCATTAGATTAAAACTATTAATACACATGGCTACCAGCATAGCAACATTTTACTGCATTATGCCAACACTTACTGAAAGGTGGGTAATCAAAAATGAACATATATTGAGTACCTACTGTGTGCCAGAGCCATTCACTTGTGCTGTCACTTAAAATGCAAAATAGTCCACATTAGAGGGAAAACCAAGACTTAGAGGTATTAAGTGACTTATTAAAGGTCATGATTGAGATTCAGTTCCATTTCTTCTAACCTCAGATTCAGAATTCTCCATTGTTATTCCATGCTAGATCTAGAAAGCATATAGAGAATGGAATCTGAATTCCTGATTGTCTGCAAGCTGATTGGATGGGTTTCTTCTCGACTTCATCTATGTCCTCAGCCAATAAAGTACCACAAGAGGTTAATGGCACTGTCATTCCTTCCACCAAAAACCTGTCTAGGAGGAATGTGATTTCTGTGCAGTACAAAATGACATTTTTTTCCCTGCAGGAATAACTACAAACCATAACCATTTCCCTTACTTATTTTTATTTCAGGCTTAATCTTTGTGATAAAATGAACTCTGCTTTGATGCTATTTCATTTTTTTTTCATTGCACATACTTTGTATTCCATGGTCTTCATATCCTAATTGCATAGTTTAGGGATATATGTTTACTAGCCTGAGGAATTTTAATTTCTAAAAGGAAACACCTCTACAGTAAAAGCTACCTGTTTCATAACATCAAGGAAAAGAGCACTGTCCACAGCCCCAAGTGCTGAAAGAGCCAATTTCATTCAGCTTAAAAAGAAATATTTACTCAAAGCACTTTGCTCTGAAAATACTGACAGCTATTTTCCTCAGGATTGAGTAACGCTGAAACCCTCTGCAGCTGAACTGAAACTCATTCCTTACTGCCATATCCCTGAAAGTTGATGAGGTTCAGGTTTGACATTTACACAAATGAGCAGTGTCATTACTCACAGTCAACTTCTTGCTCTTTGATGTCACTGTCAAATATACAAAATGGATTAGATTTAGAAATGCCTTTTTGCCCCTCTGACATAACTAATTTTACAGAGAATACCAGGACAAGAAGTCACATTATTCATGCAAGATAAAGAGACAATGGGAGGTATGAAGGTGAAATAACAGTGTAGGCAGCAGATGTAAACACTGACCCATTGGGTCCACTCACAATTTGAGCTTTCATGTAACTGCTTGGAAAATATCAATCTTGTTGAACTTACACATATAATGCCACCAGTTAGAAGTCATTTCTCCCACTGTGTCCTTTGGTGAAATGACATAACAAGATACTCTGTGCAGAATAATGAAGTCTTGGTCACCACCCTCCCCCCCACCACACACACACACACACACACACACACACACATACACACACAGAGTCTCTCTCTATCCTTATGTCTACTCTTCATTATCAGATGCTAATTCCAGAGATAGAAAGCTGTTTCTGGAAAAAATGACCAAGTCATTCACATGAAGAAACAAATTACTATAAATAGAATGGCATGAAAATTTGTATTTAGGAAAAAGCCATATGTGTGTCTAATTGCAGATTTTTAGGAAGGAGCATAGGTAAAAGCTCTTTGGGGAAGGAGCATTTTTCCGTTATCTGCAAACTGATGACACATAACCTATTCATAAATTTATCTGGTATGATGATTAAGTACATATACCCAATTATTTAATCAATATATTCTGGGCATTGTTATTTATTTATTTATTTATTTTTGTTTTGTTTTGATTTTTTGAGGCAGGGACTTGCTGAGCTGCATAGGTCCTTGTTAAGTTGCTGAAATTGGCTTCAAATTGCTATCCTCCTGCCTTAGCCTCTCAAGCTGCTGGGATTATAGGTATGAGCCACTGTGCCCAGTTCAATGTTTGGTTTTTAAAATTAATGTGTATGTGAGTGAGGACTCCTGGGGAAACTTGAAGAAATATATTTGATATAAATTTTACCTCTAATTCCTTGAATGGAAATGAGGGGGATAGGGAGAGAGAAAGAGAGAAGAAAGGTTTCTAGTCATTTCAAACATTAAACACCTAGAGAAAATAATCAATATACTGCCTCTCTTTTGTATTCAGATATCCTAACATCCACGTGGTATGCTTCTATATTAGTTATTACTGTCTCCCATATGAAAAATGATTAAAAAATTCAAGAAATATAGACATCAGTCCAGTGATGTGTTTCTTGTTTCTTGTGTGACCATTAGCAAGTTTTAAATTGTTCAGGTCTATTTTTTTCTAATTAAAAATTAAAATTGATAATGCTTGCCTTATAGAAATTATATCAGAATATAATGTATAGATATCCTCTGTGGATGTATATAGAGGAATACACACTCACGTACACACGCGCGCGCACACACACACACACACTTTCTTTGAAATATAGTAAACACTATTGATTTATGTCAATCTCTATCCCTTTTTTCCCACTACTGTAATCTCTCCTCAGTGTGGATTGTAGCCATCTTCTGCCTTTATGGCCAATCTGAATCTCTGTAGCTCTTTATGGCCTCTGCCCTCACCTTTTTCTCAATAATGTAAGTAAGCTGGAGTTGGCACACTACTCTTCTTTTCCTTCCTAGCTCCATCCATCCACCCTCCTCTTACTGATTGCTCAATATTCCCTTCTCTCTCTCTCTCTCTCTCTCTCTCTCTCTCTCTCTGAAGGTCATTCCTAATGACTGGATTATTTTTCTTTTTCTCTCAGTTTAAGTTGCCAGCACTGGGTATCTTTCACTTAAAGTTCATTTGTTGCTGTTGTTGCTATCATTTTATCTATCACTACCAATGTTTTAAATAACATATATACAATATGTTGATTTAATTCAGTTTAAGTACATTGTAAATTAAAGAATTTATCAGGTAAAAGTTAGGATAATTTGTATATGTGGGGGGTGGGAATCTGTAATAGTGCTGTTTTCTACAGAATTTCTACAGAGTCAGGTTTATGCCCTGAAAGGGGAAGTAGCAGAGGTGACCACTGGCACTCCTAAGCCTAGGAGACAGTGCTCTTCTGCTTCTCTTCCTATCCAGTTCAGCAGCATGGATGTCTGTAAACCCATCCTTTCCTACACAAAAAGAAGAGGAGGATTAGGTACACTACTCAAGTTTGCCAAGAATCAGTAGAAATCAGGAATCATGAAGGTAAATGGTGATATAAGCCATTACATTCTAAACCTGTTGTGTGTTTTTAGTAATAGATTTTCAAAAAATGCTTATCTAAATAAGAGTTGAACCAACCCATACATCTGCGTTTTTGCTAAAACCATAGCCATTTAGTTTTAATTGGTAAAAATACATTATGTCTGACTTGAATAGAATCTCAATGATAACTTTTCAAATGGCTACTTCATAGATAACAGCGACATTTATCATGAGCAGATAATAATGAGAGTAACATGGTACTGATAATTTGAATGTAACAGATTCATTGCATATTTGAAAGTGAAATAATGGAATAAAAAGCATTGTTAAAAGAGGAAAAATATGAAAATCAAATTCAAGTGTAATTCTTTAGTTTTTAAAATTTTGTTCTCATTTTAGTAGGGCGCACATACTACATTGCATCATGTATCTGTATGAGTTTTCATTATTTTGTATTTTAATTATATTTTAAAAATCTCATGTGCTGTGGCTGTTATTATTCCAAAGTTTCTGAATTCTCATCGAACTCCTCAAATTTTAGAAATATCCATTGTTGATATTAGTTCACTAGTGAAAGAAGATCCCTCCACCTTCCTTCCTGTGGAATCTTGATATTTCCCACAGGGAGGGATGCTCTCTTTGTTGATTAATGGCTCACTGGCATCATTCAGGCAGTGACAAGTGAGAGGTAAAACTGAGGGTGTTCAAATCCACTTCTTCTTCTCACTGCAAAAGAAAATAAAGAACTCAATAGAGTTCCATATGTCAAGTCCTATATGCCAGACTTCACTTATATGTGTTTAGTTGGTGTTTCACAGCAAACTTACTGTGAGATTACTAACTTTGTCTTATAAGTGAAAAAAATGAAATGCAAAGAATAATTTTAACATATTCCCAAGATCAGTCAGATAGTAAGTAGCAGCACTAAGATTCAAACACCCATTTATCAGATTCCATGTTCCATGCTTGCTTTATTACTTCATTCTTCCTCTTTCTCCAGCTTCTAACCCTAACTGGAGGCACACAGGAGAAAGGATGGAGAAAGTAATGCTCTGATGTGCCCTCTAGACGATTTACAGTTTTTCTGGCATGTTGCCCTGCTGTTTTTCTGGTAGACTACAGTTCAGCTCTGAGGATGAGCTCATTTGATAAGCTAATCAAGGTCATTCTAGGGTTATTGTACAAGAGAAAAATCTAAGGTAAAATAGGTGCTGCCAAAAATGCTTTTGCTTTTCTGGGGGTGGGGGTGACTCACTGGAAAAAAAGAAAGACAGCTGTGGCCAGGAATTATTTTGTTATCAAAAGTGCTTTTGTTAGACATAAATGAAGACAAAGACCTAAGCACTTACAACCTCACATAATCTATAGATATTTTTTTCTTGTGTTTAAAAAAATTATTAAATTGTCTTTAAAAGTATTTGCTTAAATAAATCATAAGTTTATATTCCTTTTGTTAAATAGGTCAATCTTTATATAACATAATAGTGTTCCTAGACCAGAATGTTTTTTACATATGTACAAAGAGGTGTCACGTATTACACCATACATGAGATAAACTTAAGACACTGACTGTAGAAAATCTGAGATGGAATGGAATGAAATGCCTGATGTGTATGGACAGTCCATCAAATAGCTGACTATGATGACTATATTTGTTCACTTTGTCTTTGTTCTCAAGGACAGGTGATTTTTTTTTTAACCAAATAGATGTGTAGGATAGATATTAAAATTACACTAAATCATTTGCCAGTGGAATTGTTTTCTCATAAAACTCCCAAAATGCTTAAAATAAGTGACTACTTTATTTCTAAAATGTATTCCTAATATATATTAGAAATTATTATCACTGTGTTTTTACTAGTAATTTACTTTCAACATTGGAAACATAGAAACGATGCTTAATATTTCTATAGTATTTTAACCTTCAGGTGATATTGTTGCGGGTTTTTTTTGGGGGGGTCTCAATTGTTCCTCACAATGACCTTATGAGGTGGATATAT
>NW_025999982.1:21742730-21760595 GCF_001458135.2 Marmota marmota marmota
TATATATATATATATATATATATATATATATATATATATATATATAATTTTAGTTGTAGTTGGACACAATAATTTTATTTTATTTATTCATTATTATGTGGTGCTGATGGAACCCAGGGTCTCTCATATGTGCTAGGCGAGTGCTCTACTACTGAGCCACAACCTCAGGCAATGAAGCTGACGTTCTATGAAAACTCAAGTAGTTGAAGTGATTTAAAGTCACAATGAATGAAAAGCATGAGTACACAGAAATGTCAGGTGTTTAGTGTGGGAAATCTTGCTGATTTTCTTGTATTTCAAGAGCACAGGAAAAAGGGGATATAATGACCTTTGTCTGGCCTTCAGTTAGTTCATCTTTGCTACTTAATTTTATTAGTATTCAGGGAATGATTCACATTAATCAAAGCCACTAACTTGTCAAAATAAAACAAACTAATGATTCTAATAATTAAATTTATGGTAAGAAGTAACTTATAATCCCAGGTTTCTCAATGTCCTTTTAGCCATCAGTCTTTTTCTGTACAGAAGCTGCATATCTCCCAGATTCAATTGCAGTTAGGTTGATATGACATGATTGGATTTGACCAAATGATTATCAGCATGACTGACACATGTGTCACATGTCATATGTGTCACTGATATATGAAGACTATTGGTCTGAAGAGCTAGGCTGTTCTATTGTAGCATTAACCCTGAATTGTCATCAGCTTAATACCACGGAGGTTTATTGCTTGCTCATTTAACATTTAGTGTGAGCTGGAGTCTGTTTCACCTAATGATGTATGTGGACCATTCTGCATGTTTTATGTACCTCTTCACCACATGAACTCTGGTAACCAGCTTCCAAGAAAACTTTTAGTGATACCCCTTGCAGGCTTTCTGATATTCATACCATTGTTTGTTGCCTTTCTATATTATGTCAGAATTGGTCTGGGTGACAACAGCGTACAGAAAATGTAAGAGGATTTCTTTTCCAAGAATACATTATAAAAGATCATAACATCCGGCTTTAGTGTCCACTCTTTGTCTTGCTCTTAAATGTATTCCTCTAGACAAGGTATTGAACTCTTCAGCCAAAGTCATAGAGGAAATGCAGTCTGTTAACAACTTCATGTGTGAGTTTACAAGCAAATTCCACAGTTCAGGTTGAGTCTTGAGATGACTACAAGAGCACCCCCAACCTCATTAATCCCTAGATTGAGAGCAACTTAATGGCAGACTGTGAGTCAAAGCATCCAGCTAAGCTTCTCGTAGTTTCTTGACCATTCTCTCAGTGCATTTTTTGTTGTTTTAAGCTGTTAAATTTTGGAATAAGTTGATGTACAGATTCTAAAGTTGTCATTGCAGAGGAGTGAACTGGAATACATATTGGCTCTTAACTACTTTTTTCCAAAATATAATGTGTCAGTAATGCTCATAAAAAAAAAAAAAACAGATGTCAGTCATGCTCATTTCATTTGGCCAAACCCAATCATATTATATCAACCTAACAGGAAGGGAAGCTGGGAGACGTGCAATCTCTATCACAGAAATCAAAAGAGTTAAAAGTATTCTTAATTTTCATAAACTCAGAACAAGGAATCAAGGAATTCCATACCTTATGGTATACCACTAAGATAAACTGGTGGATACTTCATTCACATTTTGGATCTCTGAAAATAGAAATAACTGATAACATTGAGGGATTTTGTCCTTTTAGCCATCAGTCTTTTTCTGTACAGAAGCTGCATATCTCTTAGATTCCCTTGCAGTAAGGTTGATATGACATGATTGGATTTGGCCAGATGATTATCAGCATGACTGACACATAGGTCACATGACATACATGTCACTGACACATGAAGACCATTGGTCTGAAGAGCCAGGCTGCGCCATAGTAGCATTAACCCTGAATTGTCATCAGCCAATTGTGCCAATTACTGTGCTGATCTGAGAATGCTAGATAATAGAATCCAAGGGACCTGCTGTCCAGTTGAAGAGACAATCATGTAAACAGATAATCTCAATATAATGTGTCCTTTGCTGTGATAGAGGGGGCACAAAATGTAGTGGAAGCATATAAGGACACTTAGCTCCATCTGGGGGATTAGAGAAAATACAGGAAGAAATGACACCTAAACTGAGTTTTAATGGATGCATTCAAGTTCCCCAAGTGAAGAAAATTGGGTAAGGATGTTCTAAGCAGAGGAAACAACATGAGCAAAATCAAAAAGGCATGAAATTGCAGGAACTATAAAGAGAATATTAAACAATTGGGTAACTCCAGTGTGAGTAGAGAAGAGGAAAGTCTGGAGATAAGTTTGGACCATGAATAGCCTTGTGTACCATGCTCAAAACAGAGACTTGTACACTGGCTTAAGAGGAAGCCATTAAAGGATTTTAAAGAAAGTGACTTCATTAGTTTGCATTTCCCATGAGAGCATTCTGAAGAAGATGTAGAGAATAAATCCAAATAAAGAAAGACAAGTGAAAGTTTTCATACTGAGATTTGTGTCTTATTTTGGCTCCTCTAATTAATCAAGAGAGCTTTAATGACAAAGAAAAGAAAAAAAAAAAAAAACACCTGACAGTAGTGGTCATAATATAAATTCCCTAGATAATTATTTCTGGGAGGCCTTCTACATGATTCATAAGGAATAAAGAGAAGAAAGGAGATAGAAAATGGGGAAAGAATAAGAAATACAGAAGGAAAGAAAAAATGTAATTTTGAAAAGTAATTTATAAGTAATTTATCTATGAAATAATTATCTATAATTTATTTTTTGAATATATGCTTATGAATCTTACATGGAATAGCTTCATTAATACTTTTCAATATTTTATATAGGTTCTCACTAACACATTTTGTAATAACTTAACTCTTTGGGTTGTTGTGTGTTACTATACTCTTAGCAATTCCTTATTTTGGCCTTTAATTCAAGTTTGGGCCTCACACTGAAAGATAAAAGATTAAAATATTGAAATCCAATCAATATTTTTTCACACTTTTTATCAATTAAATTTCAGGGTTTTTTTCTTCATTACCTACAACTTTCTAGGGGCTGTGGATATGGTTACTTGTAGAATGCTTACTAAGTTTGGGCAACTCCCTGGTTTTGATTCCCAGGACCACAAGGAAAATTTTCATTTGAAAATTGATTTTAATTGATATTTATACCATTTAAATTATAATTAAAGATGTTTAATTGATCCCAATCAATTGTTAAGGAATTTCAGTGAATTCCTTAAAAATTGGCATGAGAACATGCTTCAAAAGTTTTAAAGATAGTTTAAAAACTTTCATTTGTTATTCCTCATTCACAATGAGAAGACAACAGTGATTAAAAGCTGTAGTATCCTTTTCTAGATTCTCAATGGTCTTTTAACCCTACTTAGTGACTCTAAAATGAAATTTATAAAGCACATGGTTTGTAACCTTGTGAGGACTTGAGCTTACTACACTACTACAAATGGGGTCAGTAAAAACACTGGCAATAATAGTTTATTTCATCAATTTGGAAAGAATTTGATGAGTCATCCACTTTGGTGGACAACTAAAATGCTTACAAATACCATTTTGAAGGAAATCCATCTTTCTGGAAAAGGAAAGATTGTGCTAATCTTTCTGGAACAGGAGTAAGGATGTAGGGCTAAGTGCTTATGCAAGCATATTATTATTATGCGAGACTGAGTCAGCTTTTCATTATGAAAAAATAGCTAAAAATGTAATATTTTCAATTATAGTATTTTATACAAAAGTTATCAATGGTGGAAAGCCAGGAAGCAAACGTATTTACAAATTTTATAAGCCAATATAGAAAAACATCTTAATGATTAGAATAATTATGTGCATGGGCTTGATTTATACTTTGGACAAAAGAAAGCCTAGAAAGTCATTGTTCTTTGAAGTCATTGGAAAGGATTTTGGTGACTCAGAGATTCCTGAAATATTGCTAGATTACTTTACATTGCCTTTAGTTTATAAATTTATGTTTTTTCCCCAAGACATAGTAAAATTTGTGACTAGTCACTGACAGGAAACCAAACCATTTTAGAGAAAAGGGGAAATTAGAAATTTAAGAATTTAAAAATGCAAACACAAAAAATATGTTCACACATCTTACACATAAATACAAATTTGGGAGATTTAATAATATGAATAATATGATTAATAGGCTCTAGTATTTTTTCAATGAAGGATTAAGAAGCTATTTTTCAAATATTAAATATGCCAAAAACTGGACTTAAAGCCTTGATCTTCCCAAAATCAAAGGGAACTATCCACTGTGTAAATGAACTATAGACTTTAGGGTAGTAGAAAAGTTAAATACACTGGAGATGAATAAGTCCTTGAATTAATATTCAAAGAAGGAGCATTCCCTGAGTGATTAGTCATTGTAACATCATTTCTTCTCCTCAACAGACTCCATATATTTGTGCTTTAGGGTCTTCTCAGCTGCTACCCACTCTGATGCTCCCATGCTGCCTTCCTTTCATGTGTCACATTTTCACAGAAAGTCTCTCAGACTTCAAAGTCTGCATCGCTACCCCTTCCTGTACAAGAAGAGTTGAAGACACCCCCCCACCTTTTTTTTTTCAATCAAAGGACTTATTACTTTTTAAAATTATATTGTTGTTTTGTTTGTTCTTTTTTTTTTGCCATCTCACTTAAGTAAAGGGTATGTTCCTTAAAAGTGGTTTCTTTAATTTCCTCGTTTGCAGATATATCCTTAGGGCCTAGAACAGTGCCAGGAATACAGAACATTTTAAAACTACCAAATTAATGGCTAGACTTCCACTAGGAGAAATATCTTAGATGTAAATATATTTTTAAAATTAGGTATTGCGGGCTTTAAGATTCTGTATAAATATTTAAAATAAACTTTCAATGATTTGCATTATATTGGTGATTATTTTGGTCTATATCTTTATTTATTTATTTATTTATTGGTCCTGTGGATTGAATTTAGGGACTTTTACATATTAAGCCCATGCTCTCTCGCTGAGCTATATTTGAGACCCATTTTGGTCTGTTTTTTAAGGACCAACCATGTATGTTAAAATAAGAGTTTTAAGTTATTAAAATAATGATTGTGAGATATGACTTCCAAAATTCCTCAACAGTTCTGTGATCTCTTTGACATTACTTAGTGACTTACAGCATGAAACTATTTGCTTTTCATGGAAAGCAAATGTGATTTATAAACTGTAATAGTATTGCTTTTTGTTTTTTCAAGGAAAGTACACCAAGAACCTTCCAAATAATGTACTGTATTTCTGCCATAATGGAGAAGAACATGTAATGTGCAAAAACTTCTGCTTTAACTGTTTGTTTCAAAATAATCCCCAGCCACTTTCATAAAAGTCTAAGGAAACACTTGACCATTAATGTCCTAAATGATGTAAGAGCTGTGACCAAGTGTCACCACGACTCTATGTATTTTTTTCAGTAAAAAGAGTTGCATAGGGATCAGGCATGCCCCCAAAAGGCTCCGATTAAGGATTCCTCTGTTATTTTCTTACTTTACCAGTGATTTATACCAATTCTTTGACTCTGGCTCTGGACTGTGTAGACAATTGAAAAAAAAAAATAAGGCTGGGAATATAATATAGTTCAGTGTTAGAGCACTTGCCTAGCATGGAAAAGGTCCTACATTTTTTTTTTTTGATCCCCAGCACTGTCGAGAAAAATAAATAAAAGAATCATACTTCAGGCAGAGTTCAAGAGCAATGTTGATCAAAGCTGAATAATTGTAAAAATTTATGTTAATAGTGAATAAAGAAAACAATAACCCTCTGACTGACTCTGGCCCTCAGTTTCCTGAAATGTCAATCAAATTATAAATTTTTAAAAATCCAAAGAGCAATCTTACTCAGAGAAGGGTGGCACTGAGAATTTTGGCAGACCTTGGAACAATCAAACCAAGATTATCAGTATTTGTTGTTACTGTAAGTCAGTGAATTGCAGTAGAATTTACAGAGTAAACACATCAACAAAAGTCTTCATCATAGACTGTATTAGTTAATTCTCCCGTCACTATTATTTACTCCTTTTCCCAGGTAGTGAAATTTTATATTAATAGAGAGCTGCTATTGTGTTGGTTGTCTGTATCGCTTTACTTGTATCAGTTGGCATTACTATTCTTTTATTATTATTATTATTATTATTATTATTGAATTATAGATATACATGGAAGGTAGGTCCATTTTGAAAAGATAAGACATGGAATTTGATTTCAATCCTGGTTGCCTACCCTTTTCCACCACTCTTCCTCCCCTTATTATCCTTCCTCTAATAATCTTCCTTTTGCTCTTCTATTTATTTTTCATTGATACTTTGTACATATACATAAAAGTTAAATTTATAAATGCATATAACATAATTTTGTTAAATTCATAAAATATTTCCTCCTCTTTCCCATCCCTCCTTTTTCCACCTCATTCTTCGGATTCTACTACAATAATTTTCCCTATATTGTTATAATATCTGATCCCCCAATCTTCTTTTTTTTTGAGCTAGCTTACACATTGGAGAGAAAACATTCAATCCTTGATTTCCTGCACCTGGTTTATTTCACTTCCCATGATATTCTCAATTTCCATTCATTCACAGGCAAATGCTAGTATTTCATTTTTCTTTATGGATGAGTAAAAAAACTCCATTGTGTATATATACCATATTTTCTTGATCCATTCATCTTTTGGTGGGAAACTGGGCTGATTCCACAATTTTGCTATTGTGAATTGTGCTGCTAGAAACATTGAAAAGGCTGTATCACTATAGTATGCTGACTTTTCTCCATTTGGATAAATATCAGAGTGAGATAGCTGGGTCATAGAGTTGTTCCTTTTTTTTTTTTTTGAGGAATCTACATACTGCTTTCCAAAGTGATTGTACTAAATTGCAGTCCCATCAAAATTGTATGAATGTACCTTTCCCCCACATCCTCGCCAACATGTATTCTTTGTGTTCTTGATAATTGCCAATTTGACCAGATGAAATGAAATCTTAGTGTAGTTTTGAATTCCATTTCCTTGGTGGTGAGAGATGTTGAACATTTTTCATATATTTATGAGCCGTTTATGTTTATTCTTGGGAGAAATATCTGCTTAGTTCTTTTGCCCACTTACTGATTGGGCAATTTACTTTTTTGGTGTTTTTCAAGTTCTTTATATATTCTGGACATTAATCCCCTGTCAGAGTAGCAGCTGACAAAAGATTTCTCTCCCATTCTTAGGCTCTCTCTCCATGTTCTTAATCATTCCCTTTCCTGTGCTGAAGCTTTTTAATTTGATGGCATTTCACTTCATTTATTCCTGGTATTATTTCTTGAACTTCTGGGGTCTCATTGAGGAAGTTGGTACAGGAGTAATGGAGGGGTAACATTTTTTTACTTCTAGCAGTCACTACAATTTTTAATTCCTAAGTATTTGATTCATTTTGCTTTGACTTTTATGAAGGGTGAGAAAGAGGGATCTAGTTTCATTCTTCTACATAGAGACATTCATTTTTCTCAGCACCTTTTGTTAAATAGACTATCTTTTCTCCAACATATATTTTTGGCACCTTTGTCACATAACAAATGGCTATAAGTATGTGAGTTTGTCTCTGTGTGAACTGTTCTATTCTTTGGTCTTCATGTCTATTTTGATGCCATGCTGTTTTGGTTACTATAGATATATTGTGTAATTTGAGATATTGTGATGACTCTAGCATTGCTTTTCTTGCTCAGGAATGCTTTGGCTATTCTAGGTAATTTTTGTTGTTGTTGTTCTTCTTCTTAGATATACATGAAAGTAGAGTGTATTTTGACATATTATATTTATATGGAGTATAACTTATTCTAATTAGAATCCCATTCTTATAGATGTACATGATATGGAGTTTCACTTATATGAACATAACAAAGTTATGTCTGACTCATCCCACTTTTTTTTTATTCCTATCTGATCTCCCTTCCCTTCATTCTCCATTGTCTAATCCACTGAACTTCTCTCTTCCCCTCCCCTCCCTTGTTGTGTGTTAGCATCCACATATCAGAATATTTGACCTTTGGTTTGGGAGGATTGGCTTATTTTGCTTATAATTAGAGTCTCCAGATCCATGCATTTACTGGAAAAAGTCATAAAGTCATTCTTTTTTGTAGTTGAGTAATATTCCATTGTGTGTATATATCACAATTTCTTTATTCACTCATCTGTTGAAGAGCACCTAGTTTGGTTCCATAGCTTAGCTATTATGAATTGAGCTGTTATAAACATTGGATGGGTCTGTGTCACTGTAGTATGTTGATTTTAAGTCCTTTAAGAATATACTGAGGAGTGGGATAAGTGGGTCAAATGGTGATTCCACTCCAAGTTTTCTGAGGAACCTCCATACTGCTTTCCAGAGTGATTGTGCCAATTTACAGTCCCACCAGCAATACATGGGTATACTTTCCCCCTACATCTTCCACATTTATTATTACTTGTATTCTTGATAATTGCTATTTTGACTGTAATGATAGGGAACCTCAATGTAGTTTTAATTTGCATTTCTCTAGTTGCTAGAAATGTTGAAATTTTTTCATATATTTGTTGACCATTTGTATTTCTTCTTCTGTGAAGTACCTGTTCAGTTCTTTTGCCCACTTATAAAAACTATATGTGTTAAACCCAATGCTTCATTCTAAATGGAGAAAAATTGAAAGTGTTCCCTCTAAAAACTGGAACAAGACAGGGCTGCCCTCTTTCACCACTCCTATTCAAATTAGTCCTCAAAAAAAAAAAAAACCCTAGTCAGAGCAATCAGACAGAAAAAAAAATTCAAATACAAAAGAAGAGCTCAAACTATTCCTATTTGCTGACAACATGATTTATATTTAGAAGACCCAAAAAAAATCCACCAGAAAACTTCTAGAACTCATAAATGAATTGAACAGAATAGCAGGATATACAGTAAACACTGATAAATCAATTGTATTCCTATACATTCATGATGAATCAGCTGAAAGAGAAATTAGGAAAATTATCTCATTCACAATAGCCTAAAAATAAATAAATAAAATATTTGGGAATCAACCTAACAAAAGAGGTCAGAAACCTCTACAATGGTAACTACAGAACTGTAAAGAAAGTAATTGAAAAAGACATTAGAAGATGGCAAGGTCACCCATGTTCTTGAATAGGCAGAATAAATATTATCAATAAATATTGGCCATACTACCAAAATATTGTCAATAAATATTGGCCACACTACCAAAATTGCTGTACAAACCTAATGCAAATCCTATAGAATCCCAATAATGCTATTCATAGAAATTTTTAAAAAGCAGTCATGAAATTCATTTGAAAAAGCAAAATGCCCAGAATAGCCAAAGCAATCCTCAGCAAGAAAAGTGAAGCAGTAGGCATCACAATACAAGACCTTAAATAATACTACAGATCTATAGTATTAAAAACAGCATGGTATTGAAAGAAAAACAGACATGAAGATCAATGGTACAGAATAAAAGATATATATATATCTATATATAGATAGAGAGAGAGAGAGAGAGAGAGAGAGAGAGAGAGATTATACTAGACAAAGCTGCCATAAATATCTATTATTATTCTAATAAATGGTGCTGGGAAAATTGGAAATCTGTATGTAGTAGAATGAAATTTAACCCCTATCTGCACAAAACTCAAAAGGGATTAAGAACCTAGACATTAGATCTGAGACCCTGCACCTAATAAAAGGAAATGTATGCCCAACTTTTATCATATCAGCTTGAGAACCAACTTCCTCATAATACTTCTAAAGTGCAAGAAGTAAAATCAAGAATCAGTAAATGGAATGGTATCAAACTAAAAAGCTTCTTCACAGCAAAGGAAACAATCAAGAATGTGAAGAGAGGGGAAAAAATCTTTGCCACCTACTTCTCAACTAGAACATTTATCTATAGGATATACAAAGGACTCAAAAAACTTAACACCCCACCCCCAAAAAAACAACCCCAAAACAAATAATACAATCAATAAATGAGAAAAGGAACTGAGCAGGCACTTCACAGAAGAAGAAATACTCCAGGTCTTTTAATCTTTCAAGTGAATTTAAGGACTGTTTTTTCTAGTTCTGTGAAGAATATCATTGATATTTTGATGGGAATTGCATTGAATGAATATATTGCTTTTGGTATACGACCGTTTTGACAATATTAATTCTGCCTATCCAAGAACATGGGGGTCTTTCCATTTTTTAAGTGTCATCTTCAATTTCTTTCTTCAGCGTTCTATAATTTTCATTTTAGAGATCTTTCACCTCCTTAGATTAATTCCCAAATACTTTAATTTTTTGAGGTTATTATTAAAGGGATGGTTTGCCTCAATTCTTTCTCAGAAGATTTGCTGTTGGAGTTTAGGAAAGCTATTGATTTATGAGTGTTGATCTTGTATCCTGCTACTTTGCTGAAATCATTTATCAGCTTTCAAAATCTTCTGGTGGAGTTTTTTGCATCTTCTAGTTTTGGATCGTGTCATCAGCAAGCAGAGGCTGACTTATTCTTTTCCTATTTGTATTCCTTTAATTTTCTTCTCTTGCCTGACTGCTCTGACCAGATTTTTAATAATAAATACAAGTAGTAATAATGGATATCTTTGTTTTATTCCTGATTTTTAAAAAAAAATCTTTCAGTTTTTCTCCATTTAGTATGATGTTGGCTTTAGGTTTGTCATATAAAACCTTTATAATTTTGAATTGAGTTCCTTTTAACACTAGTTTCTCCAATATTTTTAACATGAATGGCTGCTGGATTATATCAAAGGCCTTTTCTGCTTCTATTAAGATGATGATATGATTTTTGTTCTTAATTATATTCAAGTGGTGAATTACATTTATTGATTTGCTTATGCTTAACTAACTTTGTATCCCTTGGATAAAACCTATTTGATCATGCTGTACTATCTTCTTGAGGTGTTTTTGAATGTGGTTTGCTAATTTATTACGGATTTTTACATCTATGTTCATTAGGGATATTGGTGTGTTGTTCTCTTTCCTTGAGGTATCTTTTTCGTCATTTTGGAGTCAGGATTATACTGAACTCATAGAATGTATTTAAGAGTGTTTTCTCTCTTTCAATTTCATGAAATAATTTNAACCTGGGAAATTGTAGGAAAACACAAATTCTCCTGCATATTTTCCAGTAAACTCAACTGAAAGTCACTTGAGTTCCCTGATTAATCACCACTGCCTCAGTGATCTATGTATCTCATTGCAGGTAGCTGGTCACAGGTATTAGAAGCAGTGAAGAGTGAGGAATTCAAGAGCAAGGGTCAAGTCAAGCACAGATGTTTTTCACTTGGTAAATAGGACTTAATAATATTGGCTCTGATTGCTTAGTTACCTTCAGCAACAATGGATCTATGTGAAAATTGTGGTTTGAAGGTATGCAAACTCCTCTTTCTCATATAAATGGAGGCAAAAGCAACAGAATCACAGAGGGCTCAGTTTTGCTATAACAGTAAAAGAAATGAGGAGAAATAAAACATCTTGAGCCAACACATTGACTTTCTTGGGCTTATCCAATTTGGAGCCATTTCCTTTTCTTATTTCATTCAGCAAATATTTATTGAACACCCACAACATGTAATCTGTTCTATTGCATTCTGTGGAGGAAATACAGAAGTGAATGAGACATGGTCCTTACCTACAAGGAATTTCTAATCTTGTGAGGGTGACTAACATGTGAACAATAGGCAATGGTATAGAGGTTATTGAAGAGGCATATGTTAAGTACTAGAACATCAAATTATGAGCTAGATCTGACATGGGGTAAGAAGTATTCCTTCATTGAGGAAGTAACATTTGAGGTTGCATTTGCTGACATGTGAATATAATTTTGAAAAGTTCCAGAGAGTGAAAATAGTTTCCAACAAAGTTGATGAAGTATCAAATTTATGATAGCTTGAAAATATAGAAATAGTTGTCTATATACCATACCAAAATAATTTCTCAGGAAATTTCAGTAAAACATAGGCTTTTATGTTTATTTTAAGATAGAAATGTAAAGTTCCCATTTTCATTCCAATAAGATTTTCTGAGGAATTTCAAGAAAGAGCAACTTAGGCTTCTCTGGGATTTGCATCCCTTCTACAGCCTCCTAATTATGTGGGTGTCTGGCCCAGTCATCTCTGTTGTGTTGTTTTATGGTGAATTGAAATTAACAAAATTTAAAATTTCTGGAGTTGTTTCTAAATAACTTTATTATAATCTTTCAGAACTTTCTAAGGGAAGACTAGTCTGGGGCAATTAATGGTGGGAATGGGTTGAAGGTATGAGACCAAACACTTAAAAATATAGAAGTTCATTGAGACTCTTCAGGACAGTGATAGGTAAAGTCAGTAATAGAACTGAATATGGGTAAAAATTAAACAAATAGAATGGAAACTCTGGAAATGGAGGTTGGCAATGCCACAGAGGTGGGAAATTAAAAGGAACAAATAGCACCTGATGGTCAATAGAAGTTTTGAGCCAAAGAAACGACAATGATTTCTTATTTGTCTTTTCCTTAACATTGACAGGGAATATGAAAAGAAAATCAAGTATAGTTAGAGGGATCACAGTGAATTTAGCAAAAATGGGTTGAACTGGAATCGCTGCAGGAATATTCCTGTCCAACAGGAAATGGGGCTTGCTCCCCACATCCCTCCCTCATGCCATTCAAAGTTAATTTGCTTCTCTAAGATGTTTGTTTTTTTTTTCCATCTGTGATTATACATATACACTTTATTATTGTATTAAGCAACCAATATGTTTTATTATTATTATTATTTAGTTGTCGATAGACATTTATTTATTTATTTATTTATTTATTTATTGTACTGAGAATCAAACCCAGTGCTTCACCTATGCCAGGCAAGTGTGCTACCACTGAGTCACAGACACAGCCCAACCAATATGCTTTTAATAATACATCTTAAGCACCGCCCCCCCCCCAAAAAAAAGAACATCTCAGAAGTCTGGTATGATATATAGGACTGACTACACAATAGATTTAATAAAGCAAAATCTCATTCTATGTTTTCTAGCTCACGATTTTCCATATAAGAAGTCAGTCGTTCACGATTAAAATGAAATCACTTCCTTTTACTTTGTGTTCCTTGAACCATTAAACAAAGTCCATACACTCACTTGTATACATAATAAATGCAGTTAATTATGTTAGGGAGAGAAATGAAGAATTGGTATTAAAATTAAAGGCATTTCACCACCACTCAAAAGCACTGTGAAAATCTCACTCTGAATCAGACCTAGCAATTCTGGTTTATTAAATGAGAGACTTCAGAAGTTGTTGGTCACAGCGTAGACACTAAGATTACATAAAAGATGAAAAACATCAAAAACTTCAGCAATAATGTGGGAGACATGAAAATACTGGAAGAATAAGGTTACAACAAGGAATAAAACTCTCCTCTAAGGACTTGTCTATACTGATATTAGAGATGCAATTTTCACCGAAATATCTTTAATCCGCTGTGTGGAAAAAAGGGGAGAAAAATAAGATTCTAGAAAGCTTCATCTAATCCACTGCAGACAGATGGTTATCTACCTTTCTTCTTCAGTACTCTGGAGTTTGTAAATATTTGAACCTCAACGTGTAGGTATTACTAAAATATTGTACCGGATTTATAAAACTTGAGATGTATTTAGCTATAGCAGATTAAAGAAGAGACATTTTCATTTCAAAGTAAAAGTAATTTCAGAATTTAAATGTGTAAGCCTATTTTTTGTATACATTGCATAAGTGGTGTGTGTGCGTGCGCGTGTGTGTAACCTTGTGTATATTCACGTATATTATAAGGCTCTATCAGTGGATTTGTAGTAAATAATCTGGATCCCTTTAGGTTTATTTCAAGCTATTATAATATAAACCTCCTATTTTCATTCCAATAAAAATATTTTGGGTCTGTTTTGGCTTTTATTAAGAAAGCCATTATTTTAAACACTGGGAATATGAATTTTTCTATACATATATCCCAGTTACTGCTTTGTGTTTACTTAGCTGTATTGATAAGTGAGATAACTGCTGATTTGTAAAACATTTTAAACTCATCACTAAATCTAATTGCCTTCTTCATATGTTACTCTACATACTCAGAATACAACACAGTCATTTGATACATATTTTATTTTTAATGTCCATTTTTTGTTCAATATTATGATTAATACTTAAAGTTCATCTTTAGCACTGAGCATTAATACGAGCAAACATGTTCTGTGCTCCGATTTAAGAAGTGCTGATAATGACTGCAGATCACAGAGACCAATTTTTTTCAGAAACTTGGAGACCATTTTCTCAAGAGAAAAAGTCTACATCCTCATGTTCTGCTCAGATCTAATGTGGGTAGTGTGCCACTGTTGACTAGGTATAATTTAAATTTAGATAATAAGAGAACATTCGTTCATTCATTCATGAAACAAATATGGATAATCTATTAATTGCCAAGCACTCTCCCCTGACCAGGAAGGATCATAGATCACAAATATTTCATCCTTGACCTCAAGGAGTTAGCAGTCTTATTCAAAGGTCAGAAATACAATGTACTAAAGTACAACTCAACATGATGTCTACTATTAAAGAGATATGAACAAAGAACTGAGAAGTGGGATCAGATTCATGCATATGGGTATGTATATATATATCTAAAATTTATTCAATGCAAGGAAACATTAACACAGGAGATTGGTACATTAATAAATGAATGACAAGAGAAGGCAAAAGGTTTGAAAAGGCAAAAGGTTTTGTAAAAGCAGGACATTAAGAAGCCAAACTTTTGCTACTTTAGAGAATGACAAAATACATTTGTATTTGAGAGTTTTTTCTCCCGTCACTCCAATTTGCAAATTATGGGATATATTCACCTCTGGGATGTATATAATACTATTAGGAACATTGGTTATTTGCAAGTTCTATCTATTTAAAATTCTATTAGGGGAAAATATTTTATGTTGCTAAGTAACCATTCATTTCCTTTAAAAGACCATAATGCTTTACTCTGAATAATAGTAAAAGAACAGAGTTCATTTTAAACATATATTTTCATACTATAGCTCATTCTGTTTTAAAAACAACAAATTACATCATCTAGAAATTCTGATAATTTAGTGAAATTTTGAAAATAGAATAAAATATTAATATGAGAGTTTAATTTTCTAATAAACATGATAAACAGATTCATACAAAAATTTGAGATGTATTTTGGGAGGTTGTGTTCTGTTTGGTTTCATAATATTTGGCTCCTACAAGGTTGATATTTAATTACGTGTCTGTGTTACTGAGTGGGCTGGAGGTATGGCTCCTGTGGAACATCAAAACAATGGGACTTAAGTGACAGTTCTTTATCACTGAATCTGGTACAGCTCATAAGAGCTGTGAACCTCTTGGATTTCTATAATATAAAAAAGAATGACTTTTAAATAAAATTAAATCACATGAAAAGACAAAATTAGATTAAAAGACAAACATGGAGTGATTCATATAAAATATTTTAGAAACTGAAAATATAGAGGCATATTACTTCCTCTACACACCATGTTTTCCAGTCAAATTAATACCAAAACCACTGCGATATTGAAAATTGTCAAATCATTCGCTATCAGAATAAAGGGCAGCAAGAGGAAAGAATGAATGAAGAGGAAACTCAGTAACAATGGAGAACAGAAAAAGTGAATAAAGATATAATGAAAAGTCAATAGGATATCGACTTTTTAAAAAAAGACAGAAACATTACAATATAAAATACCTCTGGGAGAGAAACATCAAAAATAACAAAATTAAAGGGAAAGCATATCAGAATGACTTGAGGTTGACTTGAACTTTTAAACTGCATTTCAAGAGAGGTAACATAAGAAACATAATACATCGTTTTGTCCTAGGCAACCCCTAAAGATAAAACCAGAGGAAATCGATTAAAATCAGAGAGAGAGAGAGAGAGATTTTTTTCTAGTCATAGAAAAAAGACAGATGATGAATTGAAACACAATCCTGTGTACCTCAACATTAACTAAAATGTCAATCATTAAAAATGTCACTGTAGCATAGGGATCTGTAATTGACGCTCCTTATCTACAACCCCTTTCTTCATATCCCCTCTTTGTTTTAGTCAGCTTTTTTATTGTTGGAACCAAAAGTCCCGAAAAGAGAAATTAGAAGAGGAATGTTTATTTCTGGGTTCATGGTTTCAGAGGTCTCAGTCCATCAATGGCCGACTCCATTCCTCAGGTCCTGAGGCAAAAAATTACTGCACAAGTATGTGGTGGAAGAAAGCAGCTGGGAACATGGTACCAGGAAGCAGAGCCAGAGAGCTTTGCTTAAGAAGGACAAAATATAATCCCCAAAGGCACACCCTCAGGGACCCACCTCCTCCAGCCACACCTTACCTGTTTATGATCACCACCCAGTTAATCCCTATCTGGGGTTTACATGCACTGATTAGGGTAAGACTCTCATGACCCGAACATTTCACCTCTACACTTTCTTGCATCATCTCACACAGGAGTTTTGGGGGACATCTCACATCTAAACCATGACACCCTTCTTCTAACAGCACATCTTCTTCCTTTAGGAGACTTTTCATTTGCCATTCAATGTAGACGGAAGGAGAAGAGAAGTTTTGAATCACAATACTCCAGTTGTTGGGACCAAATACAGAAATGCCTGGTCATCTCCTATCTAAGGGGCAATAATCTAAGGAAACACTTAGTTTTCTTGTTGGATTTTCAGCTATCTTATGACAGACAAATGAATGTTTTCCCAAGATTTTACCATTTGAACTGACTACACCTAGAGATGATTAAGATCTTTCTCTTTCCCACATTGAAAACAATCTACAGTTGTCCTTCCTGTATCTGCAGGGGTTGTTTCAAGACCCCCATAGATGCCAGAAACCACAGAGAGATAAATAGTATCAGATATGTATGTATATATCATTTATATAGATATTAATAGATAGGTACATACTGTTTCTTCCTATACATACATATATGTGATAAAATTTAAAAATTAGGCAGGAGTTTGACAATGATAACTTATCACAGGTCTTGGCAACCTCAGCATAGGATTCATTTTTCTTTCCTTATTACATCAAGAACTTTCATCTATTTACGTAAAGCAAGCACTCTGTGACTTCTGTTTGGCATATCCTAATTGCCACATAAGTACTATTGCATCTTGGGGCCATAATTAAGTAATGGTTACTTGACTATGAGTGCTGAGATACCACCACAATTTCTCTGATAACCGAGATGGCTATTAAGTGACCAATGAGTGGGTAATATCTACAACCTAGGTACACTGGACCAAGGGGCAATTCATGTCCCAGGTGGAACAGAGCAGATGGTGTGAGATTACACCATACTACTCAGAATGAGACAATTTAAAACTTACAAATTGTGTATTTCTGGAATTTCCCATTTAAAACTTTTGAATGGCAGTTGACTTCAGGTAAGTGAAATCTGAAAATTAAAACACTGGATGAGAGGGAACTATTGTAAAGTAGGTGCATTTTAGACCAACTTACAGACTATAGAGAAAGAGATGGAGAGAACCCTAATGATATTGTTTGAATTCCTAGATTAAGAAAACCAAAAAATTTCTTCACCTTTTCCCCAGTTGCATGTGCCTTGTGTTGTTTAAATTTATTAGATTCAAAGGGTTGTATTTCAAAACTAAATAAAACAAGATCCAGCCTGTATTTTGTAAGTAGTGAGAAGGAAGTGGGCGAGGGAGAAAAAAACAAGGTTAAAGGGGAAAAAAAGAAAGGAGAAGGTAGATAAGAAGCTCTCACTCACTACCACTCACTATTCTTTCCTGATGTAGTTTATACTCCTTTGAGATTGTTTTCTCTGCTGATGTAGAGATGAGTATA
>NW_025999982.1:21761714-21901868 GCF_001458135.2 Marmota marmota marmota
ATATATATATACTGGTGGCTTGGCTGGTCTTCCACAGACCTCCAACTAAATGATTCCTGGAATGTGTTACTGTCTCAGTAACCTCTGATCTACCTTCAATCCAATCAAAACTGTAACAATAACACTAAACCCCACCCTACTTATAACCTTAACCACACCCTAACATTAGCAACTCTGTCTTTAAACTTAACCCTGTACCTAACTTTACCCCCCAAACTCTAATGCTAATTTTAATCCTAAAAACCCTGAAAGCAGCCCTTTCTCTAAACTTAATCCTAAAATGAACCACAATCCTCTCTCTATACCCAACCACAAATCTAATGCCAAACCTCACTCTAACTCTGTCTCTAACCCTAATATTAACATTAATTCCTAAACTACCTCTAATATTAACTCTAATCCTAACTTTAAACTTAACTTCAAACTAACTTTAATTCTAATTATAACCCCAGTTCCAGTCATTTCTTTAAAGGAGATATGTCACAAAGTTGGAGATGTCTCTGTATTTTGTCTTTGAAACTTTAGAGATGACTTAATAAAGATGTCTACAAAAGGCAGGACTGGATAATTTGGAGGATGTAAACAGTGAGGCTTTTGACTCAGGCAATGTAGGTGGCTTGCTAGGAAAAAAAAAAAAAACTTATAACATTATTTTCTTTCTAATTCATTAATCTGAATTACCGAAATTTGCAAAGTTACATTCTGTCTTTTCCTAGATGATCCATCCAGAGTACAAATACACAATTCATGTATTTTGCTGATTTTTGTAACAATGCATTCTATGTATTAAAAAAATAGCAATGGGAAGGTAAATACACAATAGAATTATGCATTTAGGGATAATAGTGTTCAACTTTCCTCATGTGAATTTCAAAATAATTGCATTTGTTTTATTTAAAAAAAATAACAAGTGATGCAATTTGGGGTTAATTTAAAGCTTGAGGGAAAAATATTCTTCACTATAATGGATGAATTGAGAATGATATTATATTAAAATTTGACATTTCTCCCCTGTTTGCATGAATGAAATGAAAAATTCATAAGGAAAGGATTTAATCAGTCAGTCAAAAATCTAAATCCATCAAAACATTATTCACTGCACACTATCAATGTGCTCAGTACCTGAATACATACATTAAACAAATCTACCTCTTGTGTTCTGAACGTGATTGAGTAAGAACACAGTGAGTAAGGGTTGGTCTAGAGTGTCCCATGGTCTGATCTGGGCTCTGCCACACCCTGTTTAAGGGAATTTTCCCATCCAGTAGATTTCTCTCCCTGGAAGGCAATACATATTGTATCAATCAAGGTGAAAATGCACATCATTTTAAAATCTTTAAAAAATTTCCTAGATGAATCTAGATTTTTGACTATATATTTCCTCAGTCCTTAAAATGACCTTTTAAATTTTTATTATATACTATATATGCACATACTTTTACTATTACATACTTTTACTATTACAGATTATTAACAGTGAAATTATATATATATATTATATATATACACATTATATATATGTATAATATATATATAGTTACATATAGAGTGCCCATTTTCTTATATATTTCAAAGCACTTTGTTGTGATTTGGAAGATAGGACTCACATGTTTATTTCTACTAATTATTGCCTTGAAGTCTATTAATTTCCCAGTGAGAACATCTACTGCTGTTTCTCTTTTGGCCTTGCTTATAATTTTCCATGATTCTATATTCTTCTTTATAATTTCCTTGATCTTTATCCTGAAAATTTAAAACTACATTTACTGATTTTTACTATTCATGATGAGATATTGAGTATAATTTTATCTTATTTTTAACAATACATTTTATACAATATTTTGTTACATATTCTGTAAATGTTATTTTGTACAACAGCTTTTAGCATTTCCTTTGAATTCTTTATAAATATTTACCAATTATTTTGTTATTCTTTAATATAATTGGTTCTGATTTCCAAATGCAGTTCATTCATATTTTGTTTCCCACTGTTGTCTTTGATTTTGATTGATGCGTTGATTTTTTTGGAACCAAATTGTCCTTTCCTAACAGATAATGGAATTCACTAGTTTTGCAACTGAACTTAAGGTTGATTAGACATGAAATTCTTTGTTCATAAAAATTTTAAATCTTATCCTATACACAAACAATGATATTCATCATTATAGTCTTAGTTTGAGGTTCTTGGATTTTTTTATTGTTCATTTTTTATAGTGTGGGCCTATTATATATCCAGTTGTGTTAAGAGTATAAGGGAGAGCTGGGCATGGGGGGTACATGCCTGTAATCCTAGTAACTCGGGAGGCTCAGGTTGGAGGATTGTCAGTTCAAGACCAGTCTCAGCAATTAGTGAGGCCCTAAGCAACTCAGGAGACCTTGTTTCTAAGAAAAATACAAAAAAGGGCTGGGATGTGGCTCGGTGGTTTAGCACCCCTGAGTTTAAACCCTGATGCAAAAATAAAATAAAAAGAGTATAAGGGAGAGAGAAATAAAAATACAGAAACAAATCCCTACTCTTTTGGAGCTAATTTCTGTTGAAGGCAGAGGGACAGTGAGCACAAACAATGGTAAAAATATATTCATGGTAATTTTACATGAAGTTAGGTTCTATGTCAATGGGACAGGCACTTTGGATTCCTGGTGAAACATGAGTCTACCTTACAAGTAGATGGCCACAGGAATTCTGAGGTGGTGGCATTTGAATAAAGACCTTCAGAAGGAAAGAAGAACTCCAGGCAGCTATTTTAAGGAAGAACATTCCCAACCCAGGAAACAACCAGTGCAGCAGCTCTGGGTCCACAAGGACAGGGAGGAATTAGTGGCATGCAGAACAGACATAGGAACCTAACAGCACATCTATGGGAAACTGTGAGCCATTGTAAGGACTTAAGACTTTTTTCTCCAACTGAGACATGGATCTGTTTGAAGCATCTGAGCAAAAAATGTGGCCTGATCTAGTTTACAGTTCACAGGACTACTCTGTTATTGGGTAAAAAATGGAGCAAAAGGTGTGAATCAGATCCTATGATGACCCTAACCTTATCTGCTCAGTGTTTTACAGGACAGCCTAACTTATCATTGTCAAATCCTATGACTTTTTGCACAAAAATTCTCTCTATACCCTCTCATGAACACCATGAGAGCCTAAACACACATTTAGCAGACTATTAGACCCAGAGGGCTCACCAGGAGCACCCACAATGATGTGATTCGGGGAAGTTAGTGGATAAATACTCCAGATCTCACACTCCTCAGGTGGGATAGCTGTGAGGTATGAGTTCTATGCTGTCACCTAGAAGGGTTTCTCTGAGCTATTATTAATTTTCTCTCCCCTTGACCTCACTTCTCGATTTCCCAGCAGATATTCCTTCCCAAATAAACTACATTTGCTTGAATTTTTTTTTACCTGAAATTGGCTTCTATAGGAACCAGAGCTAAGACCAAGGCAATGAATAGAAACGTGGAAGTACTTTGTAGACTATTGCAGTAGTAAAGTAAAGGAAATAGTCTGGTAGCATGGACCAAGATGATAGCAATGAAGATCACGAGAACTATCATGATCTGGACATATTGAAGGTAAAGCTAACATGATTTATTGAAAATCAGATTGTGATTGTGATGAGAGGGAGAGAGGTCAAGGATGTCCCCAAAACTATTTTCCTAAGCAAGCAAGTGGAAACTTGAATTTGAGATAATTCAAATCCAAGAATATAAAAATTATATTTCTAAATATTTGAGTTTGATGAGTTTATTATATATACAAGTGAAAAATACAAACAAACACCTTAATATGTGAGTGGGGTCTGATAGAGAAATCCAGGTTGGAGATACATACTGGGGAAATGTCAACATGTACTTGCTATTTGAAGTAATGAGTTGGTTGAGACCCCTACATATGTGAATACAGGTACAAAAGAGAAAACACCCAACTACTGAGATAAGGAGTATGCCAATTAATGTTACAGAGAGGGTGAAACATGAGAAAAGACTAACAATGGCCAGAGCAGAAAAAATCTGAGGGAGCTGAGAAATTGAAATGATGCAAGAAAGAGAGAGTAATCAGTTCAATTGCTACTAATAAGTTCAATAAGATGAAGAATGAGAAGAGACCATGGAACTTAGCATTTTGGAGATCATCATAACTCTAAGGAGAGGTTTCTTGTGTGTGTGTAGAAATGGTGGGGGTGGGTATAAATATAGACAGGATTCTAAGAGGAGGCACAGGGCAATGGGGAGGTAATGGATAATTTTTCAATTATTTCCAGTAGTTTTGCAATTAAAAAATAAATGGGGAGTGTTTGGAAGGCAAAATAGACTCAAGAGTGATTTCTTGAGATTTGTTGTTTTATGGTTATATATCTTTTGTATTTTTACTTAGGTTTGCACTCTTGTCCTGGCTGCATAACATAATACCTTTACATATTGCTCAGCTAATAAATTTTTGCTAGCCTTTGTTAATCTCACACACTTTTATTATATTAGTACTTATATTTATTTATTTATTTATTTATTTTTGGTAACAGGGATTGAATCCAGGGGTGCTTAACCACTTAATCATATCCCCAGCACTTTTTTTTGTTTGTTTGTTTTTGAGACAGGGTCTCACTAACTTTAAACAAACAATGAACCCTAAATTGCTGAGACTGGCTTTGAACTTGTAATCCTCTGCCTCAGCCTCCCAAGATGCTGGGATTACAGGTTTACACCACTGCACCTATTTTTAAAATTTTTAATAATCTTTAATAAACAACAATGTGTTTAATAATGTTGACTACCTCTTTGACTTAATAAAGGCATGTTTCATTTATTGGAAACTAAGGTCTAAATAAATATTTAGGAAGGTTTTGAGAAGTATTTAATGATACTAATAAATAGCAAGTTGTTGATCAGAGAAATTTTCATATATTTTATTAATGAAAAAACAAGTTTTTGCTAACTCAGTATTTTAAATAAGTATGCATGGAGTTATATAAATTACAAGCTAGATTACTTTGTAAAAAATTGACACACTAAAATTGTGCATGTTTATGGAATACCTATTTGAATTCATAATCTTTGAAACAACTTAAAAGGTAAGGAGTAACAATAATTTTTAAAATGTAAAACTGAGAAACAACTTTAAACAAAAAATGAACCCATGATTGATCTTGCACCTTTGAGTTTTCTTCATCCCCTTTGAAAGAAAAGTCTTTGTTCTATTTATCTTTATTTTATTAAACTAGCCAAGATAAAGTACAGGGGAAGTACGCAGATATTCAAACCCAAACTAAAGTTAATGGAAACTGCTTGAGGCAATTAAGAGTTTAATAAGAATCTGATTTCTTTTACAAAAAGTAAGTGCAAGAAGTGTATTGAAAGACAGCATCTACCTACTGGCATTTGAAAAGCCAAATTTGTAAACAATAGTAGCATACCTCAAGTGAAGGTCTCATATCCTTAGTTCATCCTAACTGGATCAAAACAATGGAGGCAAAATGAAGACATGACATTCATTAAAAGCACAAGAGATTTTAGATGTATTAATGTTGAGAGAAATTTTTTATCATTTAATTAGAAACTTCCTAATATAATCTGTTCCTTTTGAAAAGATCACATCAGACAAAAATATTCAAATGACTATTATAGAATAATTTTTGTGATTATTATTATTGACTTACTATTGATTTTAAATCGGTAAACCACAAATATGCACAATTTTAATGTGTTTTTTTTTTCAGTTTATAAAACCAGCCAGGTGCAGTGGTGCATGCCTGTAATCTTAGCTGCTCCAGAGGCTAAGCAATGGTGAGGTGCTTAGCAACTCAGTAAGATGTTGTCTCTAAATAAAATACAAAATAGGGCTGGAGAGGTGGCTCAGTGATTGGGTGCTGCTGAGTTCAATCCCTGGTACCAAAACAAACAAACAAACAAATGAAAAAAACACTTGTTGAGAGGACCAGAGACTTCATGATAGTCCTGCCTTTACAATTAATTGATGTGTGACCATATAAAATAAGCTTAACCCTTTGGCTTGGTTTACTTTTCTATAAAGTGGGAGGATTGAGATAACTTTCAAATGCATTTTTCCAATAAGGTAAAGGACATTTATTTTATATAAATGCATTCCTAGTTTGTAAAATAAAGACATTGAATAATAAAAGCATTTGCTGGAATTCTAAATGGAATATGTAACATGTGAAACAGAATGTTTCCTTTGCCATGAACTCAGTCAAACATAAAAATGGATAGGTTGAAGAATTCATCTTTTCTGCGAACTTAGTAATTAGTGTATCTCTTTTCAATAGTGTTTATAGCAAGTCTGAAATACAGATGTGATTGATTTGTTTTAAACCTTGGCATTTGAGATGAGCATAAAATTTTAATTTGATTATGAGCATACAGGATACAAGAACCACATTCATACTTTTGTAGGATTGCATTAGGATAAAAGGGTTGAAATAATATGGAGAAATTGAAGTTTACAATAGGGAAGAACTTCTAAGAATTATGATAAAGTGATAAAACAGATTGAAATAATGATGCAAGCTCCTAAAAAGGCAAATGTTCAAGCAATTCACTGTACAACATGCCATTACACCATAGATTTTCTTCCTATAGTTTTACGGTTTCTTCTGATAGGAAAATAGCAACAACTCACCTTTTCCTATCTTTTAAGAGGATATATTATCAAAAAACAACATGCAATTATCTAGTGTCACATGTCAAAATATAATAAGAATCCACTAAAAAACCTGCTGTAATGACAGATATTGAAAACAGTTTGTAATATCTGTGATCCTAAAAGAAATTTAGCTGTTTTTTTTTGTACTTTAATGACATTATCATGTGATATGGCTTTATACTTATGTTTGGATAGGCTTTGAACAAGCATGAATTTCCACCCTAATAAGAACATAGTCAACCTTTTTTAACAAGAACTATTTTTTTTTGTTTAATAAAATAAGCAGAATTCCAAGTTTTACCTGCAGTGAAGAACAAATTACTCTTAAATTTGTCTTATTTATGTTTAAATCTAATCATTCAATGACATATATTTTGAGGAATGTTTATCCAGGGTGTCACCCCAGTCATCTATTGATTTCTGCTCTGATTCATATGGATGAAGTTGAACCTCACTCTGAGCTGGTGTCCTTCTTCCCATTTTCTGATGCGATGACATTCAAGACCTCCTTCAGATTAAATCTGTAATGGCATGCAGCCATGATGAGTATTTTAGGTACATTTAGATTGACTCCATGATGAGTTATGTTTTAATCAGCATCAGACTTAGATGCACTACATAAATAAAGAAACATGCATTGAAATGACATTTGCTTAAAAGCATTATTTATTAGAGTTCACACAGGGCTAGGCAGAGGACTTGAAATCAAGCACTATTTTGAATTGCATTGTAGTTTAATCACGTCTTCAAGGCCTTAAATCAAGGTCTAGATGTGGATACTGCTGCTGAGGCAGCTCTTAGTAAGGAGATGTGAAGTACTGAAAATATGCACAAATTTAAAAATTACTTTTTTTTTTACTCATAATGTTTCTTTATAGGTGTATTTTCTCATTTAACTACTGGATACCACTGTAGGTTATGATAGTATAATTTCAAAGTAAACCAGAGTTTTCTAAATCCATTATAGTAGGCACCTCGAGGAAGTTGTAAATAATTATATTCTACCTACTGTACATTATCAGCATGCTTCAGAAAACATGACTGAATCTCTAGGCTATCTGAACACTAGTGAGTTACATAATAACGGAAGCTTTATCAGGCTACTTAAGTATCACAGAAAAAGTTAACTGATTAAAAAAATAACTTGGTAAAAATTATAGAGAGTCTCATTGAACAGAACAGTTCTCCCACAAGATGTCCTCTGATTTCTCTTTCAAAGTATTACCATTCAGAAACGAATTCACTGAACATAGCCTCTCTTACATTAATGACATACTGCAAATATAAAATGGATTATTAGAAATGTGTTAATTTTAAGGCAGGTATAATGAGATAAAATATTTGAAATTACTAAAAACATAATTACTAGCATTACTTTTTAGTTTGTTAATAACGTAATGGAATTTTTGGGATTTTCTTGCCTCAGATTGACACTTTTGGAGCTGGGAGTCTGCTCTCTGAATACAAAGAACTGGCTAGCCAGACTGTGTATGGCTGTAATTTTGATCCTTACTGACTATAGCAGGGATGGACATCTGCTCTGGGGTTACTCCAATTTTTTCTTAAAATTTATACTATGAACTTAGAAGCTGCAGCACTTTTCTGCCATAACTGAGATTAAAATAGGATGGATATTCATACTCCACTGCTGTAGTGGGAATATGAGAAGATCAGTCCCCAGAAGAACAAATGCGGAGAATAAAATAAATAATCAAGGGCAGGAAAAAGATCAAGACACACAGAGATGGCCTTGATGGTTTTTTATTTCCTGCTTACAGTCTCTTCCGGTGGACAAATATAGTCCTATCTTGGCTCAATAAAATATGCCAGCAACCTTACAAAGTATTTCTATATCTTTTCATAAGTTAGAATTGGTTTCTTTTACTTGCAACAGAATAAAACTATTGGGTACAACCTAATTTTGTGACCTTCCCCTGTATTTAAATTCCCATCTGAACATGATTGACATTGACTCTAGTTCAGAAAAGTATATTATCAAGTCGATTTATTCTGTATCACTAGATAATAAGATATATAAAAATAAATAAAATTCTTACAAGTATAGTAAATTTCAAATCATGAGTGTCCTGGACCCTCTGTTTTAAGTATGTCACATGTATTTTACAAAGCATCAAATGGTATAATTCAAATCACCATTTAAAAATCTATAATTAATACACTTCTTAGTTCTGGAAAAGGCAGTTGGTCTAAATATTGATGGGACAACACAGACTTTTTCACTATTCTTATAATTCCCATTGTACTCAGTATGTCATTTAGTCAATGGATTTTTTGCCATCTATCCCTATTTGTGTGGAATAGATACATTTGGTAATGATAAAAGCCTCTCATGATCTGGCCCATCTTTTATGACTTCTTTTCTAACTCTGCCTTCGGGTGCTATTGGTTTTCTCTTGTATCTCTAAACAGAGCACATATCTGAGCTTGAAGCATTGGCATGCACTGTTCCCAATATGGAATTGCCTGCTTGACCGCTTCAGATTTCCATTTGAGCACCATTTCCTCCAGGAGGCTTTCTATCATTCCCAATGTACTAGGTAGGATGTGTTCTCCCACAACTTGCTGAACTATATGCCACAGTGATACCTCCCTTTATTTTTATTTGTTCAATGGCATCTTTCCAGGTATACCATGAGCATTATATAAAGAAAAGTCATGGCAGTCTTGTCCTCTGTTTTAACACTGTTACTCTCTATAAGTAAGTGCTCAACAACAACAAAAGCATTACATTAAAAGACATGCACACAAGCACACACATACAGAGAAATACATGTCTTGATTCATAACCCAAAAATATGCTGAATGCCCAGAATTCATTCATAAATTCCTGGACCAGAACTGAGGATACAAACAAATATTGTGCTTCCTAAGAACCCTATGATGGTTGCATTTTTTTTCTGAGTACGATACCTGCTGCTGGTATGAACTGAAGAGTTTGGCTCCTTGAGACTCCACCCATTTGGAAATGACTCTAAAGCAGATGCATTTTGATAACTACACAAGTGGTTTCTCCCTGTCTCCTTACTATAGGAATCCCAATTTCTTTCAGGTTGAAACATGCCCAGATTCAAGGATAAGACATAATTACTCTAAAGAAACCATATCAATCGTCCACTCTTTTCCAAATGTCTGGTTTGGAAGAAGACATGTCAACAAGTTCTAGACAAAGGGATTTAAGGAGAATCCAGTTTGGGAGCCTTAGAGAAATTTTTTTCTCTAATGTAAAGCAAAAGCAATACCAGGTGGAGATCCCTTTAGGACTCTTTCCTCTCTTCCTGGCTTCGATGCAGTTATGAAAGAGTATGGTACCTGGAGTTGAGGAGACATTTTGTAATCACATGATGTAAAAGGGAGGATGAGGAGCCATGTGGAAGAGTGGAGAGAGACCCTTTACTTCATAAAATGCTGAACCAACCCTAAGAAAGCATTCATCTGGATTCTTGTTACATAATAAGAACCTTTTTATCTTAACCTGTTCTCCACAGATGAATACCTCATGAGTAATGTAATCTTTCTTTGATCTAATAAAAATACACCTGATCTATGGCCACTTAGTTTAAACATCTAACTATCTACACTTCGTAAAGTAAGAAGAGGGTATAAAAGACCTGATTTGTTCAACAGGGAGAGCTTCCTAGGCTATTACATTGGCACTGTAGCTGTGATTCTTGATTTCCATTCTGGTATGTACCAGATAGTGGCAGAGTGACTCTTAAGGGAGAAAAGGAAATTAAAGTATAAGATATAAAAGAGAAGTAGGGTAAGAGAAGGAAGATAAGAGAGAAAAATAACAAGAAAAGGTCAAATCCTGAATGGGAGTAAGCATTACAGAAAGTAGATGCTTGAGGTTTTGAAAAAAAGGTACAACAGAATAGAATGAAAAGAGAATACCAAATGACAATAAGTAGCAATCGTAGGGGTGCATAAAACTCTTAGTGTTTACAAAAAACAAGTTTCAATAAGTGACAATCCACTTTGTGACATCTTAAAATAACCAACATATAGTGTAAATAATTACTATTGAATTATTTGTTATGAATCCTTCCAATTATTAAAAATTTGGGGGAGAACTAAAAATTAGGTATTAGTAATATGGAGAAATAAGAAGCCCAAGAATCTCTGTCCATGGAGACACTGATTCAAAAATAATAAATGAATAAACTCTTTGTGTAAGAATTTAAGAGGCCAGTGAAGAGGGTCTTGTACACTTGGTAAGTATAGCATTAGCTGCATTGAAGTCACTCCTCCAGGTATAGCAAAGTGACATCTGGAAAAATAAAATCTTCCAGCCACTGCTCCTCCCTGGGGAAGAAAAGAGAATACTATACATATGACCAATAATATGACATTTCTGGGGAATACACAAGGTAATATCATTGGCCTTGCCTGAATGTAAATGTTAGCAGAAAAGGGAGCCAGTTCTTGGGCTAAGAAAACAAAGACATCAGTGTAAATTAGCATGCATTCATTTTCCATAGTTCCTTCCCCAGCTCAGCACAGAATAAGCAGGAGGAAACTCTCAACTTCTATCTTCTCTTGTGGAGACAAAGAACCTGAGCACAGACTTACAGGTTTTAGAGAGGCTACTGGAGGAACAGTTTCCTACCTCATCTATCTCAGAGTACTTGTGGAACTCAGAACACTGAAGAGGGAGTATTTCTAAACCACTGTATGAGGCCATCATTACCCTGATATCAAAATCAAATAGTCACTGCAAGAAAGGAAAACTATAAGCCAATATTTTTGATGAACATGGATGCAAAATTTCTCAACAAAATAATAGCAAACTGAATTCAATAAAACATTAAAAGGATCATACATCATGGCCAAGTGGAATGCAAGGATGGTTTCACATAGGCTAATCAATCCATATGATACACTGCATCAACAGAGTGAAAGGTAAAAATTACATGGTGATCTCTATTGATGTGGATAAAGCACCTGACAAAATTTAACACTCTCATGATGAAACACTTAACAAACAATCAAACAAGACCTGTACCTCAAAATAATAAAAGCCATAATTGTAGAGTCCACAGCTAACCTCATTTTAAATAGTAAAAACCTGAAAACTCTTCAACTAAGTTAAAGGACCAGGTAAGGGCTCTTGCTCTTGCCACTTCAACAAAATATACTACTCAAAGTCCCTGCTAGAGAAACCTGATAAGCAAAAAATAAGAGTCACTGAAATCAGGAAAGAAGTAAAAGTGCCTATGTCTGAGATGACATTATTTTACATGCAAAAAGGCCTAAAAATTACACAAGGAAACTCTTAGAACTAGTACACTCAGCAAAGTTTTCAGAATATAAAATCAACAGAAAAATCTATATAATAATAACAAACTATTTAGAAAACAATCCCCCATCACAAATTTTTATAAAGAATGGTGAGGAATAAAATCAAATAAGAAGGTAAAATCTATAAAACATTGCTGGAAGACACAAATATATGGAAAGGCATCCTATTCATGAAGTGGAAGACTGAAGGCTGTGAAAAGGCTCAAATTACCCAAAGCAATCTGTGGATTATGTGGAATCCTTATCAGAATCCTAATGGCAATTTTTTATTGAAGAAATTGACTTTAAAAAACCTAAAACTCATATGGAATGACAAAGTGCACGTAATACCAATACAATCTTGAGACCAAAATACAAAGCAAGGGATCTCACAAGTTCTGATTTTAAAACATATCCCAATGCTATAGTAATCAAAACTGTATAGAATGGCAGAAAAACAGATGTGTATACACACACACACACACACACACACACACAGTGGAATATTATTCAGCCTTTAAAAGGAAGAAAACCCTGTCTTTTGCAACAACATGGTGAACCTGGAAGACATTAGTTTAAGTGGACTGAACCAGACCCCAAAAGAAGAATACTTCGTGATCTCGCTCTCATATGAAATTTTAAAAAGTCAAACTCACAATAGAGAATACAATAGTGGTTACAGGCTGAGGAATGTGGGTTATATGGCATTGGGGAGAGGCTTTCAAAGGATATGGATTTGCTGCTATATCTGGGGAACAGATTCAAGAGAGGTATTGTAACATGGTGACAGTACTCAACAATAGCAGACAATGGTTAAAGCAATGCATTGTATTCTTGAAAATTGCTAAGAATAAATTGTACGTGTTCTCTATCCTAAAACATAAGTATAACAGGTCCTGCATATGTTAACTAGCTCAATTAAACCATTTCGCTGTGTATGAGTGTATATATATATGTATATATATATATATTTATATATTTATATATATATATATAAACACACATGTGTAGTTCATATGTATATGATTTTATATATATAGTTCAAAACATCATGGTGTACACAATAATTACATAAAATTTTTGCATTAATTAAAAACAAATACAAATAATACAATTTTTAATATGGGTGGTGAAATAAAATTAGGAATTAGTGTATGAAATTTTATTCATAGTTTGTATTATTGGCCTATGTTCACAGAAATGTTTCTTTCCATGATGACATTATTCAAATATCTAATAAATGGCTTCAGGAATGGTGTGTAAGGACATTTTTACCTACCTACTTATGATTTTTATCCCTATCAGTTTTTGGAAAACAAAGTATGTTCTGCTCATGCATACCCTTTCTTCTGGGAGTTGGATTATCGACTGTTCTAAAATAATGATGTAGAGCTCTGGTGCCAAGTGGTGTGGGGAAGGCATATGCTTTGCTGCACACAAGGAATGTGTGGGCCAAGTCAATAGCCCCCTAATTGATTCTTGAATATTCTACTACAATCTATGTATAAGGCAAATGTGAACACAGAGAGGCACCCCTGATTCTTTTATTCAGCAATGTTCAAGCACATGATAATAGTAATTCCACAGGCACAGGCTAATAATTTAAACACATAAAAAACAGTGTTGTAATTAATAAATCATAAATGCATTTCAAAGATTGACTCTGATCAAATTGAGATTGTAATTTAGTATTATCTGCTATTAAATGTCTTTGATACTCTTTGCTTTATATAAGGATTTTCATTCTTAAATGTTTGGTAAGGCCTATTTCATATGCTTATTACTGACAAGACATTTTCAAAATCTTTTTATTTGGTCCTCATCACAACTCTGTAGGAAAGACAGTCTACGCTGGTTGGGGCATCTTTCCCATTTGGGCATCCCTATGCTATGAGAAAGGCAAAAAGTTTAGTAACATCGAGTTGTATAATTTTGGGGAGATTTATAAGAGCAGCTGGCATTAAATGTCACCAGCGAAAATTCCTATCCTAATTTTCTGTGACATGAAAAACATTAATATTTTAAGATGTTTGTTTTACTAGAGAATTCTGTACTACATAAAAAATTGTTTCTGTACATCATGCACAATTAAATATTTGACAACTGGCAGTCTTCATCTGTTCTAACTTTTTTCTTTCCCCATAAAAATATCTGTATTATTGCAAGGGTAAGTACAGTATCAGATGCATCTCTGTTTTCTACATGGTACATTGTACTTCATTTAAAGTAGATGCTCTTGGTTACACTTGGTGAGCAGAATAGGGACCGCCAAACCTGGAGAGTCAATTTCTATTGCAAACAAATAGAAAAAGAAAAGATAAATGGAATTAAAATGAAATTCAGATTTGAGAATATAGAAAAATCTATGTAATGAAGGTACTGATATCCTGGGACAGACTTATCTGAGAAGACAAATGAAGGTGGGCATAAATTATTATTTATCCAAATAACTGCTATCTTGGTAGTTAGGAAACAGATTATTTTAGGACCTGATCAGAGTCTGGAAGATGATTCAATAAGTTGGTTTATTTGGCCCTAAAGCATGGAGACAGACCGTGAGGGAGGAGTTAATTAAGACTTGAACAAATGCAGGAGTCTTGGTTGAGGTGCTGAGAGAATTTCCAGGACAGTGATGGGGAATAGAATCTCAATAGAAAGAGCATGAGGACTTAGAGCATAGCAGGAATAATGGCCGGACAGAGAACAAATAAGTCAGGCAGAATCCGGGCAGAGAAAAGGTTTGAATTTTGTGTGTCAGAGTTGATCAAAGAAAGTGAAATTGTGGAGAACAGAGAATGTTTAGTTGTAACTTCAAAAGAAAATAAGAGTTTAATAAGATATCAAAACATTAAAGTTTAATATGTAATACCATAGAGTTTGACCTCCAAAGCCTGTGAATTCAGTGTGTGATGCTGCTTCACAGCCTCTTTGGCCGGAAATGTAGACTGGAGTGTAAGAATCTCTGCATCTTACAGGCCAGGACTCCTGGTAAGTTTGGGCCATGGGGCTTCTTCAGAGAGCATGTTGACAAACATTATAAGTAAACCCAAAATTTCCAAAAACATGCACTAATATTTTTCATTAATCAAACAAATAGTCTCTAAGATCTCAACACATTCATTTTGCTTTAGAGTTCTCATTTGACTTTCTATATCAAGTGGAAACAAATTTCTTAGACAATTAGTAAGCTCACTTCTATTTTTATAACTTTTTAGATTGAACAATTTAATTTTTCTACCTTGTTTTTCCTTAAACGTCTTCCCAAGACATTTAAGGAAGGACATTTTCAAGTTACCTCTAATTTTTTATTTGGACAAAATATTTTAATGACAGTAAGCTGAGAACACAGAAATAATTTACTAAAACTCAATTTTTTAGCATTTGTTTTGGATGCACTCAGAAATAAACTACATATTCACATTCATTTGCCATGCAGGCCTACTGCACAGTTTTGGTCACCGTGCATGTGATGAGGCTGATTTTCATGATGGAGTGTTTAGGCATAGAGTTTTTGCAAATCAAAACCACAATGAGATATCACTGCACACCTATCAGTATTGCTATGATTAAAATAAAGAACACAACCCAAAGAATAACAAATGATAGCAAAGAACATAGAGAAATTAGAACTTTAGTACACTGTTGTAGAAATATAAAATGATGAATCCATTGTAGAAAATTTTAATTTCTTGAGGAAATTTTTTTTCCTCAAAAAATCAAAAATACACATATCATATGATCTAGCAAATCTGTTTTAGGGATATGTATCCAAAAGAATTGAAATCAGAATCTCAAAGAGATATCTGTACTTCTATTTTTTATTATACCATTATTTATAAAACAATCTAAATGCCCATGTCTGGATAAATGGATAAAGAAAATATTGTGTGTATTCGCAACCGAATATTACTCAGCCTTGAGAAAAGAAAAAAAAAATCCTACTATGTACAGTAACATGGATGAACCTGAAGGACATTATTCTTAGTGAAACAAGCCAGACACAGAAAGACAGGTATTGATTTTATCTTACTTTAAAGTGGAATCTAAAATAATTCAACTCTCATAGAAACAAAGAATAGAATATTGGTTACCAGAACACAAGGGAAGAAATGGGATTTACTATCCAGTGAGTATATGGTTTCAATCATACAAAAATGAGTATGTTCTAGGTATCTTTTCTACCACATTGTACTTAAAATGATACTACAGTATGTGTTTAAAATTCATCTCGAGGGTAGATACAATGTTATGTATATTACCATAATAAAAATAAAATAAAATACAGCAGTACTTACATATGCTGCTTCAAAGAGGTCAGCTGAGTGGGAACAGAAGTGGAAGTCTTTTAGAGTCCTATGAGGGAAGTGGGGTGTCCTAGGGAGTCAAATGACAGTAACTGTAGTTCTCTGACTTGGAAGGGGCCAACCCAAACAACACTTGTGTTCCTTAATTATAATTTAGTGGAGACACCATTAGAAGTAAGAGTGTATATCTCCTAACCAGGATATGGCTGAACCAAGAATATAAATAACTTTCTTTTAATCCCACCAAAAACTTATTTGTTCTGTTTTAAATTATGAATTGTAGACCTACATATGATAAAGTACTAAAATTTGCCTATGTGCTTAATAATTCTTTATTTAAAGGGTAGTATGATACTAAACTCTGTAATAATAATAATGTCAACAGTAAAGCAAATAAACAAAATGTTTAATATGACAGACCCCTTAGAGATTTGTTGTGCAAAATATATTTCATGAAGCAGCCATAGCCATCACCTGCCTGAGAAACTTCAGTCCTTTCGATACCGTACTTTAAAATATTTAACAGGAATTAAAAAAAAAAACATGAGAAGAAATACTGTCCTCCTGAATTAAACAATTCTAGGATGTATTTTAAAAATACACCAAAACATTTTTCACTGTGATCTAGCCTAATGAGTGACATTTATTAGTTACTATATAAATTTCCATTTCATGTGCATTAATGCCTGAATACTGAAATACCAGATCAGAATTATTCAAGCCACAGTGCAGTTTATACTTTTCACACAAAAAGTTTTTATATATTCAAAGCTTGCTTGATTGTAAGCTTGAAATACTATCTTCAGTAACTATCTTTTGAAAGAATGGATTGAAGAATAAGAATTAGGTGAAAACTCAAGAAGTGTACTCAGTCATCTGAATGTTATTATCCAAGGAAATAGTTCAAAATTCCTTTTCCAGTTTGTTTCTAACTAACAAGGCCAAGACCCATTCACCTTATCTCTGCGTGGAGTACTTTACTGGGAACTATGAGACAGTGAGACAGATCAATTCATTTAATCATTTCCATACTTAGCCCAGGTAATTACTATTCCCCATAGCTCCTAGGTCCTGGGGCTCTTGCCACTTTTAGACCAGTGTGTCATTCAAAGATATGGTTTGGGCAAGCACTAGGAAATAGATGCTGTATTTCTAAAAAATATGATACAAATAATACCAAACTCATATTAGTCATCTGCAGACATTTCAGTAATTAAGCAAAAATGAATGAAATTTGTAAATAGCACTCACATATTTATAATGGGCATAGACTTAGATTCTATCAAGGGTACTTTTTAACTTTAAACCACAAATATTTCAATACCGATTTTCATTATTTCTTAAGTTATAGTTACAAAAGTTGATATGCATGGGGAGAATCATAGTCTCTCTTAAGAGGAGCAATGATAAAATATCCATATATTATCATACACTAAAGGGCCACCAGTGGGGCAAGGGGACTTGTTGGGGGCAAGAATTAAATTAAGTAAAGAGATGAACAAGTATGAGAGCAGGAGCATTTTCAAGCCAACCCCAAGTCCATCAGCTTCCTGAAGATAGAACACCATGAAGTAACCTGGGCTGGGCATCTTTTGAAGAAGATCACTATGCGAGTCCCAGTGACAGGATGGGGAGGATGATGGAGAATGTGAGCCTCCCAACCTGGACTAGTGGAGGCCATATAAGTTGTTGATTGCTAACCACTATCCTCCCAAAATGATGAGGCTCTGCAGAACTCCATCCTACCTGCCCAGCCTTGTCCCAACCAAATCCCATGTTCTATATAAGTTTCCATTTTTTATATAAATTTTCATTTAATGTGCATGCTCCAAAAATGTCCCCCAGCCTTCTGGTTCCTCAAAGATGCATGGCTGCCCTCTTTGTCCCAAAAGCCAGAATCACGACTTCTACTCACTCAGTGCCACCACAAAGAGCCTAGCAAAAGTAAAACCCAGAAACAACAAAGCTCCCTGCTTCTTCAGTAGAGAGAAGTATACCACCTCCCCCTCTGTCATTCATTAGCCCACATGACAGAAAGCCCACACCTTTCATAGTAAAAAAAAAAAAAAAAATCAGTGTTTTCTGACAGGCCCTTCCCTCCAGCAAGAAGGTCTCTCATGAAGCATTTATCCAAGATACAAAAACCTCCTTAACCTCCAATCACAGACATTAAAGAAATAGCGCCCTTCCCGGGAAGCCATCAGTGTTGAAGCATGGATGAGGGACAAGAAAGAAGAAAGAATGATGGAAATGATGTGCATTAAGAGACTCTTGACCCAGCCATTGTTACTTTCTATGAGCTCCCATACTTTTCCCTTCAAGTCAAATCCCGAGTGCTTTCTCCCATCATTTCACAGGGCCAGCGCATTCTCAAAAGCTCAAAGTCCCCCACAGTACCCACCTGTTTCTCAAGGCCCTAGCAACAGACTACCTCTCAGAGCCAAAGGGAAATAATTTCCCTTACTTCTGCCAAACAAACCTTAGCTGTCATTCTCTGGAGATGAAGATAATTCATTAAACAAGAGAGCTACATTTCTTACTTTACCTGATCAGAGGCAGCAATTGGTCTTTGAAACATAAATGAGAATGGCACTTTCCTAGCTAGAGACAGCTCTACAAAACGATACCAATTTGTACATCTCTTGAGGTTGAATGAAGTTTGCAACATTCACATATGTTATCAAGAGGAAAGTCAAATACACTTGTTGGGCACTAGACTCCAAAGGAAAGAAGACTTTGGGTGCATATCAGACATTGACATTTCAAGAAAATTTCACTTCTGCTCATTGATGGGGAAAACTGAGCTTCCAGATGCCAGTGCATTCACACATGCTGCAGGGTACCCATAGCCAGTTGGTCAAACAGGCAAACCATCCTCCTGCCTCTTTTGCCAACATAGAGAGTTCAATCAGCCTTGGCAAGCTGGCAAACATTTCAGACTGAATCAGACACCTCCATGTGGATACAAGAGTTTGTACTTTCCTTTAAGTGCAGCCTTTGAAATAAAGACCGTCAAATACCTCACAATTTATTCTTTAATGTTTATAAAGCTCATGCATAATAAAACTGAGTCTTTAAATGTAGTGGTGCACTGTAATAATTCACTTAATAAAAAAAGGGTTTTTGGATACCCATTTCAAAGTACAGTTTACACAGCTACAGAAATAATTTGGGGCAATTTTTAAGATACTTTGAAACAGTAGTAGTTTTGGGTAACACACAAAAAAAACTAATGTTTAAAAATAGCCAAAGCTTTGTCAGTTAATGGTAATCATCCGTTTTATTACACAAATTTGAAAATGACTGAAATTCATTTTCTCAGCAGCAATATTTTAAGAGGTTTCAAAAAAAATATAATTTTTGGCTTTCTTAGTTAGTGTACTTTTTAACAAAAAGATAAATGCATGTTGAAATAACTTACTAGCATTAAAATTGTCTTTTGCTTTAAAAAAATTACACATTTGATCATTCTCTTTGTTTTAATGGAGAAAAGAATTAAAAAGAATAACTCACTTTATTTAACTGAACAAGGAAAAGTGCCCAGTTTGTTAATTTCTGAATTAAAACTATGGTAGTTACACCTTTTTTTTTTTTTAGGAAAAACAAGCAAGGATTTAAAAAAAAATAAATTTCTACTTTATTGTCTTTTCAAATTAGAAATGAATTACTTAAATGTGGAAGATTCAGTTGGTATAAAAATGTGTTCAATCCTTGAAAAAATGAATGAAAGAAAAGAATGAAGGAAAAAGATTTGCAAAACTGTGAAGTGCTAGGCTACTTTTACGATCCTTGCTTGAATAAATGCTCTATCACCCATGTAGAGTCTCTTTCATCATATATTTCATTGTTGCTCTAAATTTGACTACACCTCACTATGTATCCTCATGGATGTTCTGTAAGTAAATCAAATTTAACATGTTCAAAATAAAACTCATAATCTCTTCACCTCCATCCTTCCCCTCCCACTGTGATCAATTTCTCCATTTTGGTTAATTGTCCACCATCTTCCATGGAACAGATGTGTCCTAACCCATTTTCCTAAATGCATTTTTGTACACAAAATGCTTCCTTTTTTTATTTCAAATATCTATTCTGGCAAAAAACATTTGGCCTGAACATATAATTAAAAACTTAACAATACTAATAGTTGCTTCAAAGAGCATCCTGTCTTTGTCAATGTGCAACTATTTACATTAATTTGCATGTAATTCACTTTCTTGCCCATTCACTGGGGTATGGATATTACTGAGTCAGATGGGCAATTAATTAATATAATCTTTACATATTCACTTATTAAAATGCATCACACAGTTCCTAATTCCTTGGGAGTTCTCACTGAATCCATGGGATGTGAATTTTAAGCAGCTGTGGCTGTTTATGCCATTGCGCTTGCTGTTTAATGGAGCCAGGTGGACACACTCGTTATGGTTTTTTTCCTTGCTCAGAGTTGAAATTGAAACTCAGTGCAAACTCTAACACCAGGAAGAGTTTGTTGGTGTCTGATTGCAGGTCAATTTTTTACACTGAATAAAGATTAGCTTCTTCAGTAAAATTTAAAAAATATTCATTAATAGGAATCTTACTTATTGTGTGGCATAGGTCACTTTCAATAAATTTTATTGAGTTTTCTCTTTTGAAAAATATGTGGTTTAGTTCATATTTATGTCCCAAGCATGGCAAGAGTTCTATGTGAGAGATACAGGAATCTCAATCTTATTCATATCTATATTAAGAGAGAGAATAAATAACTTTCCCAAAGTTAACAGAATATTGAATGTGGAATATGAATTCTGATTTTTACTTCCTAAGTACATGAATTTAACTTTTATGAAACAAAAAACAGTTTGAAGAGAATGATTTTAATACAAGTGGAATGATGATTGAAAGACTACATCCTTTTCTTTTTTATAGTTATGTTATAATTATATATGATTAGGGCCTATCAAGAACACCAATAATAATAAATGCTGATGACCACGTGGGGGAAAAGGCATACTGATACTTTGTTGGTGGACAGCAAATTAGTACAACTACTCTGGAAGGCAATATGGAGGTTTCTCAAAAAGCTAGTAGTAGAATGGACCATATGACCCAGATATCCCACTCCTTAGTTCTTATCCAAAAGAACTTAAATCAGCATACTATATAGCATTTAGATATAGCATTTCAGTTTTACAGCAGCACAATTCACGGTAGCCAAATTATAAAATAAGCTTAGATGCGTATCAACAGATGAACGGATCAAGAAAATCTGGTATATATACACAATGGAGTTTTACTTAATCATAAAGAAGAATGAAATAATGGAATTTGGTAGAAAATGGATGGAAATGAAGAAGTAATGCTCAGTAAAATAAGTCAGACACAGGAAATCAAGGGTTGATTGTTTCGTCTAATATGTGGAAGCTAGAGCAAAATATGGGAAAGAAGTTTGGGGGGATTGAATGTCACAAGCCATGGGGAAGGGATGGAGTTGTAGCTCAGTGGTAGAGTGATTACCTAGCATGTGTGAAGCACTGGGTTCGATTCTCAGCACCACACACAAATAAATAAATAAAATTAAGGTCTATCAACAACTAAAAATATATATTTTTTAAAAAATGACAAGGGAAGATGAGTGGAGGAGAAGAAAAAGAATGATAGGGAGCAAGGAAGGATAGTAAAAAGGAGGAAAATGGGATGAATTTAACAAAACCATGTTGTATGCATATATAAATGTACCAGATTTCTTTATGTGTATGTAGAAAGTGCCAAACAAAAATCAATAAATACATGAACAAAAGGGAAATCAGTAGAGGAAGGAGAATAGAGTACAGCAGGGGAAGGAAAAGTCAGGAAAATGTGATTGAAATCAAAGTCCTTGAATGTATGATTTTGTCAAAATGTATCCAACTACTATGGATAGCTACAGTGCGCTAATAAAAAGTATGTTATAAGCATGTATGAATATGGCATAATAAATCCCAGTATTATGCATTATTATATCAATAAAATCTTATTAAAAATTTAAGGTAGGGCTGGGGATGTGGCTCAAGCAGTAGCAGGCTCGCCTGGCATGCATGTGGCCCGGGTTGGATTCTCAGCACCACATACAAAATAAAGATGTTGTGTCCGCCGAAAACTAAAGGAAATAAATATTAAAAAATTCTCTCTCTCTCTTTAAAAAAAATTAAGGTATTTTTATACCATTCCAGGATCTTAACAATTGTTTGGAGAAAAGAATGTTTTATGATCCAGGAAAAGTGAAATATGTATTATAAAATCAAATGAGAGAGAAAGACAGATTTTTGAAAATCAATAAGGTTGTTTTTTTAAAAGAAGCCATGGCATATTATTATCAAATTTCAATTGACTATTATAATCCTGGACAAGCTTAAAATTAGTAATATTTGAAAGGAGATGCAAATAGTGTTTGTTTTCCATTATTTACTCAGTCTTTGCAACTATATTCAAAGGCAGCATGCCAAATATGATTTTAAATTATTTAGTAAAATTAAACATGTAGTAATTGAGTAGTAGATCCACTTACATTCATTAAATATAAATTTCTATAACATAGAAATCAGTATGATGTGTGGCAGAGATGGAATTTTTATGATTGCAGTGTACCTATACCCTGACAGAAAAGTTTCCTCTTAGTCTTTAGATTCGGTGCAAAGATTTCATGTGGTGTATCTTATTTTTTAAAAGTTATTCTGTTATTTTGGGCCTTCATCTGAGACATTTCATCTGAGACTTCATCTGAGACTATTTTAGGACCTCATGTGAACAAAATGATATAAGGTACAAAATCCAGTGTAGCTTCTATGCTTTACTTATAGTGAATAGTTTTTCTATTCAGGATTAAATATTTGTGATTAAGTCCCTAATGTCCAAAGTAAAATTTCAGGCATGTAAATGTCTTTCTTTGTGTAATGTGAATCACTCAGCAATCATTTATTGGGCATCTACTATATTCAGAAGAAAATAAATATTTAAAGATGTAATGTATAAAATAATGATCAAATTTAAGAAAAGATAGACTATGTGAGATAGGAAAAAATATATAAGTGTGCCAAATACTATAGAAAGAAGGAAGATAAATGACTAGATAAATTTAAAGCATGCTTAGTTTTAAAATAGATCCAAATTTAAGCCGAAAAAATGTTAATTCTGAAAGAACCAAATACTAAACTAGTCCTCAATTTGTCTGGTGTATATATTTTTAATATTTATTTTTTAGTTGTAGATGGACGCAATACCTTTATTTTATTTTTATGTGGTGCTGAGGATCAAACCCAGTAACTCACTCGTGTTAGGTGAGCATTCTAGTTCTGAGACACAACCCCAGCCCAAAATAGATCCAAATTTAAACCAAATAACACATGTTAATTCTGAAAGAATCACATCCTAAAGTAGTCCTCAAATTGTCTGATGTATTTTTTAATAATACTTCTGGAAAATAACAAAACTCCTAGAGAGTAATGGTCTATTCAATTTTAAATAGTCAATAAATATATAAAATACGTTAAACTTAACATAAAAGAGTATCTAATATGGGAAAAGAAGTCCCCTGACAGTACTAAGTATTGGCAAAAAATGTAGAGCAACCAGTACAGTCCTACCTGTTGATAAGAGTAAAAGCTGGTACTGCAACAAGTACTTTGGAAACCTCATTGGCTATTATGTAGTATTGGGGGTCATATTCATATTATATGATGTAAATTTTACTCTTAGATTTATAACTAATAGAAATCCACACATAATGTGTGTCAAAGACATATACAAGAATGTGAATAGTAGCCTGTTCACCATATCCCAAGTTAGAATAAACCAAAATGTTCATGAATCATAGAGCAGATCAATGGTAATCTAATTGTACATTGGAAAACTGTACAGCAATGAAAATGATGGGCCTTCAGCTACGCAAGCAAAAAGAACATTGATGATCTTGCAAACATGAAATTAGTCAGATACACAATTAAACAAACATTTGATTCCATTAAAAATAGGTGAAAATTAATCTATGGTGATATAAATCAGTATGTAGGTTTTATCTTGGCCATAGTGAGAATATTGGTAGAGAGGAAATACTGGGAATCTTCTGGGTGCAAATCATATAGTATTTCTTGGTCTGAAGTGTATTTACAAGGGTATGTTCACTCCATGAAACCAGTGATATATTTATAGTCTGTATGTATTTATACATGTGCCATCCCACAATAAAAACTATCTTAAAAGCATCATCAACAGTGGGGGGGGGAGCTCATTAGCTACAAGAAGAAATTATGCAAATTGACCTGTTTCAAATAAATGTACCCTAATTAACTTCTCTCATTCTGTGGCATGTATTTTCATGCTCTCTGGATGTACTATAATTTTAGGGTTGTTTAGTTTGTTGAACATTTTCTTTATGTTTAATATTTTTGAGGCAATCTGTTCAAGATATGCTGATGTACCACAAAGTCATAGCAAAGGGAAATTTATTTCTTTATTTTTGTAAAAAAATTTTTATAATTTTATTTATTTACTTTTTATGTGGTACTAAGGATCAAACCCAGTGCCTTACCCGTGCTAGGCAAACACTGTACCACTGAGTTATAGCCCCAGGCCTGGAAATTTATTGTTTATATTTTATATTTAGATATACAATTGATCTAAAATTAATATTTGTATAAGATGTGATAAGGAAATCAGAGGTGGGGATCAATCACCAAAAAATTCATAGGGAGATCAGTAGATGAAAGGGACCAAGGGGTAATAGGTGGGGAGAGATGGGGGAAGTGCTGGGGAGTGATATTGGTTAAATTATATTTTTATATTGTGTGCACATATGAATATGTAACAATGAATCCCATCAACATGAGCAACTAAAATGTATCAATAAAAATTGTGGGGGAAAATAGGAGATGATGATGTTTCGGGATTGATTGCTTATTTATGTAGTAAATATTATCACAGCCATGGTGCCCCCCCAAAAAAAGAAATTAAATTTCAGTTTTGTCCTGTATAATTAGTTTACTAGATATTGTTTATAGAACAGCCATTACATTCGTCTTGGTACATTAGTCTAGTCAACAAGGGAGGCATTTGAACCTAAGCTTCCTCTTCAGGAGAGTTCATATGTTTCAGGTTTATCCCTACCAGAGATGGAATTTCAACTGAAACCTGCTGGATAGGCTTAAACTCAAAGGTTCTCTTCTCAGTTTTGGACTACTCAGATTTCTGCTTGACTCAGTTTCTGCTCTGTCTTCTAAGTCATTAACTAGTTCTTGCAAACTGCCAATAGGTTACTGAATGATCAATGGGTTATAGAAGACATCAAGGAGGAAATTANGGGAGGGGAGGGGGGATAGTAGAGGATAGGAAAGGCAGCAGAACACAACAGACACTAGTATGGCAATATGTAAATCAATGGATGTGTAACTGATGTGATTCTGCAATCTGTATATGGGGTAAAAATGGGAGCTCATAACCCACTTGAATCAAAGTGTGAAATATGATATATCAAGAACTATGTAATGTTTTGAACAGCCAACAATAAAAAATAAAAAAAAAAGAAATGTACAATGTTCTGGTTGTTTTAGGTCAGACTTTTCTTCTGCAACAATGTTATCTGCCACTATCAGAAGTATAAATTATTTTGTAATAGTAAAACATATGTATGCTTCAATATTGGAGCAGGACAATTGGAACTTCTGGCATTCCCAGTCTGAAATATATATTTGAAATTTCCCAGATTTATGGAGATGACTTAGGTCCCTTCTTACTTTCATTCTATCCCTGGTTGATATTAGTCACTCAACTGGTTTTAATCTCTATCTCTATTCTGATGAACCTCACGTATTTACCTATAAATGAAATATATCTCCTGAAATATAAGCCATAAATCTAAATACCAACTGAATTTTTCACTCGGATAATTCACAATTGCTTCAAACACATGTACACATAATTGAATTACTCATCTTCTATCCCTTCTTTCAAACAAAGCCAGATCCTTCTCCTTTATTTGCTACCTCAGTGAGTATTAGGAACTTCTCCCAGCCATATACTTGCTAATTAGCCTCAGTTCCTTACTCTCACATCTAATCCCTCTCTGAATCCTCATATTTCAACCTCATTATTATATGTTTTTGAATCTTTTCATTTTCTGACTCCATAAAATGTGAGCTCTTTCTGACATCTTGATGATAGTTAGAAATTACGATATGGAAATTGAGAGAGGGCCAAGAACTAGAGTTAAAACTGTCGGCTAAAGCTGTGAGTTAGACTCCTACAGATTAGGGTTGAAGTTTTGAGAGTTAATAACAACTAAGGAAAGAACATGGAAGAAAAAAAGACAAGTAGGTTGAAGATTTATATGTGGTGAAAAGAGAAAGCATCTCTTCCCAAAGACCCCAAAATAAATTCACACAGTAAGATGAACAAACATCAAATATCATGGGAAGGATCCATTGCTTGTGTGGGCTAATTGTATTAATGAATGCAAAGTGGTCAAAAATGAGGACTGACCATCTGCCCCCAAAGAGTTCTGAGGGTAGGGTAGAAATTCAGGTGCAATTCTGAGAGGCTGCATTAAGAACAGGGACTTGTAGTGATTTACTTGCAAAGAGTCAAAAGGTATGGGTAAACAGGAAGTTGACATTTCCTCAAAAACAAATTCCATTGAAGCATAATTATAACTATGTACTACATACAACCATTAATTAACTGAGAATGCTCAGACCATGGAGCATTTCACCTTCTTAACCTTTCCTTCAGGACAGCAGTATGGATACCTATTAATAGCCATGCTTTTTGTTCTCAGGCAGGTCCTGCATAAAAGGTTGAGCCAGCCCTCCCTGTGAGGAATCATGCCACTCAGAGGCCATTGATAAGCTTATTTTCCCACTTTATTTGCTGTATTTTTTCCTCTCTAAAGAATTTGGTTTTGGACTTGATTCCTATAGATTATTATCTCCCTTGAGTTTCTGTTTTATAGTGTTCCTTTATGCATCTCTTCCCTGAATTTTTGCATGTGTAAAAGTATTGTCTTTCTAAATCTCTTCCCAGGAAAATTATTAGTTGTGAAATCTTAATTACTCCCCATACTGCCTCACTGATTTCAATACCACAATGACACTATTAGACTCTAAGAGAATTTCTGCCCACTTTCACATAATGGGCGGTGCTCATGAGAGACATTTATCAAATTACAGACTTTTATATTTTCTTAAGCAAATGAAAATTCAAACAGGTCTTAAACATATACAATAATAACTTGTTTTTAAAGGTTTTTTTTTCTGCCAGTTAGTAATGAATTTTGAGTGGGTCATTTCAGGACACAGAAGTATTTCTTTGCAGTGTCCCACTTGTCAGCCTGTAGTGGCCCATTCATGGGCCATGCTTCCAAGACAGAGAGATTCATAGAAAACTTCACCAAGATGTGGAGATGGAAAATGGAAGATTGAGAGAGGCATGTTGATCTGGGAAAAGAAGGGAGTAAAACCATTGGTAGAAATAAGGATGCCATAATATCAATGCCATAATGGGGTGGCATGAAGATGAGACAAAGGAAAATGCTTTGTTAATGTGAGGGAAATTCCTTCAACTCTTTCAGGACTATACTGATGGCGAACTTCTAAGGGACTGAAGTCTGTATCCACAATATTTCTAGATTTCTCCAGTATATGATCTGTTTCAAGACAGATTTTTTTTTTTTTAATTTTAAGGAGTTAACTATAGGCTCTCTTCTGAATGTATTCATTTTTTCCTCCCTTTTTTCCCATTCATTCATTCATTTGCACTTAATTTAGAAGGCATTGGCAATTTTATCTTTTCTTGATCATTGTTTTTGGTCTATAAAATCCAATTTGAAGTAAATATATCAACTTCCACATTATAAAGAGTACTTCCATTTATTTAATGCTTAAAACGTCCTTGACAAGACAAGGTAAATGGTTTCAAAGTCTTTCACTGACACTTTGTGGCAAATGGTGGAACTACAGGTTATTTTGGAAAATTTTCTGAAATGACTATTATTTTATATGTGCACAATATAACAAATATCTATAAATTGTTACTTCACCTATTTGTATACATATGGATAGATATAAATAGGTAGGTAAATTAAATAAACAACCAAGAAATTGCAAAATATTTCAATAGCATGCTAGCACATGAATAACTAAACTTCTGTGGGAAAATCAGATGACTGCTTTCCTTGATACTGCATTAATATATTGAAACTATTGAATTTTGAAATTTTTTATCTTTTACTTTAGATGTTAGTAGACTTAAAATATATACATTCATAAAATTAGCTATTAAGATCACTCCTGGGCATTTCCATTCAGTGTTAAAGATTTTTTAAGGAACATTCTTACCCATTAGAAGAGTGACTATCATCAAAAATATGAAAAATTAAAAAGTGCTGAGATATCTAGAACAAAGCATTGAAAACATGCAGTAATACACTAGTTATATACCATTCACAGTCACATCTCAAAATCATGTTTTATGGAAAATTATTACATGATATTTCAAGGACCAAATAGATGTTTAATAAGATATGCAATCTTAGTCATGCAGTTTATATGTTGTTAATTAATTCAGAATAGAAGTAGACTAATAGTATCACCATAGTTTCAGTTTTTTCTACATATAACTATTGGTTTTGAAAAATTAACTCTGTCCATATGTGATCTGAAAGATTTTAAAAACCAATTTATTATAAAGCAAATTTATCATAAATGTAGACAATAGTGGCAAAGAACTTTTATAAATTCATATTTTGCTTTCCTGTTTCAATGTCAGTTTAGTCTCTAGTTTTAGGTCCACACAGTCACAAGCAAATAGATCAGTTCATTTCTAAAGATTATATTTGTGTGCTCTTTTAAAAATCCCTCTGAATCATAGCCTGTGGAGGTTCTTATGCAGCTTGAGCCACCTCCATCTGTTTGTCGTACAGACAAAAAGCAAGAGCTATACATCATCATATTCTTTAAAAAAAAAAAAAAACATGATAAGACAAGGGAAAGTAGATTTTTATCTTCTTGGCACATCTGCATTTCAGAAATCTCTATTCAACAAAGTCCTTGTTAAAGGCAGATCTTCATGCAATCTGCATTCTGGTCTTCTATTATCTTCTTTCACCTCTTCATGCTCAATTTCTTTCCCCTGTTCCTGGTTGAGAGTGCAGGTTTTTAATTGTAGAAACTACAAACAGACCTTAATATTGATATATGATGTCATTCACAGAACTGATGTCAAATGTACTATCCAATTCAGGTCTTGGGACTTGCCCAAGTTCACCAGAAGGCAGTGTATAGAGAATGACAAAAAGTAGCTTACTATGTCAAGAGAACATTGAGAAGCAATTGAGTTCTCAGCTCTCAGATTTCATTCAAAAGAAATGGAGAAAGTAAACACTCCTTTCTGTCATTTGGGTTTTCCTTTCCTTTTAAAGACTTTTCATTTGGGAGAATGTGCCATACCAAAGTACCAAACTATAATTTTATGAAAGTCAATTTAATTAATAGTTATTGCAAAGTTTTGTTCTAGGAAGCATTGGGGGTTGGAGACGGGGGTTGTAAAAAACAAAACAAAACAAAAAACAGTAAGGAAAAGCGAATGGACACTTTATAATGATAAAGAGCCTCTGTGACGGTAGGTAGACAAAAAAAAAAAAAGATACCAAAAGGGTCCATAATGATCTGCAATTTTAGAATATAATTCATGACCATGAAAGGTGAAAAAGTGTTGTAAAGAAGAAAGAAACCATGGTGAGTTAGGCTAATTAGGCGATGGTTCATGAATCAGAAATTTCTTTGTTCTGTTGGTTTTGGATAGCTCTGGGAAGCACTAATTTAGTTGAAAAGGAGATTTAAATCAACTGTGGGCAATGCCAGACAGAAGAAGGACATGAGAAATGACCTGTACATAGAATATGTTTGATTAACAGTGAGATATCAAACTTATCCAGGTGGTCTGAATATTATATGGGGAGCCTTGCCAGATACAAGGGGAAGACCCCCAATGGTAGAATGGTAACCTGAGAGTTTTATACTTAGTTGAGAAGAAAAGAGACACCCTATCAAAATAATATAATTTTAGTGAATAGCATTATTAGATAAGATACACAGGAATAAAGACAGATATACTGTAGAGGAAAATATTAGGTGGTCTGCACTATTGTAGCTAATGGTTCCATGGATATGACATTGGGTATTTGCAATAGGAAAAGAAAGATTGTGATAGAGATTGGAGATATTTTGGAGATTTCAAACATTGGCCAGTAGAAAGAAAAAGGAAAGATTAAATTTCCAATTTCAGGAAAAGGTGAATTTAATTTTGTATCAATTTGGTATGCTATCAGAAGAAGAAGGTATTCACTTTGTGAATTTTGTACTTGAATGGGTGAGTTAACAAATGAATGTTAGCTTAACAAAAATTTAGGATATTTGCACCTGGAGATGTGTGTACAGTTTTGAATATGTCATTTAGAAGAAGATACTCATAATCTGGAATATGTCATAGATCAGGTGACAGTAAGCAAAACTCTGTATATGAAAAACTACAATTCCTTTTCCCAGCAAAACAAAGCCCTGGGAAGTAAGCATAGCCACAATATATAAATATTCAAATGAACATAATATAAATACTACACCTAAGCTATTTTAAAATAGTATAGTTGTAATCTGGCATAAAATCTAAATTCATTTTTTTCTAATTGTCCCAGTAATATTCTTGATAGATTTTCCCCCTTTTTACCTCCTGAGGATTCAAAGGTAAAGACAGTGTAACATTTACACAAGAAAACCAGTTTCTAGTCATTAGATACATATATGATCCAAAGAAGTGTGACTTTATTCTTAAGAAAGCTTACAAGATTTGTAGTGTCTTAATAGAGAGCAACCCAAGAAATCATCCTGCTCCTTGCTGCTTCGGATAGATCTCACCTGGAAACGTGTGTGCAGTTACAGATGGTTCATTCAGAGCCATTACTGATCCTCTAGAGTGTGTTCAGAACAAAAGGACCATGGTGATGTGGGATACAGAGCCCCTCAGGTGCACATAATGATTCTGGAGATCTTTAAAAGGGTGAAGCAAAGGCTAGGGAATGAAAAAAAAACTGGTCTTTAAATATTTGAATAAATACTGTTGTAGTTTGAAATCTGCCCCCTCCACCACCATATAAATGATGAAATCCTAACTTCATTAGCTCAGAAGATGACCTGATTTGAAAATGGGGTCATTATAGATATAATTTTTAAAGATGAAGTCATATAGGGTGAGCCTCTCCAGCCTGATGGTTATTATTCTAAGATGGCCACGTGATGACAGAAACCAGGATGACCCACACCTGATGATCAGAGCAGAGACTTCATTTATGCAGCTGCCCAAAATGTCAAAATCACCCACGTAATCAGAAAACCTTAAGAATCTGGGGAGAGGCAAAGAAAGATTTCCCTGCAGATTTTGGAGGGAGCATAGCCCTGCTAATACCTTGGTATCTGATTTATGATCTCCAAAACTGTGAGACAATAAATTTCTCTTGCTTTAAGATGCTCAGTTTTTGAAGTAGTCCTAGAAGACGAATGCAGGTACAAGTTTAATAATTAGGTAAAGTTTATTCCTTGGGTTCTAAGAAAGAATTAAAAATGAGTAAGCAGAAATAAAAGAGAAGCAGGTTTCAACTCAACAAGAAAAAGAACTTGTATGTAAGTAATAAGAAGGACTGGGGATGTGGCTCAATGGTTGAGTGACCCTGAGTTCAGTCCCCAGTACCTGCCTCCCAAAAAGGAGTATGTAAGGATGACCAAGTTGGGGGGATGAGATTTAAATAGAAGCTCTCGTGCATATAGTTGTTGTTGTTTTTTTTTTTTTCTAAGTTAGGTTAACTTCTCTATTCTTTTTTCTCATGTTGAAAAGAATGCTTATAGTATTCACTTCATGGTGTTATTGCTGTTAAACTAGTTAATAATTTAAAGTACCTTATACAGGCATGGCATGCAATAAGTACTAAAGGAGTGTTTGTGGAACATAGACTTCCTTTAATGTCAGTTAGATGCAGTGCATTAACAGTCTTCCCATCTCTGCTTTTCCTCGTCTCCAAAATATGAAGAGTTGAAAGTCAAACCAGAACTAATTGCATTTTTCAAGGCCTATGTTCTTTTCTAGATCCAAGTTTCCATGATTTAGGCCATATGTTGAACAAATATCAGAAATATGATGTTTTTTGCCAATTTTCTCCTTACAAACTGTGACAATGTGTTTGTCAGTTGCCTAGGGTGTGTGTGTGTGTGTGTGTGTGTGTGTGTGTGTGTTTCAAGTGTTTATGAGAAATAAATCATGCTACAGCATCATTTTAAAATAATAAAGTATCATTTACCTAGTTAAGGCTCACCTGAGTTTCTGGGTATTATGTGCAGGTGTTAGAGGAAGAGGTGAAATATTAAAAATGAAATCATCAGAAATCTAAGTAGTTTATTAAATTGACATCAACTGGTAGCTGATGGCCAATTTCAGCCTTAGAATCTGATAAAAGCATATCCTACCATATAAGACTCTTAATAAATGGCACATGATAATCAAAAAGAAAAATCTTACTCTGTAATGTAAGTTTAACAAAATGTACTTTTATTTCTACCCTCTATAAGGTTACTAATCACTGTATCATTTGGGTGCATGGGTGACATCTCTGACAGGTTAATAATACCCCAGACACAATCACAGCTACTCTCAGTAAAGCAAACCCATCAATAGACATGGACACCTATATAATTTTGGAGCCAGTGATTTTGTAAACTTTGCACACACCAGACAAGCGGAAGACCATGAATAGGGGAACTGGATGTTCTTTTAGGAAAGAGCAACTGAATGAGATAGCACAGCTTTTAAACTGGGGATGTTCTACAAGGCAATGAGGGAGGCCCGCTGTGAGAGTACTGAAAAACAGGTTTGATTTGAGGGTGATGTTTGGAGACCATCAAGAATAAAAAGGAGGGAGGATAGAGTTTCCAAAAGTTATGTGTGCTTTGTTACAGCTCCCTCATTTTCATGAAAGAAGGCAGCCTGTGTGGTGAAAAAGCCAGCTTTTCACTTGGAACTAAATCCCAGTCATAACTGTAGTTTTCTATTTCATGAGCCATGTGTTCTTAGACAAGTCTCATGAATTCCCTATGTCTCAGTTACCTCACATTTGCATGTGGGTGACGTCTTCCCTTAGGATTGTTGTGAGGATTAAACAACTTAAGTATATGAGCAGTCCAGCTCAGTATTTGGCAATAGTAGGGGCTGAATAATTGTTGGCTCTTGACTTTTAAAGATACGACTTTTTTCTCTGTTAGAAGTTCCAAATGCAGTTTAACAGATTTGGGTAAAGATCATGGATGTTGCAAACCATAACAGTTGGTTGAAAACCACTGGCTGCTAATTCATCTTAACTATCAAATATTTTTTGAGGCCCTTCTGCATTGCTGAGTGCTGGCAAAATAGAGGCTAAATAGAAGATTATTATTTAAGTTCTGATAGCTGCAACTCAAACTCCAATGGAAAAAAACACAGCCTTATGATTGATCGAAAATTATTTAGCAAGGCAAATGAACAGATTTTTGAGCATGTAACTCAGCCATCCACACAGATTGACTAGTTCAGTTTAAAACAGTACAGGTTTCATGACCTTGCCTTTTCACTGTAGGGACTTTAAGAAGTGTTAGCCAGATAGACAGCATTACCCTATCCATCCCTGCTTCTTTTGCTTGCTTACTGTTCCCTTTCCTTCTCACATTAGTTTGTGTGGCTGTGTGGAAGAACCACCACATGAGGACAGTGACCAACTACTTCATCGTCAACCTCTCTCTGGCTGACGTGCTGGTGACCATCACCTGCCTTCCGGCCACGCTGGTTGTCGATATCACAGAGACCTGGTTCTTCGGACAGTCCCTCTGTAAAGTGATCCCTTACTTACAGGTAATTCTTTTATTTTATTTTCAATTCAAACACAGACACTACCAAAAAAATATTTTCAATAGTAGCTAACTATGGCCTTGGGTAAACTAATGAATAGAGAAAGAATTATACTTTGCTAAGAACTGGCAGACTTTAGGAAGATAATACTTGAGATTTTTCTGGAAAACCAAGTTAAGGTCTGAGTACAAAACAGAGACACAAAGCTGTTAAATTATCTTTATAGTGTTACACAAGTATTTGGCTTATTTGATTTCTAATCTCACCATTGTTAAATAAGGAATTTGAAAAAAATTAATGATTAAGTTTCTTCCAGTACAAATAATAGGATATCTGTTTTTACAATGGTTTCTTTTCACATGGAGGAATTAAGAGCTGTGGGGTCAAGCACTACAGTGAACAGGTTTTGGTGTTGTTCTGAGGCTAACTGGTTTGGAAATTGTTTTGCTGTTCACAAATGGCATGCTATCAAGTCAAATACTCAGACTGTTTGCAATTCACTTATTTTACAAGGATGAAATCTTTAATGAGATCTATCTCATATGTTGTTGTGACAGTTTGCTTAGATAATTTACATAAATGCCTTTGCAGAGTGATTACCCTCTGATGATCTTGTAATCATAATATGTTCTCAATAAACCTCAGTTATCAACATCGTTATTGCATGTTTTATTAGTCAACAGCAAGGGCAGGTTTTCTATATTTAATTGCCATATAAGACCTTAAAAACAAATACTTTAAGAGAGTAATCTTCTAATTCATCTTGTAGTTCTGAGACCTTTGGGGAAAAAATTTCCCATGATAGTGGCCACAGCCATACTATTTAAACATAGATTCCCTTTTAGGAACTGGACAGTAAGTGAAATGGTGGCTATTCAACCTGTCTTCCATAGTCTTCCTCCACATCTTATCTTATTCTCTCCAGTTTCCCAGGCAGGGATAATAATATTTACAGGAAGAGAAAATAGGCTTCTGATAACAGAAAGTCGGGGGAGACCACAAATAGCTCTTTACTGGAAATTATATTGTTTGGTCTTTTAGAACTGAAATGTTATATGGGATTTTCAGCTCAATAGTTCTTCAGTGACCTCTTATAAAGAGAAGTGATAATTTTTAAGGTCAGACATCATTTGCAGAGTAATGGAAAATGCCCTAGAAGTTGTAAGCATCATGCACATATGTTTAACTGTAAGGTTAGTTTGGGTCAGCCTGCTGCAAACCATGAACAGATTATAAAAAAATGAACTGTAGCAAAATTTTTTCAAGAGATAGTAAAAGGAACAACAGACAGATGAATACCTTTGACAGTGTTTGCATAGAGGCACTGGGAATATTCTAAGGAGCAAAGAATTCTAGTATTCTACTGCCTGTGGTACTTCCAGAAAACTTTTATTCTTTTTGGTGCCAATAACCACCAGGAGGAAATGATGGGGCTCTTGTAATTTTCAGAATGGCTCCAGTTACCCAGATTCTTCAGCTAGCTAAGAGTGTCTTTGTGTTTTCTCTGTGAACCAGAAGCTTTAGTGGGGAATGGAGTGATGAGGAGGGGTTCATCACTTTATAGCAGGTGCAACCCTATTCTGATGCATAGCAATATCCTGCTATGGAGCAGGTATTTCAGATGTCCTGTGAGCACTAAAGGACACACAGGGGGAGCAGCAAGGAACCAGTAAGTGATGCAAGCAGGCATCTATCCTGAATTCACTGACAGTGGTCATCCATACCGCATGCTTAACTGCAAGTCCTGCAATTAAAGGAGCATCCTCAGTTCTACTTCTGTATAAACAGTGTCCAGTTAGTTGATTCCACAGTTGATTCTCTTCTCCACAAGTCATGGAGGAAACAAATGAGTAGTCACAGAATGGAAATGACTATGTCTCTCCATTCACTCATTCAACATCACTTCTTAACATACAAAGAGTTTCATGCACTGACAAAACTTATGTCTAAATTCTCAATATTTATTGCTTCCTTTCCATAGAAGTTTTCCAAATGTCACAAATAGTGCCAATGGATAATAAGCCTTGAGTAGTTTCCCCCTAGATGTGATATTCTGAAGCTAATGAATTTTATCTCTGAAGTGATATTTATGTCCTATTTAATATTTTAAAACATTACATAATTTCCCGCCACATTTTAAGGTTATTTGGTTCCACTTAAGATTTGTAGGGCATTTACTAATTTTCTATGATTTATATGTTCTTTTTCTTCTAAATACAATACAACCTTTAGATTTATGAGTGATATACTATTACACTTTGGCAAAGACTCAAACAACTTAATAATCTCACAAACGTAATAAAGCTTAGCTGAATAATTAAAATGACCCTTTTAGATTTTTAATAATTCTATAATTCCAAGACCATTAACATTTAGTAGAATATTGACTGAAAATAATCATGCATTTCACTCAATGACAGGAACAGATGATTATTTTTCAGAGTGAATTTATTTTTAAAAAACACTGTATAACGGGCTCTGCATAGGAACTGCCAGAAAAAGAACAAAATCCAAGTGAGATGTAGGTGGTGCATGCAGGGTGGTAAGACAGGCTTTCTTACTCCCTCGGTTGTTATATTTTGCTACTTTCTAATCTATTAGTGCCTATCATCCAAATTTATGATTTGGCAAGATTTCTATTCCTACCTGTCATGGACCTTTGAGATTCTTTTGGCATACCTTTATGCTAGCACAAAAAAGAATCCTTTTCTACCAAAGGAAGTCCTCAAGCATTGCCCTCTGCATTGGTGCCTCTAGGATGAGTGACACCAAGAACCTGAAGGCAGAACCTGCTCCCATCATCTCACGTTCAACAACATTCATAATTCATACTAGACTCATTTCTCAAATGACTTACTATCAGGATGACACAAGCTAATATCAGCATGTAAATGAAAAAGGCACCAAGAAGTAAACTCCTAGAAGTGAAAATCAGCAACAAAGCTCTCATTTATAATCACTTAAGGTAAGATGAAATTTTATATCCCCTCAAGAAAATCTTGTAAATTGGATGTTAATTGCATACTGGTGTGCCTTATACACCTGCAAATATGGATGTAGCAAGAGTGAGTATTAAATCACTGATTGTCAAGGGTGTATTCAATGGATTCTGCTGTGAGGATCACACCAGCATATTCTCTCCCTTCACTATACAAAACAGATGGCGCTGCACCCTGGGTACCTCTTTGGCACTGGACATCAGTCTTTCAAGTTAGCTGGTATGAATTGATTATTAGTATATAATAGTAGTGGTAAATACTAGAAATGACATTCAAGTTTGAAGTATGCTACTTCTATCTCATTCATCCAGGTTGATTAAAATTCATGAATAATAAATTACTAAGCCTTGATGAACACTTTATACTTCTAATTGCTAGGGAGGATAAATATAGCCCTGACCCAGTAGATATGAAAAAAAATCAACTGCAGATCAAGACTGCCATAGTGTATTTCCTGGGTTAGCAATGGAATTAAGAGGTTCTAGGTACTTGATTCATTTTTAATAGGTCAAGGGAGGAGTGGAATTTAGAGAGGAGAGGAGAGGGAGAGGGAGAGGGAGAGGGAGAGAGAGAGAGGGAGAGAGAGAGAGAGTAAGTAAGTTAGTTGAAGGCACTCTAACATAGCACAAAAAATTCTCAAGAATCATAAGCCTGTCACTTATGTGACGGTCTTGAGCTCATATTTTGATCTCAACTATCTCTCTCTACAATTCTATTTTGTGTGCTATTATCATCCACATTTTATAGAGGAATAAAGCGGTTAGTAACTTACCCAGTACTACCAGATGTGCTTCTTGCCTAGGAAACCTAGTTTTAGAATTGATCCAATTACAACCTTCTGTCTCTCCCAAAGAGATTCAAAAGAATCAGAGTTGATAGAAATCTCATCTTGCTGATTTTTTTTCCATTTAACAGATGTACACATACACACATAGTCCAAAGCTGTAAAATATTGTCTGACCCAATATTATGTAGTCCACTGGTGGAAGAGTAAGAATAGACTGGTCACCCTAACAGTTAACCCAAAGCCCTTTCTTCTCTTCTGCACTGAATCTTAGCTCCCTTTCATTTATTTATACCTGTAGTAAATGCATTAACAATGAGCATCCTTACGTATGAAGTAATTATACCTATCCTTGCTGCACACTATGGGATCAATACAATTAAGACAGAAAAGAAGAGGAAAATGATTGGATTATATCTATTACTTTACATTGAGGCTTTCCCCTATTAATTGAGTAAAAAAAAATATGCGTTAATTACATAAAGCACTTTAAATGCTATGCTAGGTTTTCAGGACACAGTTGTGGAAAAAAAATAACTCTTTCTGCCATAGGGTTTTGTTGCAATAGAGCATACACACAAATGAACAAATTAAATAAGTAATCCATCATATGACTAGTACTAAGAAGAAAATAAGAAGGACCCTCTATTTTTAAGGGTGAATTTTGAGACTAATATCAGGATCAATGTTTCATTCAGTATAGAAGAATCCATTAAACATATTACATTTTGTGTGGAAATAAGATTAAATGCTTATTATTTCCTTAAAGCTCCAAGACAAAGAATCATTTGTGGTGGTAGTATTTAGAAATCTGGACTGCTGGACTGGGTGAACCTAATCTGATTGTTAAGAGGCAAATTGTTTATGCTAACAGTAAGCAAACTATGGTAAGGAGATCCATATATAGAATTCTCTTGTCACATGACTCATGCCTTTATTTGGATGAAACATATTAGATATCAAAGTACAAATATCCCTTATTATCTGAAAATATGAAATGAGGTACCCAGAATTCAAGTATGAAAATTGAATATAATTTCAATCAAATCCCTACATGATGATTTAGAGGAAAGACATGTTATGTTATTGTCTTTAAGTGAAAGAGAATTTTCCAGTTCATATCACTCATATAAGTTTTATTTCTGTCCATCCAAGGATATGATTTCCCCTGTCAATGGCTAAGTGGGTAAACAGAATCACGATAGTAATCGTCATAGTAATGTTAGTAACAGACTTCTATTTTTGTTTCTTCTTTTTTACATAGCTTTGTTTAAATAGAAATCACTTGCATGATTGCTTTTTGGCAATCTTGGTTGTGCTACCTTTGTAATATGGTAAATATGCTATAATCAATGATTTTGACACTTGATGCTTCTCCTGTACTTTGTTCTCTTCCTCTAGACTGTGTCTGTGTCTGTGTCTGTCCTAACACTGAGCTGCATTGCCTTGGATCGATGGTATGCAATCTGTCACCCTTTGATGTTCAAGAGCACAGCCAAGCGGGCCCGGAATAGCATCGTCATCATCTGGATTGTCTCCTGCATCATAATGATTCCTCAGGCCATCGTCATGGAGTGCAGTACCATGCTCCCCGGCTTAGCTAATAAAACCACTCTATTTACAGTATGTGATGAGCGCTGGGGAGGTAAGCACATTATGGCCCATGAGCTGACATTAACATTACACCTGAAAACCAAAAATAGTCATTATAAAGCTGGGCTTATGTATCTCACTGGTATTTGTTAATTTGGTTTTGCACAAGTGTGAAAACCAAGTTGAAACCCAAAACAATTTTATAGAATAATTCCACCTTAGTCCTTTGAAAATGTTATATGCACTATTTTCCAGTGTCCAAATTTTTCAGAAAGGAAATGAAAGAAGAAGCTTATTCTATAGTCCAAATTTTGTTATTTTCATTTTTCTTAAATTCTATTAAAAAGCAGTCAAATAATACAAATAAAAAATATATTCTAGAATAATTAGCATCTTCTAAAATGGTTGAACCTCATGTTGTCTCAAGTTTCAAATCCTCTGATGAACCTCAAATGCAACTGCTGTCTATTTTAAAACCACATCCTGAAAACATGTCCTTGGAACAAGACCAGAGGTGACTATGTGGACTTGTATTGCTCTGAGTGGTATTATTCAAATTTGCTTTCTCTCTTTTCAACACATCAGTTGATGAGTTTTATCATTGGAATAAATGTTATCTGATCAAGGAGTTATGTTAATTAGGAATCATTTCTGTTTTTCCATCTGACATGTACAATAGCAAAATTTAAATAAGCAGAAGTGCTCCTTTGGTTCAAAACTAGTAAGAATGGGAACATTTTTGTCTATACCTGGTGCTGGCACAATCCTAGATATAACAAACAATGATAGAAAGTAATCCTGCATTTCACAGAGCATACAGCAGTAACAAAACTATCACATGAAGGAAGAAAACAATGTGATTTCTTTTGGATAAGTGTATTGCCTGCCTCATATTTAGGCAACTTAAACATAGTAGAGTGCTTGTTTGTGAGAAAAAGGCACAGTTATGCTTATTAAAAAGATAGGTTAAAAGGCAGTGTACCCCAAGAATTGTTTATAGATACGTTATTTTCAAATGTTTGAATATTTGAATTTCTGATAATTCTGACTTTGGTGCTTTTTTTGAACACAAAAAAGGAGAAAAATCAGTAATTGAGAAATATGCTTTCATTATAGCAATATAAAATTAAAAAGACACTGGGATTATCTTATATTGTCATAAGACCTGCCAAAAACAGCAATTTCATCCAAATTTTATTACCCCAAATATTAAGTAATCTTTGAAAAAATGTAGATTTACACTTCCTTTATAAAATCAGAATTGGTTTTCCATATTTATTTTCTGAATCATCTTCAATCTTATAATTTTTTCCTTTAATAATATAGACCAAAAAAATGAATGGAAAGTTCCAATATTGTAGGTATATTTCATAAGTGCCTTGTGTCCCACTTATTTAATGTTCAAACAACATTATGAATATTTAGAGTGTGCCATGAATTTTGCCAGCCTGAAGAGAAATAGACTCTCCCTAAATGAGCATATTCATTATAGTGAGGCTGAAAAGCAAATAAACAAATATTTATAGTGTGATCACTATATTAATCTAATCTAGTCAAAGTGTTAGGAACACAAATGAGAGAACAAACTTAGTCCTAGCCATTTGGACAAAAGTTTACAGAGGAGTTATGAACATTTCAGCAAAGCATTAAAAATAAGTGGGAATTCTGGAAGAGGAAAGGGGTGTACCAGGAACTAGAAAACCCACCTAATGGGAACCCAACTAATGGGAATTTATCACTTCTGGAACACAGTGCAGATAGGCTAAAAAATAAAATTTGAAAAAAAGGTATGTTGAGGACAGATTGTGACATTGTGTTTCTTATACAGTTCCTTAACAATATTTGAAAAACAGCTTAAAGTTTGTTGCTCAGAATCTTTTAGTTAATGTATGACTAAATTGAGTGCTGGAGAGATAAAACTATTTGTTCAAGATTATAAAATCACATCTGCATGTAAATCTAAAGCTTCCAACTCAAAATCTGGTATCCTTGAAGATTATGAAGATTATAAATTATGATAAAATACTCAGTTATTATTCAACATGTGTCAGGAGTATCTTCTCTATTTTGGTATTAGTTTCATTACATATTTATGGACTATCACATAAAGTTCTTATGTATTCCTAAGTAATTAAGGAGCATTAATTCCTATTAACAAAAAAGTTATAAAGCTATGAATCCTGTCCATTATTGTTATTGTTATCAATTTACTATTAATATGACAAAATGGGCACATTATTTTTTCTTGCCTTTTAGCAATAAACATAAATACAAAAAGTTCATTTCTCCCTCTGTATTATATTGCCTAACTCTTCCATGGATATTTTCTTTCATAAAAGACATTATTGAATATCTAAAAATATATACTCAGTCTTCAGAGTCACTTAAAAAACTATTTGAAATTGATTTTTAAAGAGTCCAACATTTATTTAAAATGCTTATAAAGGTCAAAATTAAGTGATATTAAATTTAGTTGAACAGCCACAATATTGAACTTACTTAAAGCTGTAAATTAGCTTTTTAAATATTTAATGAAGTTACTAATCACTTAATGTTTTTAGAGGAATACAAAATAATTCCAACCAGGTGCTAATCTTATTGTTCTATAGATATATCATTTATTAAAATGATTTTATATTCCATGAGTCCTTTCAAGTAGAATATTTATAATTCCATATCCAAGTAAAGATGTTAAAATTTGGGATATGTCTTATAGTCAAAACCTAAAAACATCATAGAAAAGTACACTTTATAATGTCACTTTTCTAAATTCAAGTATCTCTAAAAGCCCAATACATTTGAACTCAATTTTAAAACTTTTGCTGTAAAATACACTATCTTATTTGAGATTAATTCACAATCTGTTTTTTTTTTCTCGTCTTTCTCCTAAATTCAACAAATAATACAATTATAAAAGTAAACAGTGATATTTAATTTTCCTACAACCAATATCACAGTGGAGAAAAAGTCAGGAAAACCATGTGGCCAGTTGATTTATCTCTATCACATTTCTTCTGAGAAAGTCCAGCAAATCCTGTTTTACATGTGGTAAAAAATAACTTGGAATCATGTCTCAATGAAAATATTATCCAGAACATATAACTGTTATGGATAAATGATTTCTGAAACAAATAATAGTCATCATGCCAATATTTTGTTTGTTTGTTTTTTAAAAATTGACTGTAAACCACATATTCTGATAGACACATGTATACTTAAGGAAATATGAAGTATATTCATACTACTGATTTTAAGGATCTTGGTGAATAGCTCTTCTCTTTGTATGTGTTCACTGCTCCACTGACATCAACTCATACTCCTAAGGTTTAAAAAAATTGTTTCAGAATTATATTCCTACTTTCTCGAATGCTTGGTTTGTAAATTCATGGTTCCACATGATAAAAATCTATTGAGAAGGAAGTAATTTCTTTTTGCACAGTCAGAAAAATAATCACTTCACTACTCATTTAGCAAATCTTTAATGAACCTGTACTGTTAGTCAAACATGGTTCTGAACACTAGGGATTGATGAAAAGCTCTTCTCTTGAATATTACAAGTTATTCTTTGATGGTCTGAAAAAAAATAGTGGCACTCTTCTATAAGAGTGGCTTATTATGAGGCTTTCAAAGCATTTAAATATGTACTTGTGTGTATTAATTGGAATATTTATTAAAAACATTTGTTAGAGGAGAAGATAATAAAGCATATTAAAGATTCAGGTACATTAAATGGAACCATGAGCTTTGAAACAATGGTCAAATTTAGTAATATGACAGGAATCTATAATCTCTGATTTCAAAGATGGCTTTAAGAACTTCATTTGTTCCTTATTTTTTAGATATGTATATGTGTGTATAAACATATATATGAAACATACACACCTATGCAAAATATTTATTTAGATTGTAGCTGCCACCAAGTGAATAGAAACAAAGATTTTTTAATGGTTGTCCATCTTTGAAATGCTGGTTTCTAATTAAAATAGTCCTCCAGTGAAACACATTTTATACAGCTCCATTGTAGGTTATATATAAGTGTCATATAATGTTTAGAAGACATTGCTTATCTACTGCAGAAAGGTTTCAGAGATATTTTCAACGTACATTTTAAATTTTCAGTGGCATATGTGGGTTTCCTATTGGCCTGTGCTCTCAGCACAAAATGAGGAATTTAAGACTATCATGTTTCCCCAATTATGTATTATAACCTCCTTATTAAAACAATCTATCCTTGCCTGGAAATATAATTTTGCTTGATCAACTGATCTCCATCTCAGTGTTCATTATCATAATATGCATTTACTAGCCAATTACATATTTTTCCAACTATTCATAAGTACACTAAGCTGCAGAATAAGCTTTTGCACCCATCTGTTCAAAACCCAAAACTGTTATCACAGTGATGATATTTTTAAAAAGTTAGCTATAAAATCTACTTTCCTTCCCTCAGTCAATTTAGTCTAATGCAGACATCAGGGCTTCACAGGTACGTAAGCTTCAAAGATAAATTTTTGTTTTCTAATGTGGAAAGCTCATGTGACACTTTCTTCAAAACAAATAAAAGTTCAAAGACACTTAGGTGCCTGAAAAGTGCTGAGGTCACCTCCCAATTCCTTTGAAATTGGCCCACCAAATGCATCTCAGGCTGTAGCACTTCAAAGGGAAATACTACTTGTTATTCCTCCAGTCAGGCTGCTTGAATTCTATCACTTTTTATGTCACTGGCCGGTTTTACAGGATAAACTTGAAAGGAAGTTAGAAACTGATGAGGTAGGTGAGTGCCTTCTGCGCCAGGCAGAGCTAAAAATGACAGCTCAAATTGGTCTCTTAGACCTCCTAGCAGCACATGCATCCTGCTGTCCCTTCAGAAGATTACAGTGAAGAAAAAAACAGAGAAATAAGATATTTTTAGAAGAGAGAATACAGACAATATTAGACTCAAGTTCAACCAATTCAGGACAACAAACTATGGAATAGAGAATATGGAGAATATTAAATGCATAGAAAGGTTTAAAATATTTTCAGTAAGGATAAAATGGATGATTGCCACATAAATGTTATCCATTATTATGGTCATTATCAGACTTAATGTTGGCAAATCCTGACAATAAATTTCCCTTATCAGAATTTTGATCACATAATTAATCTTTCATCATTCATACCCTTTCTGAAGTAATAAAGAAAATATTTCATGAAGGGGGTAGCATTACCTCTCTGTAATAGTATGGAACTAACCCTTTTGCCGATATCAAGGTCAAAATAAGGCATGTGGTTTTAGAAGGAAATGATAATAACTTTGTTTTGTTAGCATCCACTTACAATTTTATTGAGGTTTTAGGTTTAATATGAATCTTATCTGTGTAATATATACTGTTTTATTTTACATTACAGTTAAAATAGGTATATTTGTGATATATCCAAATACTAGCATAGGGAAAACATTTTCTATAGCATTTAAAAAGTCAGTGGTAGGGCAGAGTGCTTGTGCAGCATGTGCATGTCCTTCATTTGATCCCCAGCACCACAAAACAACAACAAAATAAAAGGTCAGTGATAGAAGTATTTTAGAAATGGTATAATGTTAACAGTAAGCCACAATGCCATTAAGTAACTAATTAATCAACTCTTCAGTGAAATGTCTAATTAGTAATAAACATCATTGGTGTATTTAGATTAAGGATAAATTTTTAAAACCACTACAAGCCTAAAGGAACTCATTCCTAAAAAGTGATATGCTTATGATAAAGAAAAATCCCATGTTGGATTAAAAATTAACTTTAAAAAGCTCTAAAATTCTAATTTTCATTGAAAGTGCATTCATATATTCTTCTACACATACACACACACACACACACATGTTCTATGTTTTAAGAGAAGTTTTGTATGTGTTACAGTAAGTCAACAAAAAGAATCATCAAATGTTTATTGTATTTATTTTTCCAAAAGTTTTAGACATTTCATTCAAGACAATGGGAAACAACCTCCCAATTTCTCAGGGAATTTATATTCTAATGAGAAGGAATCAATTGAGCTTTTATTCTCTTCCCACTTTAACCAAAGATTTCCTTCTTAGGCTTTGATCAAGTCAAGTCCCTTTTTGTAAATAGAAACATAACAATCCCAATTAATGTTTAGTACTTAGCGAAATAAAGGCCTTTCAATAAAGGAATATTTGATTTTGGATAGGTTATGGTAGTACAAATTAGGAATGGCTAATAAGTACACAAAGTGAAATCACAACTTCACATTTGGTGTATGTATACATGTATATGTATACACATATACTGAGTAAATTTAAGTAGTTCAATATTGTCAATTATTTTTTATATCTATATGTAATGTGCTGATAAAACCATAAGAAGACTAAATGCAGACTCTGAAGGAAAAATGATTTTATTATTTTAACTTTCATCCCAGGTGAAATTTACCCCAAGATGTATCACATCTGTTTCTTTCTTGTGACATACATGGCACCCCTGTGTCTTATGGTGTTGGCTTATCTACAAATATTCCGGAAACTCTGGTGCCGACAGGTATGTAATGCCAAATAATTTGCATGTGTTTTCTTTAGGATGTGCTTAAAATTTAAGAATGCATTGTGCCACATACCATGCTCAGCAAAGGATCATAAAATAATGAGGCCCTAGCCATGGAAATATATGTCTTGACATTTTTTTTAGAGTGATATGTAGGGAATACCTTAAGTCTTGTCTTAAGGAATTTAAATTTATGGCCAAAATTTAACTTCAGTGATTGGGTTGATTTTTGTCTAGGAATAACATTATTAATTTTGTTCTTTATGAGAAGAAGCAAATAAAAATTTCTTTAAATTTTCTAAGACTATATCTAGAAGGTAATATTTTAAAATAAGATTTACATTTTAACTAATGGGTTAAATCTCCAACTTCAGAGATCTCATTTTTAGAAGGGTAGAAGAATCAAGTCTCATTTAGATTTTTAAAAACTTTAATAATTCCCAGTTGAGTTATTGCAATCTGTTAGATAATTCTGCTGTGTCGGCGAAGGCTTGTATTGCTTCACTCAAATTATTCACTTACCAAACATTCATCACGGAATGATGCTTTCGAGAAGCTAAAAGCTTCATTTTATGTCACCGAGTAACACATACAAAGGAGCAGAGTCAGATGCAGGATGAAAATCACCTTAATTATATAAGTACAGGGAACCAGAATAAGACATAGTGAAGGGGTATGGAATCTAAGACCTACAACATGTAAGTACTGAAGTATTAAGTTGATGATTTGAATGAAATCACTAACACATACTCGCAGTGGTTTATAAAGACACAGAAAAAGAATATGGGTCAGCCTTCTATATTTTGTAAGTTGTATCTTAAAATGACACACTTCTTAAAGATGTATTTTTTAAAATGTATTTTTGTCCTTATTTAAAATTATTGTCATTACATTGAGTTTATCAGGTTAGTGAAAAGCCATGCTGTTATTCTGTTTTCTTTGACATATTTTACTGAACTGAAAGAACTTATCAGGACCATCTTAATTTGTTAAAAGGATTTCACAAACCTATTATTTGGTCATTGGGGTTGGGTCTTCATTCATGTCTAATTCGACTCATTCAAAGCATTTTTTTTTAAGATCCTGTATATACTGATTGGATATGAGCAATACTTGCATCTTCCAAATATGTTATATAATTTCCAATTTTCTCAATTTTTTGCTAAGAGGCCATTTCTTTTATGACCTTTAAGTGCAACCAATAGCAAAGTTTATTAGCATTCCATTCCCCAACCTTTTTATCTAAAAAATCCCAAAATGTGAACCATTGTAAAACATGAGTGGTGATTTTCTTGATCCCAGTGAGTTTCCTCAACATTTTCCACCTACCCATGAAGCCAAGGCCACATATTTTATGGTGTTTTGTTAATGTAGCATCCCACTTCCTGGGGTGTATAATTGTGTTGGTAAGTCTTCACTGATTATTGTGCTATAAAAAGGTGGATGTGGTTTGCAGCAACAGTTCTGTGTCACTCTGTGTTTCATGTCAGGGCTGGGGATTTGCCATGGCTGTGCTCCCATTTGAGTAAACAGTGCTTCCTTAGACATGGCATGCTGGGGATGAGAGAAGGAGCAGAAAGCTGGAAGAAATGAATAATGTGGCTTAAAATTTCTGTTGTGAGGTGGCATATGTTATGCCTCCTTACTTTTCAATAGCCGAAATGTGTCGTATGTATAATCTTGACCATGAAGAAGGGAAGCATTCCTTATTAAAGACACAGAAGGTCACAGGGCTATGGGGATCTTTTTGCAAGCTAAGGGGTGGATAATCTGGAATACTATAGTATAAAGAAGTAAAAATGACAGACCCAAAGGCCAAACAACATGAATTTTACACCCTGACAATGTCACTTAGTAGTTACATAATCTTGTCAATGGCTTAATTTTTTTTTTTTTGTGCCTCACTTTCATCTTTAGAGTGGGGTTGTATAGCATCCACCTCACAGATTGGTTACATACGTTAGACTAATTAAGGACCTAAAGCATAGAGACTGCTCATTAAATAAAATACCTTAATAGTATATGCTGTTATTTGGCTTTTAAACCAATTCTGCTTATATTTCCGAAATAATGTGTTGAATTGTTGAATAGGACTGCCTTTTTATAAATGAACCTCTTTCATAGCACTTGTAAATTACCTTATAATGACTCTTTTACTGTATTAAATTAAGATAATACACTATAGCCTTCATGTTTGTATCACTACAATTAACAATGCTCAATACATATCTGTTGCTCAATAAATGCTTTAGTTAAAAAATGAGAAGATATGAGAAAGTATTTAGGGTTTAAGTGAAGGGGGACGTGGAAGAATACATTGCCCAGTTAACTCAGAGATGTTTTAAGAAAACCTAGAAAAAATTACTGTGGAAGAAAAAATATTCAGTGAGCACAGAGTAATGAAGATATTTTTATTTAGATTGAGATGCTGAAACTGCTCAGTGTTAAGAGCATCCCCTTCCACATTTTTACTCATTAGTGCATTATGCATAATAGAAACTCATATTTCCTTATTTATTTATAAATTAACATTCATTTAAAACACCTTAAGGGTGGTACGTAGACCTGCCTTGTTACCATTGTATCCCCATTCCTTACGAGATGCCTCACATAAAGTATTCCAAAACCATTTTTGAATAAATGAATGACTACCAAGCTCCAAACAATTTATGTCTTCATAACTTAATTAAGCTTATAGTTCACAATTGCATGAACTCTAAAATACTTCAAAATTGTATTAGAGGTTCAGAAATAATCCACATTCTTGTTGATGAACTGTCCTGGTTAGTGCAAACCACATGATTCAGAAGATTGCAGTAAAATGCCTGGGCTGTGAAAGTAAAAACATTTACAAAACAGATTGGAATGGAAAATGGCAAATTCAGCTGAGCTCACTTTAGCAGCCACAATAAAGTAAATTAACCCCAAATGGGTAATTATGTAGAATTCTGCTTGAGCAACTCTCAATTTCCAACTGCTAGTGACTATAAACAGAGTTGTAAGGCATTATGTGTGCCATAGGCTACATCAAGTGAGCCATCAAATGAAGGCCTGTCCTATTTGTTTAAAATTACAGAGATGGAGGGAATCTGTTATATACTTTTGAATTGGTAAGCATAAGATTATTAGTAAGTGAACTGTGTGCCCTTGTTCAACTTTCTCAAGAACTTTAAGCCTCATTAAAAGAATTAGCTATTGCTTTGCTGAAATCAATTACTTACTTTTTTTTTTTTTGACAATATGACTTAGAAAACTCAACAGACTGTTCTCTAAAATCTTCTGTTTAAGAACTTCTTAACGTTGGCTTGCTTGGCCCTGTGTGCATAGTGTCAGCATTATTTCCAGTTCTGATCCTTCAGAGAGTTTAACAACACTTCAATCTTCAAGACTGCATGAACTTTTGTTAATTCATCTCATAAATATTTATTAAGCACATACTGTTTCTGGTACTGCAAGAGGCATTTGGGATGAACTATAGTGTATACTTGGGTCTGAGACTATATTTCTACTTTCAGAAGAGTTTGAAAGACCTTCTACTTCCCAGCTCTTTCCTTACCCTCTTATGTCTCTTTTTATTTTTTAATATTCTTCTTGGAGAACTTAAAATTAACACAGTAATGTTAAGTGATAACAAATAAGTCTATTGTGAGAAATAGTCAATCACAATTGCAAGGCAGAATCATGAAGGCAATAATTCAAGTCCACACCAAGAAATAAAGAGCACCAGTAAAGGTGAATACATAGGTAAATATAAAAATAGTGTACATGTATTTTATCTGTAATTATTTCTTATATCTAAATTAAAAGACACTTGCATAAAATAATAAAGATTCAGTTTATGATGTATAAAGATATAATTGAAAAGAAGGAAGAGGATGAATGTAGCTATATTAGAGCAAACATTTTGTATATTATTGAAATTAAATTGGCATCAATGCAAATTAAAACCACACTGAGATTTCATCTCACTCCAGTCAGAATGGCAATCATCCAAGAATACAAGTAACAGTAAATGTTGATGAGAATGTGGGGGAAAATGTGCACTCATATATTGCTGGTGGGACTGCAAATTGGTGCAACCACACTAGAAAGCACTATGGAGATCCTTCAGAAAACTTGAAATGGAACCACCATTTGAACCAGTTATCCCACTCCTAGTTTTATAATAAAAGGACTTAAAATCAGCATACAACTGTGATTCAGCCACATCAATATTTATAGCAGTTCAATGAACAATAGCTCAACTATGGAACCAACCTAGGAAACCTTCAACCTATGAATGGATAAAGAAATTTGTTATATATAAACAATGGAATACTACTCAGCCATAAAGAAAGATGAAATTATGGAATTTGCCAGTAAATGGATGGAATTGGAGACTATCATGCTAAATGAAATAAGCCAATTCCCCAAAGCCAAAGGCCAAATGTTGTCTGTGATATGTGGATGCTATCTCACAATGAGGGAGTTAGGTAGGGAAGAATCAAAGTAACTTGGATTAGACAAAGGGGGAAGTAGGGAATGGAGGGCTAATGGGAATAGGAAAGATAGTAGAATGGATCAGACTTTTACTTTCCCATGTGCATATATTATTACATGACCAATGCAATTCTACATCATGTACAACCAGAAGAATGAGAAGTGATACTCCATATATGTATAACATGTCAAAATACATTCTACTATTATGTATAAGTAATTGGAACAAATAAAAAGAATTTTAAAATCCTTCTTTAGGAAGTATATCAGTTAATTAGCTTACTAAGTTCTACTTTGAAAGTAAAATTATCTAATTGTGCCAACCATAAGGTGATCCAATAAATTTGCCAATGAAAGGCTCAAAATAAAACCAGACTGCATATTCTCAATAATTATATTAAATATAAATAGGTGAAATATTCTAATCAAAAGGCATAGAATATTAGAGTAGACAAAACCAACCAACCAACAAACAACTTTCTCTGTCTACAAGAGATACTCCTTATGTTTAAAAATACAAATAGTTAAAAAGTAAAATAGTGGAAAAACAATGTACCATGTAAAAAGGACTAAAAAATGAACTGAAGTGAAGTGGTTATACTAATATTAGCCAAAATAAGTTATAAAAAAACATTACTGGTAAAGAGAAATAATTCATGATGATGAAAGAATCAATTCATCCAGAAGATACAAAAATTATTTATACAAATGGACCTAATAACTGAAACTCAAACAGACCAAGCAAAAACTAACAGTTTTTGTGAAATAAATAAGTAGTTCAACAATTTCAATTGAAAACTCCACTATTCCACTAACTCTAATGAATAGAAAAAGTAGGCAGAAGATCAAAATGGAATTAGAAGATTGGAACAAGAATATCAATCACTAGACTTAACAAATATCTGCCAAATGTCACCAAAAAGAGTAGAATATACATTTGTCCCAGATGCATATAATGCATGTTTCAAGCAAATCATACGATAGGGCTTCATAAAACAAGCACTGGTACATGTTAACTGACTATAATAATAAAAAGTACAAGTTCCTATCACAATAGAATTATATTATAAAATAACCATGAAAAGTAATTTGGGAGCTAAAGATGTCGCTCAATGGTTAGAGCACTTGGTTAGCATATGAAAGGCTCTGGGTTCAATCCCCAGTTCTACCACACATACACACACAAAAAATGGAAAATTTACATATGTAAAAAAATTAAAATTAAATACTTTGAAATAACCAATAGTTAAGAGAAGAAATTATACAAGGAAAACAAGTATTTTGAAATCAATGACAATTAAAACACAATATACCAAATATGTATATAGAGTTTAGTAAAATATGTACTGAGAGGAAAATTTATATCTATAAGCATCTATTGACTTTCTCACTGAATTCTGCCAAACATTTAAATATTAATACAAATACTTCAAATACTTCACGAACTTTTGAAAATAGAAGACAAGAGAACTCATTCCTTAAGGTCAAGAGAAAGCATACCCTTCCACTAAAACCAAAGAAAACTATATTCTAATTAAATATTAACAGAGATGTCAAGTACTCAGCAAAATATTATCAAACTAAATCCAATAATGTATAAAAGGGGTTGCACATGATGACCAAGTGTGATTTAACCTAAAAATGTAAAGTGGGTCTAATAAATGAAAATCAATCAATGTAATGCATAATATTAATAGGAAAAACTCACAGGATCATTTCAACAGATACAGTAAAAGCATTTCACAAAATACAACGTTCATGATCAGAGCTCTCAAAAAACTAGGCTAAAAAGAAGTTCTTCAATTTGATAAAGAACAAAAAAGGCTGAATATTGGTATGACAGAAATTATTACCAAATTGACTTATGGAGTCAATACAATCCCTATAAATTTCTAGGTGTCTGGTTTTTTTTTTCCTTTATGAAATAGACAAGTAATTAATACTAAAAATTAATATGTAAATATAATGAACAGAAAATAGCCAAAATGATCTCGTCTAAGAAAAACAAGTTGGAAAATTTACTTCACAATGTGAAATCCTAAGATAGCACTGTAGTAATCAAGACAATAATATACTACTTACATACAGACAGCCAGATAGCTCCATAGAATAGAATTCACAGTCTACAAGTAAACCTAAGTATTTATGGTCAATTTATTTTTGGCAAGGGTTACAACATAACTCACTGAGGGGAATCAGTCTTGTCAGCAAGTGGTGCTAGGACAACTGTATAACCACTCACAAAAAAATGGAGTTGGAATCCCCTCACACCATATACAAAATTTAACTTAAATAGAATCATAGGTTGAAATGTATGAGTAACACTAAAATACTTCTAGGAAAAAAAAAAAACATAGGTTTCCACCATGCAGTGGCTCAGGCAAGGAATTCTTAAATATGACTCTAAAACCACAAGCATAAAATGACAAATAAATTAGACATCATCAAAATTAAAACTTTTCCGCTTCAAAGTACATCATTAGAAAATGAAAAGTAAATCCACAGAATGTCAGAAAATATCTGCAAATCATTTATCTGTTAAGAGACTGGTCTCTAGAATTTATAAAGAATTCTTATGAATGAACAATAAGGAAAAAAAGTGTGCATAAATTTAAATACAAATTTCTTCTATTCAAAGGTTTTAATAAAAAATATTATGAATGGCTAATAAACCCATGGAAAACTTTTCAACTTTATTAGTTATTAGAGAAATTCAAACCAAACCACAATATCTATGTTTTCATAATCAATGGGACAGCCTCCCAAATTTTAAAGGATAATTTTGGTTGTAAAAATGTGGAGAGATCAGATTCTTGTACATTGCCATTGCGAATGCAAAATAGGTAGCTACTTAGGAAAACATATTGATAGTTCCCCAAAATTTTAAAGAACTACTATATGACCCACCAATTCAATCCTAGGTACATGGCCAAAAGAACTGAAAACATGTCCCCACAAATACTTACACAACAATGTTCACAGCAGTATAAATAATAGTAGCCAAAAGCGGAAAAACCCAAATATTCATCAATGAATGACTGGATAAACTAATTGTGGTCTATACTCACCACAGAGTATTATTCAGCTATGAAAAGATATGAAGTTCTGACACAAAACCACAGCATAAGTGATTTTTGAAACATGATACTAAATGAAAGAAGCCAGGTACAAAGATCACATACAATAAAGCTCTTTTCATTTATGTGAAGTATTGAGAGTAGACAAATTTATAAAGACAAAATGATTTGTGCTTACCAAGTGTGGCAGAAAGGGACAATGAGGAATGATTACTGATGAGTTTAGAGCTGTGTTTCAGAATGATGAAAATGTTTTGGAATTAGGTAGTGATGGTGTTGTAGTTGTACAACTCTGTAAGTATAGTAAAAACTACTTATTTCTACTCCTTAAAACCATAAATTTATGGTATGTTCAACCTGTTTCTAAAAAAGAAAAGGAAAATTGATTTTTTAAATAAAAAATTAAAAAGATGGAGATTTCTCTTTGAAAATTCTGCTAAATATGTAAGAAGGGAAAAAGAGTTAAATGCAATTTGATAGGTCCATGTAATGAAAGAGTATAATTAAGAACTACTCAAGGTTTGTCTATGAGTGGAGGCTATATCCCTAGAAGTGCAGGAGGTGAGAGAGCCTAGTCAATGGACAATAAATATTAGTTGTCTGAAAGGAGAAAGGAAGTATATTTCTACAAGGAAGAGCTAGTACCCTGAATGACAGATAAGGTTGGACCAATGGATCTGGAGATGGTCAGGGAACCCAAAGAAAGGTTTGGGGTTAGCTGAGAAGATCAGTTATAGCAGTGGCAATCCATAAGGCTATTGGCTCTTAAAGTGGGTATTTACTGTGAGAATGAAGTTAACAGAGAAGGGACAACAAACATTGTTATAATCCTTGTTGTTAGAACTTAGCATGTGGATCTTAATTCTAACACAGTAGTGCCAAGTTTTTTATTTTATTTTTTATTGTTTTTGTTTTTGTTTCTCTTCTTTTTTTTAATTACAAAAAGTCATAGAGTTTAATGAGAAAAAGTCACTGGGGTGTTGGAACACAATCATCCTCAAATGTTGTTGAGTGTGGGGAAAAAGAAAAAGTCCCACTTTCCCTGCCAAACAGAGAAACGTGTGGTTATTGTTTCATGCAAGACAGCCAGCACCTGTCAAGTGTCTGCTGCACTCTGTACTGATGAAATGGGTAATGAATCAAGGAACAGGGTAAGGACAAAGGAGACTTGAGACTCCTCCTCCTGGTGCAGTCATTTGTTACATGGTAAGAAAAAGTGTCATCCAAATTCTCAAGACCATTCTAGATACCAGTTTCACTCTTTGCTTCTTTTTTTTTTTTTTTTCACTTGTCTTCTTTTTCTCTCAACAACACTGATTTCTCAGGACCTTTGTTCATGTTTCAAGTTCTATCACTGTAGTGAAACAGCTTTCACTATAGTCACCAATGATTCTTAAAGAATAATTTCCTAAAATTTTTCTTGTTTGATACTTTTACAAAATTAAACAATGGTGTTCACGGTTTCACTGTCCATATACTCCCTACCCTGACCCTTCTGTATGTCTTTCTGCATCTCTTTCCTTTAAATGGTTATCCTCTCCTTTCTGGCCATTGAATGATTCTGTATTTGGTCTCATGACAATTCTTTGCACTTTTTTAGATGTCTCTTTCCCTAGACACCTTCTTAATGTGGTAATTGAAAATGTGAAAATCAGACTAGTCCTCTGAATACACACAATTAATACATACACATAAGCACACACTGTTTTGAAATTAGATGATATCAGTTCTCCAACTTCGTTCTTTTAACAAAAATGTTTTGTATTACAGGTCCTTTACATTTTACACACACAAAAACTTAAAAACTGTGTTTCAATTGCTACAAAAATACAAAAGAGTTTGTGGTTTAGAATGGAATTTTTGCATTAAATATATGGATCAATTTTTGAAAAATTAGCATATTAACAATACTAAATCTTCTAGAACATGAATATCTTCATTAATTAGGTCTTCAAACCACATTTAATAGTTTTCAGTGCACATATTTTGTCTGAATTTTATGTATGAATGAAACGTCTATATTGTAATTTAATTTTCCATTTGTTTATTACCAGTATAGAGATATAACAATTGATTTTGTGTTCTTCATCTTGCTAAATTCATTTATTAGTTCTGGCATGATTGTGTCCAGATTTTCTTTGTAAGCAATGATTTCTTCTCAATAGAATCAATATGTTTGCCTCTTGTCTATTTTTCTTCTTATACTGGTCGAAAACTCTTATACAATGTTGATTAGAAATAGTATAGGAAAACTTCATTACTCACTCCCAGATTTATAAAAATGTACTTATCTTTCATCATTTAGTAGGGTGATAGAAGATTGAGAAAGTTTCCTTTTATTGGTTACTGAGAGTTTTTTAAATCGTGAATGGGAAATTTTCAAATTCCCATGTTGAATTTTTCAAGTGCTTTTATCTATTGAATTTATCATTTCTATACCATTAATATGATAAATTTTATTAACTGATATTTCAAAGTAAAGTCAAAACTACTGATGGAAACATCCCAAGTGAGCAAACTGAATCATCGTATTTACACATTGCTGATTTGATTTGAAAATATGTTTTTAAGGATTTTTTTTTCTCTATTCATGAGGGATATTTGATTAGTAGTTTTCCTCTATTATCATTTCTTTGATTATCAAGGTAAGTGCAACCTCATAAAATTTTCTTCACAGTATTATCTTGTCTATGAATTTTGTAAGGAATCCCAAAACATATATGTTATTTATTTTTTCTTGTTGCATAGGATTAATCAATGAATCTATATAGACTTGCAGATTTTTTTCAGCAAGGTTTGTTAAATACTGCACAATCTCAGCTTTGGGTAATCCTTTTTTGGGTACTTTGCCCATTTCATGTAAGTTGGCAAACTTACTGGTTGTTCATAAAAGTCCTTATTCTCTTTTTAATGTCTGTAGCATGTTTTCCCTTTTCATGTAGCTTCATTCTGGTCACAAATACTTTTTCAGACAGTGTAGTTTCCAAAGTCCATCATTTACATGATATTTCAAATTCATAATGGTGGTAATTCCTCTTTTAGGACATAGTTTCTTGTGAAAGATGATTCATAATGTTTAAAATAGTGCTATAAAAGTGTTGTATCTGTGAATGTGCTCTCCACAGTTAAAGATTATGGAGCCCTGACCAACATGGCAAGGAAAAGACCTTCCCACAAAAGCAGCCTCTCAAGATTATCCTTTCATGTCTTTTGTATCATTATTACTGTTTCCATGTAACTAAACATGTATTCAAAATTTTACTGACTCCCATCCCAAATCACTTTGCACAAGTTTACAAATGAAAAACTTGCATCGCAATAGAAAAACATGAGTTTTGATGATCTGACTGCAAATTCTGGTTTCACACATTAAAGATAGGGACTTTGATATAATCCTTCTCAGTACCTACATGATCAAAACCTATAAAATGAGATTATAATCTGATTTAGTTATGAGTTAAGAATCACTCACAATTATTCATTATTCCTGAAATTCAGTTAATGTCAGTAACTCCTAATTAATTTTATGCCAGTTTTCTCTGGATATTCAATTTCTTTGTTCAGCTTATCAGTGGAGAACAGTTATGTGTCCTCAAAATAAGTTGCAAGATTGAGCATCTTTCTGTCCTTTGTTTAGGTTATGATCTGAAAAGGGGCATCACTGAATTTTTTTTAATGACTGCTGGGACCATAACTGTGCTCCCTGTGGTAGATTCTCTTCATGGGAACTGTTTCGGATGGTTTCTATAATCATCAGATGCAGATTGTTGGTTCTGTCCTTCAGGGAAACACTCAATAATAGAATCACAAAAGTTTAAATGATCTCTCTGAGATCATTTAGAAAATAGTTCAAGACCATTTAGCAGGCACTTTGGGGGCTTTCATGCTAGAGTTCTGGAACTTTCCAGCATCCATTGCTGCTTCATCTCAATTGCTTAAAAAAAAAACAATGCTTAAAGAGTCACAAAAGAGGAAGGGCTTCTCAGCTCCTATCTTCCCTTAACCACTACATGAGAAGACTGAACTGTACCACCACTGTGTGAAAAGGGTAGTCAACATAACAGGACATACAGAGGGAGGAGGAAAATCATTTATTAGATGTTTCCTATTTAAGTTCAGGTTTTCATTAGCATCATGGACTATTCTTCAAGAGAGAAGATGGTCAAAAGGAGCATCTTTTATTTCTGCTGTGTAGACATCAAAGTAAAATTTTGTTTTCAAATTAAAGATTATCTAACAGACTTTGATCTTGTGGTGTAAAAGCAACAGAATCCATCTAACGTTCATTCTGAGAGACCACAGGGACACATTGGTCTGTCCTGGCGTGCAGCACAGAGATAAAAGCAACAGCTGAATAATCTTAATAGAAGTTAGACAGCCGTATGGTGTGCTTGTTGGCACATTTTCCTCTTAAAAAAAATTAGGCATGCTGAATTTTATTGTTTTGCTCACTAAACCCTATCAATCTTCATGAGCTTATAATTAAGAAAATATTATACTTGGCAGGACTCCCTGCTATTATCAAATAACTTTGAAAAGAAATGGAAAAGTACAAGTTGTATAACTGTTGTTTCAAATTCTAGCTATTTGAAATGTTAATGTAAGACCACAAAGGATTCTCAGTATTTTTGCATGTGTGCATTTTAAAAGGCTGAACTGAAAAATTGGTTTTAAACAATTCCATTACTGAAAATTGTAAACAACAGAGAATATTTGTCTCCCCCGGCCCCCACCCCAAAGATTTGCTTTGTCCAAATCTGTGAAACACAAAACCTTAACAAAAAGCAGTTGATTCTTAAGTCCTCTCTCTTCTTCTGACAGCAGATGGCAGTATTGATGCATGAAAAAAAAATCCCTTCACGTTACTTTTTCCTTTACCTGCTAGGGTTTTCTCTGTAAATTTAGTCAAGGGATCTGAATCTAGAATTCCTTGTGGGATGATATGGTTGCCCTTTTCTTAGCATTCTTTCCCCCCACGGTTTGCTTTTCTTTATATGAGAAGATATATTTTCCATTTGCTGTTCTCGGTATGCCTCGACAAAATTATTTTTAATTATTATTATTTTTTCCCACCAACACCCATTTGGTATTCGAGTAAATGAATGCCAAGAACATACTCAACCTAGCAAATGCTCTGGAGAAACAGGTGCTCAAACTTCCCAGACAGCCAGAGTCTGAGACCCTTTCCTGTGTCTTCTAATGACTTCTCCAAAGTGGAACTTTCCTAAACCAAGTACCAATAAAGGATTCCCTTTCCTTTCAGATTCCTGGAACATCATCTGTAGTTCAGAGAAAATGGAAGCCCCTGCAGCCGGTTTCACAGCCCCGAGGACCAGGGCAGCCTACCAAGTCCCGGATTAGTGCTGTGGCGGCTGAAATCAAGCAGATCCGAGCCAGAAGGAAAACAGCGAGGATGTTGATGGTGGTGCTTTTGGTGTTTGCAATTTGTTATCTGCCGATTAGCATCCTCAATGTACTAAAGAGGTAAAGGACATCAACTATTTGAAAATAAAGTAACTTGACATTTTAATTAAGAACTTTTGTTGTTGTTGTTGGCAAAACCCAAAATCTCCACTTTCTGCCTTGATAGCTTGTCAGGCCAGATAACTCAGTTATGCTGTTGTTACCAGCAGGTAAGGTGAATATCCTTTGAGAGTACATTGACATGTGCTCTTGTTCATGCAGATTCTCAGTTGAATGGCAGACATAAAACAGACCTTTCCTCTAACCTCCTCAAGCTAATTGCTAAGCCTAAGATGCAGAAAAAGTTCTAATGCCAACAAAACAAAACCAAAACAAACAAACAAACAAACAAAAAAAAACCTCATTTACAGCTTAAGAGTTCTTTTTTGATGGGAACAAATGGGTTTTGCAAAACTTTGTTCTCAAAGAGTAGCCAATCATGAAAAAATTCTCTCCAAAGGATAAAAAGAGATAAGCTTTTGTTTGAAGCACTAAACAACAACAAAAAAGTAATCAAAACAGATATTATGTGCTGAATGTCTAACCTTAGAAGAGAAAATCCCTTTAAATTACTGAAATAATCTCAAATTGAAGATTAATAAAAATTAGCACAACATTTTTCAATGGGGGAAAGTATAGAATTTGTTATGCTGCAGACATGACTACTATTAAGTTCAGATAATGGGTCAATATGACAGTAAAAGTGGTTGCAAAGGCAGTGGTCTACTCTGAACTTCAGGACCAGTCAACTTTATGGGGAATTAGCAAAAATATTGCAAATAGACAGGTCCCAAGGCTATACTAATTCTGTTTATAATAGACTTCAAACTTAACCTTGAATTGCTGCTTTTCTTTCCTGCTTCAGAGTCAATATCATATTCCTCACAGCTGGGGACTCTGGAGAGCACCAGCTTTGGCTGGAAACTGACTAAAGGTGGTAGAACCAGCTCCAAAAATTTCTCATTCTCTTTGGCCCTTGTTTTTGATTGCCTAATTGATTTTTCAATAGAGAAAAAAAAGTGGAAAATAAACTTTTGTTCAATAATATTATTTACTGCCATCCCAACCTTAAAGGTATAAGATTTTGAGTGGCTTTTCCTTGAGCCATATGCTAGATCATGAAAATTGTTTTGCCTTCATATCTTTCCATAATCACCCCTTCTTATTTTTCTTGCTCAGAGAAATCCCATACAAATTTATTCTGAACTTTTGCTAGATGTTGTGTTCTGTTCTTAAGAATGTTATAAGAAAATATGCTATGTTCATGGGTGGGTTTCTTACTCTCTATCTCTCTCTCCTTTATTACCCAGTCAAAATTCAACAAAAAGTGGATTTACTGCTCTCTTGGTTGTTCATTTGAATTTCCTATATCTCAGCACTTGTACCTTTTCCTTTCATTATTTCCAAATACTTACTTGTCAGTAATATTTATCTTATACTTCTGAGTTAAATATCATCCTATCCAAGGAAAACAAATAGCTTTCTAAGGAAAAAGTCCAAGTTCAATTTAAAATATTTTCAAGCTTTGAGTGTTTTCTTTCCCACAAAGTTAAAATGTTTTAAAAAGAATCTTGAAAATCATTCTTCTCTTTACCACATACATTTTCTTAAAATACTTAGCTCTAGGTTTGCCCTGAATATTAAATGCTTTTTTCTTTCTCTCTCACATACAAAAATATCCTAGCTTCTTTTCCTTGAAACTTAACTTTTTGCCTGATCAGTCAAATCCAACAAATAAGAAGTATTACTTAAAAGAAGTGCTTTTTAAATCACAATAGTATGTGAATATCAACAAAACATTGTACAATTGTATTTAGAAACAAAATGAAATAAGAAGGATATATATTCGATTTCTGTATTTTTTTTTTACCATAAAACATTGCATTTGCCGCCCCTCTGATTTTACTCAGTTTTTGACTTACTGATTGAACCATGGTGTCTCTGTTCAGGTACTGAAGCTATTCTAAAGGGACTCTGCTGTCATGAAATTATCAGTGATAGATACCTGCTCAGAGGACTAGGGGTTAGGCCTACCAAGGGCCCTGCTCACCTTTGAATTGATTATTTAAAATGTGCCTCCCAGAATCACTCTGGATTTTCTGTTTTTGTTTCTTTTCCTACAGAGTATTTGGAATGTTTGCCCACACTGAAGACAGAGAGACTGTATATGCTTGGTTTACATTTTCCCACTGGCTTGTATATGCCAATAGTGCTGCAAACCCCATTATTTACAATTTTCTCAGTGGTAAGTTTTCAACTATTTTTTCTATAATCCATAATTCTAAAAGAGGCTGAGGGATCGATAACCAAAAGTTTGGAACAATCTTGAAGTATGTGAAGAGCTTTGTTGCTACTTGAAACAAATTTTCCTCTGACCTGATTTGCTTGAGTGTCTTCTTTTCTGAGAAGAAACACATTACCTCACTCGTCAGAGAAAATTATCTAAGTGTTTTTTTTTTGTTGTTTTGTTTTGTTTTCTGGTAAATTTAGAAAAAGTGTTGAAATAGGAAGAAAGTGAAATTTGTAAGAAATGAATAACATAGAATCTTGTGTGTCCTATTTTAAACTTAATGATTCACAATTATGTAAAATAATTTTTATCTGTTTATTGTTCCTTTTCCAAATTGTGTGGTCTCACTGACCACAAAAACTATTGTTAATAAATTATACATAAGGTAAGCAACATGTACATACACACATCTATAAATTATTCACTCTACCTAAGTCTATGGAAAAAATATGATTTTAAAAATTATTTTAAATAACTATTGTTTTCTTTCTATTTTACCTGCCTGACTTTTATAATTGCATTTTCATTGACTACATCTTTGATTGTCTTCTTCTCTAACCTATTAGCTTAATATATGATATTTTTATATGTAAAAATAACAATTCATTTTATTGCTAAGTCAAAGTTCTGGTATGGGTTTAAGAATGAGTTAGGGAAAACAGCCAATAATTGCTGAAACTTGGGGTATCCTGATGCTTTAACATTCATATTCTCATGTAAATACTTGGTAACCCAGTAAAGTTAACTGAGGCACAAAGAAAAGAAGTGATGATTTCCAGCACTGTCATTAGCTCTAATAAAGGTGATTGTTTCATTTCACAACTTTCTAGTTGTCCATCAATAATTTTGATCCAGACTTCTAAAGATTTCCCCCCTTCTGTATTTTCTTCTGATATAAGTTATAATGCTTATAAATGGTTTAATATATTTTTCTAGATATTTTGTTGAACTTTTGTGTGCCATTAGTATCTTTTTTAGAATGAAATTGAGGGAGTCATTTCTGTACAATTTGGGCAATGCATAACATGGCTTTCATTATTTTTGAATAAAAATAATGTATCTCTGAGCATGCCTCTATAGATGATCATTTTTATTGTAATTATATAGTTAAATACAATTAAATTCATAAATACATGGGGTATGATCTAAAAGGAATGAAACAAACAATGAGCATCACATAGAAGAAGTCTCATTGTTACAAGAATCTACCAATAACATTAATTTCCTTTTCCCATTTTTTCCATCTTTGTAAAACATTGCACCTCATTGGTAGTTTGGCTCAGGGGAGTTCCTCAGTTGTACCTTAAGCAGTATTTGTTGAAACGTTTATGCATAATTCCTTTCTCTTTCATTCTCCCAGGAAAATTTCGGGAGGAATTTAAAGCTGCATTTTCTTGCTGTTGCCTTGGAGCTCACCATCGCCAGGAGGATCGTCTCACCCGGGGAAGGACAAGCACAGAGAGCAGGAAGTCTCTGACCACCCAGATCAGCAACTTTGATAATGTTTCAAAACTCTCAGAGCAAGTTGTGCTCACCAGCATAAGCACACTCCCAGCAGCCAACGGGGCAGGACCACTGCAAAACTGGTAGAATATTTATTCATATGACGAGGATACTTGAGTCAAACTATTCTTTTTAAAAATATCTGTAAAAGAAATTTTATTACCCTAATGATCTGAAGCTAAAATTATTCATTGATTTTTTTAAATAACTTATTGCTCTTTGAAAATAAAAAAAAAAGTGAGTTTAAACTAATCTCAACTTTTGACTTGAACATGTTAGAAGTTTAACATTACTGAACTTATTTCAGGCTATTTGACTTTTAGCTTCATGTATTTAAACGTGTGTCAATTAAATGTTTGAACATTTCTAATCCTTTTTATAATCCCTTGTTATTTTAATCTCACACATTCAAATTGGCTGTTAAAAATCACCAAGTATTATTCAGTGATTTTCTTTTGGTTACTAAAAGAGATAGCAATTACTAACTCTTGATTAACAACTGCCATATATTAACAACTTCACATTTAAAAAAAAACTCACAAAATACTATCAATACAATGTGACATCTGAAAGAATATATATAAAATAAAATATTACATTAGAAAATTTATAAACTACCTTTCAAAACCACATAAAATAAGGACTATTCAACTTTATTTTCCACTAGTTTACCACTCATTGATGGCAATTTTCTCAGGTTTATAACCTTACTGTTGCAAATATTTCTTCCCCAACATATGACCAGTAAGATAGTATATTAAAATTTTAAAATTGTAGTAACTCCTAATATGTAATAATTTCTGTCTCTTAGGAAAAATTTTAACATTTAAAAATAAGATAAAATCAAGGTCACAGGGAATAAGGAAGAGGTGAGTGCCTTCAAGAGAGCTGTAATCTAGGCAGTGAGACATGTTGAAGAGCACAAGAGGACACACAACTCAAGGGATGCTACCTGATGTGGCAGTGCTGTGGCACAACTAAGGAGGATGGTCCTCACCAGAAAATGGGCCATACATTTAATTACACTCTCTATGCCAGTGATTTCCACTGGGCTTGTGCTGAGATTCAGGTGGTTAGGAGGAAAGAGAGCCTTGCTGTCAACTCACACATGAACTAAAGGAGTAGAGCATGTGTAGCATAAACAATAGATCTGCAACTCAAAGCACTGAGTACTTTAGATTTGTTCTTCTTCAAAAATCTTCTGATTCAAATATTCACCTTGAAATTACATTAAAAGTAGAAGAAGGGTTCATGAAAACAATGCTCTTCATCTCATAGTATATCAGCAAGTCTTCTGATTGTATTAAAACAAGATAGGGACACAATATTTGAGAAAGATTTGGACAGAATATTTTTAGAAGATAATTAATATTTTATTATCTCTTTCTTTTTTGCCCTACTCATCATTTTCAGAGAAAAGTAATGCATCCAGATTTATTTTATAATCTTTTGAATTTAGGATTCTGTTACCTTGTGCCTTTTCCTACTCAAAGCAAAAACAACCCTTTTATACAGGTTTATGGAACTACATTGCTAAATATCTCCACTATTATCAGTGCAAATAGTGTATTTTGTACATGTGATAATTTTTTGTCTTATGTGTGTTGCATGAAAGGAGAGTTGTAATTTTCAGATTGGGATAAAAGTTAGCACTTTAAATAGTTTGAGAAAAAACCTCAGATATTTTGGTAACATGCCTTAATAGACAAGTAAAGCTCAGAATAAGAGTGAGTATTTTAAAAACTATTAAACCTAGTTCTTACCATTTAAAGGAGAGAGAGAGAGATTTAAGAGTGAATGAGGGGGAGAGAGAGAGAGAGAGAGAGAGAGAAGAAAACTCAGAGAGGTGGCATTTGTATAACTGATCTGAAATCAGAATTTCTTTGCTCTAAATCAGTGATTCTCAAAGTGTGGTTCCTGAATCAGCATCAGCATCTCCGGGGAACTTACTAAACATGCAAAACCAAAACCTACTGAACCAGAAACCTTGGGGTGGTACCCAGGAATCTATGTGTTAACAAGACCTACAGGTGATTTTCAAGCACCTTAAGATTTGACAAACACTGCTAAAAATGATACCATTTGGCATCAATTTATTAGCCCGTGTGAAATAAAGTCTCTTACTGCACAGGTATCTACAACAGGGACCACCGTCATCACTACTGTCAACCTGGTTGGAGGTCTGAAAGAAGAGGCTGAGTGTCAATGCTGAACCTCACAAGTGTCATCTCACTCAAAGAGATAATGGCTTATAAAACAAGTGCCACTGTGTTATAAGTGCAGTGTGAAAGAAGACCCGTGTCCAGGCACTCATATGCTTATAGTAACCTGAATGACTTGTGTTTTTAACTAAGACTTTCAAATTTTCAGTTTTATTTATTAAAATTTAAGTTTTGTGAAAGCAGATTGTTTTTAAGAATGATCATTGCCTGGAAGGAAAATCATAAAATAAAGCCAGTACTTAAACTCTGGGAAAGGAAATAATGGACCATGTATGTATCTCTCAACATGTAGACCCTGGAACTTCCTAAGAGAGCTGGACTTGTATGGGTACCTTAATAGGACAAATGGTAAAGACACAAGTTTGTAAGCCCTATGAATGTGATGGAATAAAGGGTCAACTACTTACCTCATTATGTGCTAATGACACAAATGAGAAGATTTGTTATGAAGATTGTGTTGGGCCATTTTATGCTATACAATTGAATATGTATCTCTGTTTTTTGTTACATTTTAAAAACTTAATGTAGTAAGATGTCATTGTCACTGAAATTTTATTTTCAATAGGGATAATAATTTTACCTAATATATATTATGTTTGAGCTTTATTATTTCTGAATTACTACAAAACCAGGAAAATCCAGATATTTGAGTCATTCATTCTTGACAATAGATTATAGCAAGTTTGTGAGAAAAATTACTTTCAAATTTCACAAAACATGAAGAATTTCTGGATACTAAATACCTGTCACAAATTGTTGGTAAGTTCATTGCTGTGTTCACCACAATGATATCAAGTTTCACTCCCAGTGTACATTGTTGTAAAGATGATCAAGAAAATCCACATAAAATGTACTCTGAATATGCTTAAATCTGAAACTTCAGAATGGCAAAAACCCCAAAGTTGTTTGATCCAAATTACAAGGAGGGCTATTAGTATTTTGATACTAGTGTAATAATACCATGTTTTGCATTTGGTGTATATCATAATAATAGTAAATTGCTTTTCAAAAATATCTGGCTAGTTGTTACAATTTAGAAAGCTTTTTATGAAAGTTAATTTCACAACTGATGACTTTTCTACTTCCTACAAGTCACAAGTCACAACTCAAAAAAATAATAATAATTCCAGTAGCTTATGTTCAAATGGTTCTCAAGTTGCATGAAGCAAAATAATAGTGTTTTTTAGAGCCATTATATAAACAGGAGAAATATTGCTAATTTGTCAATTTTATTACTTTATTTACCACAGAAAATGAAGTACAAAGGCATGAAAAACACTTACTCAAAGTTCAAAGGGACTTGTCTTCTAGATAACTACTGCTACTAATAGGGGGCAAAAGATGCCCCCTGATTTGCCACGTATTCTTATTCTTTAAATTTTCTTTATAAATTTTGAAGTTTTCCATGAAATGTGTTTCTCTAGTTATGGTGTTCCATGTGTGAAACATCATGTCAATTGTTCAACAATTATACTTTTAAAAGTTATTTATGCCTGAGTGTACTATCTTCATAGGAAATTTCTTATCAAACCCAAGGTGATTACACATCCGCTGCTGTGAAGAGTACTCATGATGCAGTTTTTAAGTAAAAAAAAAATCATATTGAGAATTCTATAATCACATCATACTGCCCTCTCTATTGTAAGAAAAATTTTGTTGTTGTTGATTAGATAAATTGAATATTCACTCATAATTAGTGTCAAATCTTTGCAGTTAAGGATCAGATTAAGCCCTCTGGTGCAGTACTTAATGACCAAAATATTTTTCCCAATAAGTTTATATAACCAGGGATAATCATGTTATAAAAGATCTTTAATATTGTTTCTAAGAGCCGTATTACAATAAAGGTTAAGATTAATACAGAAATATTTCTTAAAAGTTATATAAAGTTATGTACATAAAGCATTAAATGTTGGAGCTTTCGTTCTGAGTCAGAGGTTCAATGTACTTTTGACTTAGAGAAAACAACCTCATGATTTTCAATTTATTATCATATTATGTAAAGCATCCATTTACATAACTAATTGTTCTAAGCCATTATGTGTAAGACTGTTTAAACTCAATGGTGAATTCTGAAAATATATATTTTTCTGCTTTAAAAGATTCTGTTAAATTTCAGAATCAAGTGCCAAGGATTTTAATGTTCAAGATCCTTTTTTATTCAGCACTTTTAATTTTAACCTTTATCAAAGATAAAGTAGTCAGGCAAGATAAATACTTGACTCCTAGGGATATGTGATTAGAGTCTAGGGGTATTCCTCAGGAGTACGTGAACTTTTTATAGTGAAAGATAATCTATTTCAGTGGTGAGAATGTTTTGCTCTGAGCAATCTATGATCACTGAGTAGGTACTAATCACCTCCCCCTTGAACTAACCCTGAAGAGGGATCAGAGCATCTGCACCTTGATCCAGGCCAATGCCATGAAGGAGAAGTGGGTAACAGAAGGAGTTTCTTGGAGCACCTCTTTGGTCCCATCTTCCTTTCACTGCTTTCTCACTCATTGCCCATAGGGCTGATCCCCAACCTCAGCACTGACAGATCTCTTAGGAGTTTCTCTTGCCTTACAGAGCTCCTGGACCTTCCTTCAGTTCAGCACCATCCAATGACCTCAGGCTCTTTCTCCTTTTTTTCAAATATTCCTTAGTTGTCAATTGACATTTATTTTATGGGTTTATATGTGGTGCTGAGGATCAAACACATGCCAAGCAAGAGCTCTGCAGCCCAACCCTAGGCTCTATTTCTTAAGAACAATTGGCAAGTAGTAAATTTGGAGAAAAAAATGAAGCAGAATTCAAGGAAAAGGGAAAAAATGTGCTTTACAACAAAAACCTTATCAATTTTACATTTTTTAAAAGGTCAGTTATTTCCTTTCCAGAATATCAGTGATTGCCAGAATAATGTTCACCATGGACTTCTGGATGTATCAGCTCCTTTTCCAAGGCCTAGCTAAGCTTGCTGTCTCAAACTGGAAAGGATCCAAGTTTTGAGATCCAAAGCCAAGGTAGATCAGTGGGTATATGTGCTCATGGAGTAGCCTATGGCACCTTCAGAAGCAAAACATCGATTGCATTACCTTTTGTAGGTCAAACCCCCAAAAGGTAATACAGATAATAATAATAAATACAGATAATAATTTTTTAAATGTTGTTTTTACATAATAAATTCAAAATGAATTTCAAAATGCGTAAGGCAATATGTTAATTACTAGGGAAGTGTGAAATAACCAAAATGTTTGTGGAACTGGGAAAACCCTGATAGTGCCTGGTAACCTGGAGCTCCATTTCCTACTAATGTGACACAGAGGATATCTTCAGAAATGGATAATGTTCCCTTTCACAGGACATGGATTTAAAAGATGTAAGTGGAGAACTTTTATCTAATAAGCTGTGTCCAGGTCATACACAATATCCATTATGGAATTGGAAAAAATAACCCACTCATATTAGAGCCTTACTAACACACATATTCAAGCACTGTAGAATGTTTGCAAATGCAAATCTGTGTGTGTGTGTGTGTGTGTGTGTGTGTGTGTGGTTCAACACAGGTAGTTGGTCTGCAAATATATCACAATGTATCTTAATTTCATATGAGTCTTTTAACGATTTCTCTTTTATCTAGTTCACTCTCTTTAATCTGGTAACTAGTTCTCCTCACCCTGTTACAAATATCCAGGTTTCATATCTTTACTGTTCTAGAAAGATTTTCCAACAGATTTTTTTTTCTCTGTGTTGATTTTTGTGAAGTTTACTTTTACTGGCTTTCATATGGTTATAGAAATTAGAACAAATGAAAAGGAGAGGTCCATGAATAGTCCATCTACTCTAACATTACATGCCAATAGTACTTTCGAATCAAATGTCCTTAATTACAAGGTCCATTCTGAAATTCCTTCCCTACCCAGAGAAAAGCAAGACCATGAATGGTACTGCACTAATTTGTAGACATTGTGTACTGAAGACATATTCTTACTTTTTTTTTTCCTAATGAAAATCATGCCAGTTTTATACAATGCAGACACCACTCTTCTATAGCACTGAAAATAAAAAGGTCCAAGCCAGGCACAAAGTCCTTGGGAAGTTAGGTGGGCCTCAGGATTACCAGCCTCTCTCCTGTGGTACAGATTCCTAACACTCCAGGAAGGAAGACTGCCAGGGCTTCAATTATATCACTTTCTTCACCTCATCTCTCGTGTCATGAGCACACACTATTTTTTTCTCCTACTTTAGAAGCAATTCTGAAAATAATTTTTATTATTTATAAATGCTCTTTAAGACCACACAAATCTGCAAAACTTGATCTTGCAAAGCCTCTACAACCCTTACTTCTTATTCCCCAGTCTTTGCTTTTAACTAGGTGTGTTTGGAGGCAAGAATAGGTTCATCTCATTTTTCTTTAGTATTTATTAATAATTTTCTCATTTATTCATCTTTTTATATAGCAAATTATCCATTTGAAATGTATCTGCAGTAGGTACTCTTTTACTATGTAAATCCTGTAATTCTATTCCTTTTATCCAGAGCTGTTATAAATGTAGAATTTACCTCATTCTACACTGGCATGTTGAAAAGGTGGCAGAACCCCTCCTCATTTAATTATTAAACTAGGTATATTGTATTTTGTTCTCCTCTGGAAGAAACTTTCTACAGATTGGTAAGAATTGACCAAATTAATTAAAATATTTGTATTACAAAACTACCTTTCTCCTGACAACGTATGTATTCTTTCCTGAATCTAGAGTCCACCAATTCTAAAAATTCCACTTTCCTCACCTGAAAATCCACTCTAGGCCTTTAGGATGTATCATCATAAATAAGTTTGTTTGGTTTTACCAACAGATTCTGAAGAATGGGCTTCAAATGCTACCCCAAGGTTGTTATAGTCACATTTCTAAAAGGTGCTAACCGTTCCTTACCTTCTTGCCCCTAGATTGTACTCTTATTATGACGTTTTTTAAACATAACTAGAATACAGTGAGATGGTGGAGTTCAGAAGGCTGAAAAAGGAAATATGTCCCTTGTTTTGTGAACAGAAGTATCTGTTTCAAAAGTTCACAGCACTGTATGTATTCTTGTAAGACAGTCTTTCACGCTTATTGTTCATCAACTGCTTACAAGCAGATTAAAAAGAGCCCTGAATGTAACTTGTTCAAGAAACTGAAACCATCTACCATCTGTTAATTGGTTGAAAAGTGATGGTAAGGCCAGCTACTGATGCTTATACTGGTTCTAAAACTTGATATTTTAAGAGCCATGGTCTGTTAAGATGTTCCTTTAACAAGATTTTCATTGGGATAAAACATTAATGAGTTCTGCCACCTTCTTTAAGTAACTATTTTTGTTGTAGTTGTTGTGTTGTTGTTGTTTAATTCAATACTTAAATCAGATGAATTTAGGATGACTAAATTACAGAGCACAGAATGATAGTTAAGTATTTTATATACATATAACAGTATCATGTTGTCACCAGGAATATCCAGACTAGATCACTAAAAACAGCTACTACCATCATTACAGAGCTTAATAAAATACATTAAATAAACGTGATTATTTTGCATAGCTATACCCCAATAAGCTCACTAGCCAGGGTTTGTATAATTTAATATCTCCACTCAAGGATTTTGGCCAATGTAAATCCTGGTCACCTATATAGAAGACAATTCATCCAATCACACAATAGCACTGATATTTTTCAGCAGTTCTTAGATGGTAAGTTGTGCTAGTGCCTCATAAAGTTGAACATTCTGTGAGTGATTTAGTGGGAGTGGATTTTGACTATACTTTGTTTCCAAGTTTACATTATTGTGACCAGTCTTCCCTGGCAGGGACTACTAATTTTTTTGCTTCAATATCCCTTGAGATTCTTGTTAAAAATGAAGATTCCCTTGGTTTGGAATGAAATCCAGATTCTGACTCACATGGTACAGAATGGCCTTTAATCACTTATTTATCACCTGGGACTCTAGGGAGGTCCACCATTCACTCATTCATTTTAGAAAGGATTCTGTTGTATCTTGGAGAGAGCATCTCTAGTCTATGGGCCTCTCTGCCCGCTTCTGACTAGAGTTGGCTGTGTTTTGTTGCAGCCATTGTCCTTGTTTGGCTTCTTAATGTTTGAAAATGTCAATATAATCCTGTTTTATAAGAACAAAATTATAAGTACCTATTCTTTTCTAGCAATATAGCTTAGTTCCAGACTTTTGTCACAATTCACAGATTTTCTCCCAGTTATAGATCTGTAACTAGCAATATTTGATCAAAAAGAATGATAAGAAAAAACAAAACATTCTCTACCCTTACCAGATGGTGTCACTTTGAACTTACTTATAAATAAGCTTCCTTATGATGTTTTTCAGAAACTAACTGGAAGTAATGAAAAGAACCTATAGAATTTACTTTTGCATATCAAAACCAATGACTGGAAACAATATCTTTGGAGAATTTTCTGTGGTAGATCAAGGAATCTTTTTTTTTTTTTTCTTTTCCCTGTCTTTCCATCTACTTCAAAACCCATTCTTATATTAACCTCAGGAGAAACTGGGTTCTCCTGATACAGTGTGTGGTGTGTGAGTGTATACTTTTACAGGATGTTAGCATTCTAGTCCAAAGATGAGTCCTAAAAGTACATTACTCCATTTACCTAAAATTGTGACTGACCTTGCTCATGGCATTCCAAAGTCCTAAAATGAAAGAGTTTGTAAGGAAAATTTGGGGGGGACTAAGCACCAAGAGTACTTGTACTTTTCTTGTTTTTATCTTAATACCATTGTACAATATTTTGTTGTTTTTTTTTTTCAAATTGTGCTCACTTTTCAAATTGCCTGTTGGAAAGATTAGATCTGTAACCTACTCATTCCCACCTTTGCAAATATATACCACGTCCTAGGCAACATTGTATGTGCTAATCTCCATCTAGTCTCACTTTATTTTCCTACTTTTCCTTCCCTATTTGTCTTCATTTCCTGTAATTTTAATTTTTAAAATTGTATTTGGCACTAAAATGATTCTTGGAACAAATAAATATAAATAAAGTCTGTTAGAAAGCACAAAACCCAAGAGTACTTGAAAAAATTTAACGACATGAATGGCAAGCAAAGCTAGCTTCAGATATAGTTACATATACACAATGTTTCTTTTCAATATCACTAAACTGTATCACAAGTGAACTGGAACTATAAAAGTACAGGTTAGATACAAATGCAGACTTTAAACCCCAATCTCCCAAAACATGGCCTATATGTAAGAGATTGTTCTTACTACAAATTTCCAATGAAGACTTGGTTAAATTATTCTGCCCAGGTCAGGCCACAACCAAAGAGTAAACTTCCCTACATTACATATCTTGAGACCTCCCTAGATGGAATTAAGAAACTTCTGTGCCATCAAGTGTCACATTAACAGTAAACATTCACAGACTGAACCAATAAATGAGAGGTCCGCTGTCTCGGATTGTGCTTTATTTTACTTACTTTTGAAAAGTGTTAGGAACAATGTGAGACATTGCTAGTAAAGAAAACAAAAACTGAATGTTTACTATTTATGTGAACACTGTACTTAGAAGTGATATACAGATCAAAGAAGGAAATGCCTACCCACATTAAGCTAATGCTTTTCTTGGGAAGAAGTTAAACAAAATTTAAAAATCATTTTTTAGGTGTCAGAGATTAGACAGGATAAAATGTCTGGCTCTGCTTAAAGAAAGGTGACATTGAAAAGAGTTGCTGGAATGTAAAGGCAGACATGAAGAAGGCCATTCTGTACAGAAGGGACAGCTCCATATTCAGACAGGATGTAGAGCAGCACCCCCATCATATCATTAAAAGGAAAATGGGGCTCTGGCAGGAACTGGTGTGGGATGGACGGGAAGGGATAGATGATAGTAAAGCACTTTTTACAATGTTCAAGGAAACTTGAAACTTGTGTTACATAATGAGGAGCAATGTAAGAATTTTGTTCAGAACAGTGACCAGGTTAGCTTGTGTTCTACAAAGTATATTAATAGCCCTATAGTGATGAATTGGAGAGCTGGAGGGTTGTTAAGTTTAGATCTCAAATTGCCTTTCATAAAAGTATCCATTCTCAAGGAACATAATTTGGATCTATACCAAGGCAGTGGCAATGGGGGCTGGAAAGTCAACAAAAGATTTAACATCTAGATGAAGATTTGGGGAATAAGAGAGATCACATTAATGTTTAATTCTATTTACAATGGATCCTAGCCATCACCTACTTTAACAGTGGTGCGGTTCCAGTAGCTCAGACTAGGAGGTACTTTAAATACATTTGCAGTTTGTCCTCCCCTTGTTCACATGGTTTTACTCTCTGTGTGTGGATGGGGAGGCTGAGTTGTGACCATGCATGCAAGTTCACTCCCTGAGGTGGCTCCTTCCTCTTTTCTGCCAAGGGATGTACCCTACCCCCTCCTTCTGGCATATGCTGCCTCAGGCACCCACCCAGCCATTGCTGCCAATCTGCCAGTCTTACAGCCAAGAATCTGCCACCACCTGGCCCACAGCCTACTCTGCTAGCTAGCTGCTCCCTGGCTAATGGTGGCCTTCCTATATGAGTGTGGGCTATGAGGGTCTTCTCTCTCTCTCTCTCTCTCTCTCTCTCTCTCTCTCTCTCTCATTGAGTGTATAAGTGTATGTGTCTACTTTAAACAGAAGGAATGCAAGACACATTTTCTTTTCTCATGTTATACACATCCAGAGGTGTCTCATATTAAAACCTGTCCTAAGTCCAAATCTTAGAAGCTCTTTAGTAGTGCAGCTTACACTTGGATTGCTCTTTCTCAGGGGGCCACCCTGTAATCCTTGAGCCCTTTCTGGAGACTGTGTCTAGGCAGGAAGATAAGTCGGCGGTTTGTGGGTGCCAAATCCAGGATGTGTCAAACCAGAGGGTGACATTTGGGGGAGATTTTATGAATCAAAGAGAATGCCTCCCAAGAAAATACTTTAAAAACTATTTAAACTTGAAGTGGCAAAATGAGAATTCAGAACAGAAAAATAAAGGTGACAAGAAATGAGCTGAGTAGCAAATCTTAACATAAACATTCACATATGCGCATACACTTACAATGTCAAATCAAAATTGATCATCTATTAGATAGGGTTAGTTTTAGCTACAGAAAACAGAAGTTCAAGTGAGTGGCTCAAAGCCAAAGTCTCCTTGTCTTTCACTTACTTGCACTTCAGAGCAGGCAGGGTGCACAGTCTTCAGGACACCAGGCTCACCATATTTTCTCTGTATCTTTCAAGAAGGTTTTCATGCTCCAGGTTGCCCTGCAGGAAAGGTGGCTGTTAACACTGCATTTATTATGCCATTTATCATGGCAAAGAGAATAGAAAAAACGAACAGAAAGACACATGGCATCTGTGACATCAGCCTTTCCCCTTCTCAGGAACTTTCCTGGAAACCCTGATTAACCATTTTTATTTTCAGAGAGTACAGGATATGAAGTGCTTTAACTGGGCTCAGTGATGCTTCAGATTAGGGAAAAATAGTAACATAGATAGCGGAGAGGAAATCAGCAGTCTGCTCTCCACTAATGCTACAATTTATGAAAGTATATAAAATGCATGTTGAAAACCTTGAGAGGACTGGGGCTGGGGCTCAGAGGTAAAGGTCTATCAACAACTAAAAAAATATTTAAAAAAAAATTTAAAAAGAACCTTGAGAACAAGGAGTGACACTTAAGGAAAAACTTCATAGGAGACTGGGACTAAAAATCTTAAATGATTTAAGATAAAAACCTGAAAGTTGATAATGAGTTGGGGTACTGGGTTGAAAACTCTCATTAAAAAATGACTTAGAAAGTATAAAAGTAACTATATTTTATAGTAAAAATGAGTGGATTGAATCCTACTCAACCAAATTCTGGTCATACATTGTTTATAAGAAGTGTATTTAAGGCTGAGAATGTAGACTAAAAAATTGGAAGAGCACTTGTCTAGCATGCTTGTAACCCTGAATTCCATCTCCCCAGTACATATATATATATATATATATTCATCTAAAATGATGACAAAAATTTTAAAGAAAAACCATGAACAAAGATAGTCCAGGCAAGTGCAAGTTAAAATAAAGTTAATATATTAATATTAGGCAAAGTAAAATATAAGGTGATAACATGACAAAGAGAAACATTACATAGGGATAAATACAACCCAAATCCATGGTCATGGTCACAAACTTTTATGAACTTGAAATAATACTGACAATATAAAAATAAAAAATACTTGATCACATGTCAACTATCTATTCATATATGTATCACACTAGCATTAATGTATTTGTCAGACAAAGTAACATCAAACTAAATTAATATATTGATATCACACATATGTATACAATACTTTGTTGTCTATACATAAGAACATGATTATCTTCTTAAGATATCAGAATATTTATAAAACTTGGTAATGTTTTTTAGTCAATCAGAAAACTTTGATAAAGGCAGGAAGTTATAGATATTATGAACTAATTTAATAATTTAATACCCACTAGTCATAAATTGAGTCAATATTAATAGTGGTTGTGAACTTAAACCCTTAAATTAGCTTAGTCTTATGATCTTGAAAAGTTACTCTCTTCTCTCTAGTTCATCAGTAATATAAGGATTAAAATGGTGTAATACAATATATTATAAATATAATATAAAATAGTATATATAATTATAATACAACATCTTAGAGCTCTTTTGAGTATTGAACTACTCACCACATATAAAACACTTAGAAACCTTGTTGGTATATACTACATACAAATAATATTAATATGGATATATGTTAGCCTAAAAAGTTAAGACACATGCTCTTAAGTAGTACTTGATTTAAAATGAAGTAAAAGGTAAGATGGATTTAATTTAAAAATAATGTAAAAATCGGGGGCTGGACATGTAGTACAGTGGCAGAGCATATGTTTAGCATGTGTGAGACCCTGGGTTCGATTTCTATGACCAAAATTTAAAAAGAATATGTTGACATATTTAGTTATACATGATATTAGTGTATATTTTTGGCATATTTATAAAAACATGGAGTACATCTTATTCTAATTAGGATCCCAGTCATGTGGTTGTACATAATGTGGAGATTCACTCTGGTATATTCATACACACACACACACACACATAGGAAAGTTATGTCAGATCCATTCCAATGTCATTCCTATTCTTGTCCCCCTTCTTTTCCCTGTATTATGCTTTGTCTAGTCCACTGAACTTCTATTCTCCCCTGTCCCCATTGGATGTTAGCATTCACATATCACAGAGAATATTCAACCTTTGGTTTGGAGGGACTGGCTTATTTCACTTAGCATAATAGTCTTTAGATCCATCCATTTGCCAGAAAGTCATAAAGTCATTCTTTTCTAGCTGAGTAGTGTGTGTGTGTGTATATATATATATATATATATATCACAATTTTTTGATCCATTCATCTGTTGAAGGGCACCGAGGTTGGTTCCATAATTTAGCTATTGTGAATTGAGCTTCTATAAATATTGATATGGCTGTCTCAATGTAGTATGCTGATTTTAAGTCCTTTGGGTTTAAACCTAAGAGTAGGACAACTGGGTCAAATGATGGCTCCATTCCAAATTTTCTGAGAGATCTCCATACTGCTCTCCAGTGTGGCACCAATTTGCAGGTCCACCAGCAATGTATGAGTGTACATTTCCCCCACATCCTCGCCAACATTTACTGTTACTTATATTCTTGATAATTGCCATTTGGACTGGAATGAGATGAAATCTCTGTGTAGTTTTAATTTGCATTTCTCTAATTGCTAGATATGTAGAACATTTTTTTTCATATATTTGTTGACCAATCATATTTCTTCTGTGAAGTACTCATTGAGTTTCTTTGCCCATTTATTAATTGGGTTATTTGGGGGGGGGGGGTTGATGTTAAGTTTTTTCAGTTATTTATATATCCTGGTGGTTAATGCTCTTTCTGAGGTGCAGGTGGCAAAGATTTCTCTCCCATTCTGAAGGCTTTCTTTTCACATTCTTGATTGTTTCTTTTTCTATAAATAGCCTTTTAGTTTGATACCATCCCATTTGTTAGAATAAGATGTACGTCATGTTTTTATAAATATGTCAAAATATACTATACTGTCCTGTATAACTAAAAAGAACAAGTTTTAAAAAGTACAAATAACCAATAAATACATAAAAAATGCTCAAAATATTTAGCAATCAGGACATGCATATCAAAACTATATTGAGATTTCATCTCACCCCGTAATAATGGCTTTTATTGAGAATACTATAAAAGAACAAATGCTGGTGAGGATGTTGTAAGGGCCAGTGAAGGAACCCTTATACACTCTTGGTGGGAATGTAAATTAATAGAGCCACTATAGAGATTTGTCACGAAACTGAAAATAGAACTATTACATTCTTTCTTTATACCTGAAAAATCAAAGTCATCATACTATAGAATATCTGCATACCCATATTTATCATAGCACTATACATAATGATCAAGTTACGGAATGACTCTAGGTGGCCATCAGTAGATAAAGAAAACTTGACATATAAACACAATGAAATATTTTTTGGCTATGAGAAAAAACTAAATCATATCATTTTTGGAAAAATGGATGGAACTGGAGATTAGAATGACACGCATCCCATGTTTACTCTCAAAGCTAGGGGTAAAAAAGATAGAAGGGGACTGTTAGGGAAGGGGAAAGGAACCGAGAAAGGGTGAGGGGGAACAGAGGGATGTAGGGTGGATGGATACTATCAAAATATATTACATGCATGTGTGAAATTGTCACAATGAATACCATTGTTTTGTATAATTAATATGCACTGACAACTACAATAAAAAGAAAGTACTAATGTTTATTTAAACAAAAAAGATTAAAGAGATAAAGAGAAGACTTCAGAGAAGTCATCTTCTTCTTCTTCTAAGAAACCAATAGATGGAAAACTGCTATGTCTATAAAGAAAAATGAAGTATTATATGTTCATATTCTTTTTAATGATAAACATAACTGAACAAAAATATTGAATTTTGGAAATTAAATATTGTGGAGATTAAATTTAAAAAAATAAGATAAATTTCTGTTTGCAATGGACCAAATTTTCTGTTAGTAGAAAAGAATTGTAAAAAAATTGTATTTCAGATAAATGATAAATAATTATAATTGTCAACCTGGGGAATGAGCAATATTTCTCACTAGTTGTGACAGTACTGCTGGGCAGTGCCAAAAACTCTAGTTGAAAGTAAAAAAATAAAATAAGGAGAATGAAAATAAATCCAACAATGCAGTAATGTAATTTTCTCCAATATGATACAGTAATTCAGAAGCAGACATAATTAAATTTAGTGACTGAAATATTTAGTGTATTTAAGGATCACAAGAGAGAGCATCTGGAGGTACTGAAGAATGTGAAAAAGTGCCTAGCCATAGGGTCAAATTGGGAGGCAAGGAAATGAAACCAGGAAAGTGATGAGAGAATAAGAAAATCATGCAGGACTGGAAATTATGTCAAAATGTAAGGGCATGATACAGGGAGAAATATGAGTCAAAGAAGAAGGTAATTGATGCTTGTAAGTTATGGCAGATGTTCTTCTCATAGATACCCTCAACATTATATACACCATCCCACATGCTATTTACAACATAGTGTTGATACTCTTCCATCAGGAATTGGGATCTGAGGCAAAACTAAGTAATTTCCTCAACCAATAATTTGCAATAGTTTACATAACATGATTTTGAAGGCTAAATAACAAAATCCATTGCAATGGTTTGAATGTGTCCCCCAGTTGTTCTATTTTTGGAAGCCCAACACAGGTTGGCAATGTTGGGAGGTAGTAGAATTTTCAAGAGGCAGAACACAGTGGGAAGTTCTCAGATCATTAGAGAAGTACACTCAGAAGAGATTGTGCAAGCCTGGCCTCTCTGGCTTCCTATTTGGGAATGTTCCCTCTAGAATTCTCTCCCACCATGATGCCATCTGCCATTAGGTCTCCACCAGTGGCCAAACCAAGGAGGCCATTTTATCTTGGACTTTCAGCTTCCAAAACTATAGCTGAATGAACTTTTCTTCATAAAATTAGCCTGTCTTTGAGATATTTCATTACAGTAACAGTAAAACTAACTACTGCTTAAAAAAAAAAAAGCCTTCCATCTGACTCTTGACACATATCACACAGAACTCTAATCTGACATGTAAGAAGCTCAGTTTTCTTGAAGCAACTAAGATGGGTAGACTATGTAGAGAAACTACATAGAGATAGAGATTGTGTCCAAGAAGTACTAGTGGTTCAAAGTTTCCCTATTCCGCCAAAGTAATGAAGAAGCTTTGAAACTCATTCCTCTGAAATAATTGTTTGACTACAAAAATTAGAAATAACTCTACAAGGGAGAAAATGAAGTAGAATGCTAACCTTTGGCAGGAGCTTAAATTTTAGAGACAAATGAGCTGTAACAAGTAGTCAAAGTACACATTATGGTATAACTCAAAAACTCATTTGGTTTTTCTTTGCAGTCAGAAAAGTCATTTAAGTACAGAATAAATATAATCTGTGTCTGCAGTAGCATCTCTGTTGACCCGACATCCCTCTCCAGCCCCAATTCTCTGCTTCTCTTTACAGCAAATTCCCTTGAAAAAGGAAACACTTATTATCAGAACTTTCATTTAATCCCAAATCCAACCCATCTATGTATTTGTGGCCCAAATCCCACAAATATTTTCATATTATGGCCTTCTTCACATTGCCAAATCAATATCCTGTCCTCACGAGTTGTTACTAGTTAATTATTCCTTTCTCTGAAACATTTGTTCACTGGACATCTAGGATGCTCTGTTCTCATGGATTTCCTGTCACCTCATTGGCTGTTTCTTTCTGTCTCTTCTTCATCTTTCTGTTCTCATATTTTACAGTGCCCCAGGGCACTGAGTTGTCTTATACTTGGGTTTCCTGCTTTCATTTTAATTTGGGGTAGTCTGTTCTCCATAAAGCAACATCTATGACAGTATTAAAAAAGTGTTAGCCAGAGATAGCAATGTAGCTCAGTGGCACAGCACTGGCCTAACATATGTGAGGTTTAATCCCCAGCACTGGGGGAAAAAAATTAGCCAAATTCTGTTACTACTCTATGACTCCTAATTTCATATAATTTTTTTAAAAAGGCCCTAGTAAATGCCTAAAAAAACACCCAACATTTTTTGGACCAGAACCTCTCTGACCCCATGTCTTCCTTCTCTTCCCTTTGTCCATCTGTCCTAGTCACAGTGGCCCAATAGCTGCTCCGAGAACATGCCACACGCATACCTAATATCAAGACATCAAGATGTTGACATTGCTCTCTCCTCATCTGAAATCTCTTCTGAGTTATTCTGTGTTATGCATGCACTTTCTTCCCCTACTTATCCTGTTTAATATGATCATTCTTTCTCCCATGATTCTCCTCTGTCCTGCCTTATGTTTCTTATTCAACTTACAACTTTCTAATGTAGATGGTATTTATTTTTTATTTGTTTATGCTTATCTTCCCCAACTAGAATATATACTGCCAAGGAGGAGATATGTCTTTATTATTATCTAGCTCTAAAATAAGAGCTGTAACTGGAATATAATAGGGGCTCAATAACTATTTGTTGAATAAATAAGTGAACAGTAGACTGAATAAAGTTTAAAACATCTCTACAATCATATACTAGATAGAATAAACACACTAATTCTGTTATCTACACATGGACATGGAAATGTGTTTGTTGTCCATTGTTAAGATCACAAAATAGATTGCAGAAAAGTATGTAGAGTATAATCTTAATAAAACACACATGATGTACATTCATGAAAATGCTTAGAAATTTTTGAAAAGTGCCCATAAAATCTTGACAATTATCATTAAGACTCAATTACACATTATTTACATTTTCTAGTTTATAAATTCCTACATTTTTAACAAAGATTATAAGTTATTTTAGTAATCACAATCAACAGCTGAATAATTTCAATTAAAATATACTGCATGGATGAAGCGTTAATTTAATATGCTACTCATGGAATCTGAGTCATTTAAATTTCTATTTTAACACTTGGGATTTGGAAAGTCTATTTTTTGGTGTTTTGTTTTTCAGTTATACCTTACACCCAAGAAACAAATATACAGTTTAAATGGAAATAATCAACTGGAAATTCAGGATAGCTACTTTCACCAAGTCTTTTTTCTATCTATAATTTATTAATAATCCTGTGATAAATATGCTCTGAAAAACGGTATATAGCACACAAATTTATGTATATTTTTGTCAAAACTAAGAAAGGTGAACACATTAACATCAGTTACACTAGTAGAATCATGGTAATTTTTTCTTTTGTTTCCTTGATTTTGGAAGAAAAAATGCAAGAGATACAATTAATATTTTAATATACAAATATAAATATGATAACAAGGATGCTTTAGAAACACAGTAAATTAATTAAGTAAAAACATTCAAAAATGTACAAAAAAATAAAATAAGATATACATGGGCAACTTAAACTGGACTACCTCTCTATTTGTTGTTTTCCAGGGATATATTTAGGTACCAACACTGTAAAATGGAAAAAGTTACCTTGAAAAGAGAAGGAAGGTAATTTTCACAATGTGAATCTGTTTCCAGTTGCCTTGATCACATATTAAAAATCCTTTTATGTTGCCACCAGACATCTCCAAGGAATATCCAGAGCCTTTTTCTATGGGTTCACTGGGAGAGCTGGTCTGGACATCCCATGGATTGCTCAACTTAGAATTCAGTAGGAGGCATTCCTTATGGAATCAATCATCTCTCTGATGGACAATGTTTGCACTGTGACAAACACATTTCAAAGGCTATTATATTCTACACCTAAGGGAAAAATAAATTAACATATAAATACATGATGGGTGGAGATAGCAACTTTGCTGCATCTACAGATACATAATATCTTTTAATGGTGATGATCAGAATGTGCAAAGTACTCTAATATTAACATGAAATGGGAAGCAGAGTGCAAATAAAAGTTTAAGAAATTTTAAAGACTTAAGAATGCATTACAATAGTTAGTCTTGACAGACCATTCTTAGAGGTGTCCAAATTCCTGAAAATGTCCAAATTCCTTTCCAAATGCTGCAAATCCTTCTAGTAAAAAAAAAAAAAATAGTATGAATTTTTCATTTCTCAAAAGAAAACAAAACATACTTGTGAGTAATTTTCCTTTGTTTCTCTTTGAACCCTATTTACAGACTTTATAGAGAAGGAACATTATCTTTATCTCTATCTCTACCTTTATCTCTATCCAGAGCTCCTTCTTCCAGAGATGTCAATATTAGGTTGACTTTAAAGATAATCAGACCTAGTATCTCCCATTCAGATGAGAGAATGTTACGAAGTTTAAAGTAGACAAATATATGATAAATGCCAGGGTAATTAAGGAAAGTCAAATATTAGACAAAAATTTAAAGAGCTTTGTGTTTCAAAAGGAAATGTCTTCTATTAAATAGATTAAATGTCTTTTATTAAGTGTCTTCTATTAAATAGACTGATACAGGTTGACTTTGTTGTTCAACCTTTATTTATTTATTTTTCAGTACAGGAAAATAAAAAGTACGTTGATCCCAGGACCTCAAGCATGGTAGGCAAATACCAATTGAGCTACATGTCCATCTCTTTTAATATTTTTTTTTTCTTGAGAGAGGGACTCATTAAGTTTCTTAGGCTGAACTTGAAGTTTTGATTCTCCTTCCTCAGTCTTCCAAGTATCTGTGACTATAGATATACAACATCACACCCAGTTAACATTGTTTTTCCTTTTTATGTATAGTTTCATCTGCCCCCTAGTGTATCTAATCCCAAAACTTGAGGCTATGCCTCAATTTTTTGTGTTTCCAGAATCTTTGCTATAATGGACTTCTAGTAAATATTTGTTGAATATATTTTGCCAAGGTGTGAAGTTTAGTTTACATTTAACTGTCATAAAGTGGTTTCTTAGTCTGTAAAAAAAAAAAAAAAAAAACAATAAAATGAAACTAGGGGATTTTGAATTAGAATTCTGGAGCCTTTGCATGTCCTCAAGCCAGCTCTGGTCACTGATGGAAAACCCCAATAAGCAGACCTGGGCTTCTCACAGATTCCTTCCAGAGCAAGTCTTCATCATTCTGTCTCAGTTATGCATTCATAGTATTTAATTTGAAACAGGATATATTTATAATCATACACATTATCATTGGAAATTACTGAAAATGATGATTCTATTATCCTTCTCACCTCTAAACTATTATGATTCAATTGCCACTTTCTATTTGAAAACACAATTGAGCGTATTGTTTTATTGACATTAATTAGGTTTTATTCATCTGGAATGCCTATAAATTTGCTTGTGGCAAAAAATTTGTTCTATTTTTTTACTAAACTCATTGAAATTCAGTACATCCTGTGCTATCTTTGTTACCAGTAGAAATTACAGATATTTTTGTACATCATGGAGTTTGTGGGAGATCTCACAAATTAGGATCCATAATCACTGCTGCTTTGAAATTATATATTATTAGCTCTTCTTGGATCTTGATATTTACTTTTATGAAGAAAACATATGTATTACCTTAGTTTATTTTAAAATATTTTGATAACTATATTTGATGATGATTAGCTGTCTGTCTTTTAAAATTTTCAGACATTTAAAGATATTCTGAGAAAAGGCCTATAGAGTGACCACACAGTGATCATGCTTTAGAAGCAACAGCTAATAATTATTACTTATATGGAATAAGCAGGTCTAGGGTCATAGGTCCTGTCTGCACTGTAAGCTATAGACCTTAGCATCTGTCTCTGTTTGGCAAAGACTAAAGCCATTTACCCCCTGTGTCTTAAATTCAGTTTCTGTGTATCATTTCACTTTAAAAAGTCACAATTACATCTCCTCCCTAAAACAGGAAACTGCATTATGCCATCCTTTTCCTTTGTCATATCTGTTTATTTTATTTTATTTTTTGTGGTTGCCCTACTTAAATTCAGCACTTAGATGCTCTTCTGATCACATTGTTTTTGCCTGTCAAGGATCCCTTTTCCTGCTGCTTGTACCCATTGGGAAGACTGATGTTCTTTTGACCCATCTAGAACTGATGTAACCTAATTCTGAGATTCTAACAGGAAAAGTCTCATTTCCCAGCCTCATTTCTAAGAGAGAAGGATGTACACCACGGGCTCTCCAGTCATCTTTCCAGCCAGGGGAAAGGAGAACCCCACCTTCCTGAGCATGAGACAGGAGAAAGCAGCTGAGACAGGAGAGGAAAAAAACGAACTATAACAACAACAAAACTAAGGCACTGAAGATATAATTTAAAGGCACAACTTAAAAATTTGCCTGAAATTAATTCTAGCCCAGGCCACTCCAATTGGGAGAGTTACCAACTCCATCTCTAACCCAAGCCATTTTGAGTTACTTATATCAAAAAGAACAAGAATCTTGATAGAAGTTATAAAACAGGTTTAGCTATCTAATGCCTTTAAAAGGAAAAATAATTTTAATGATATTATAATTCATTCATTTAATAATAATAAAGTCAATGGCTGTAATATAAACTTTTGTGGACCTGTGTGATATAAAACCCTGTATACATGCTTAATATCAATCATAACCATGGATACTATCAATCATTTTACAGAGGAGTGATTTACTTCAGGTATTAAGTAAGCTGTCTAAATCTATAAAGAAGAAGTGTTACATTTTCTGTTCGCTGGACTCAAACGTCTGTGTTTTTTTCCACTATGCATTCTGAAAACAAAACAGAGCTTCTCTACTAGTATAAAATAAACATGAACAGCACGTGATCAAAAACACCTTACTGTGTAACTGGGCAAACACAAATGCTCCTCTCTCCTGACTCTAACTTTTCCTAATTTCTTGCCAAAGCAGCATTTTATATTCCCTAATGCATTACAGAAATGGCTCAGGGTGACTTAAAATCAGAAGCTTCATGACACGGGCGTGGGGAAAAGCCTGGGTGGAGGGAGATGATGTGCTCTAGGCTTAGGTGAGGAAGAGCAGTATCAAAGAAGATGTGAGACAAACAATATCCCGCATCAGAGCTAGAAGAGTTGTCAAGTGTGAACACAGATGTGAATGATTACCTTCCCAGCGGAACAGAGGACTTCTGCATCACTGTGAGAGATCACTTTTTTACAGCGTAGCTGTATTTGAAGAGTGGGAGAAACTGTGATTAAAGTGACAAAATTTCTAAACACACTGGGGTTTACGGAACATGGAGCAAAACTTTCCTCATTTAGGAAGATGAGGTAAACCAGTCTTATACTGCGGGAACTTGAATTTCCTGTAATTTTTCAGGACTGCTTATGTCTTTTTTCCTTGAGCATGCCCTCCAACTACATGAAATCATTTCCATAACTGAGATGGAAACTGAGTGAGCTCAAATGTCTTGGAAAATCTTGGGTCGTATTTGGGAGATTTTTACACAGTTTAATATCCCAGCTGAAGAAAAAAAAAAAACTGCTTTCTCACGAATGTGCAGAGTATGTATCATTTCCCTTATTATTGGTTTGTGGGCTTTCTTGGAAGCATAATATCCAGGATTAGCATTCTCAGGAGAATAATTGAATTTGAATATAATTAGGAAAGTTCACAGCTCAGGAAAGACTGGTGAGGAAATAGTGACATAGGAAGTTGACTTGAATTAGTAATGTTCTTAGTACACATGACAGAAGCTGAAACCTTATTTAGGACAGTTTCTGTTAGGACGTGGCTGGAATAAGTACTTGTGCCTTTCGTCCAGGTGAACAGCCCCAAGTCATCCGGCATGATAGTGCTCATTTTACTGGGTAAGTGAATGGCGCTTCTGGTTTATCTGAACTCATTGTAGTACTAATTATTTGCAAACTGAATATAGTCCCATGTGACTTAAGCTTAACGGGGTTTATAATGTAGAATACCAATTACACGACACATTTATGTTTCAGCATCGTTCATCACTGACAAAAATGTACAGTTCTTTTATTTATTTATTTCTAACTTGATAGAAAATGAATAATATAAGAATTGCATTAATCATTCTGGTTGTTTCTGTTTAATTGTACAATAATCCAATAACTTTGGGTTATTTACCAGGATTTTATGAAATTCATGTAAGTCCTAGAGTCTTTAAAAAGAAATGAAAACTTCCAGTATCTATTTACAAGTTATAAGATAAATTTTGAATTATTATCTATTTTATTTTAAAATTAAATTAAAAATTTTAATTTAAACCACTCATTTTCTCTAATTTTAAAATCTTAATATTACTGATTCACTTAGTAGAATAAAACAACACCACATTAAGTGCTTCACATTTTGATCAAATTTAATGACCTAAGTATGGAATTGCCTCTCCTATATTACATCCTATGACTATATTGTAAGAGGATGATGAAAATGAATTCATCTGTGTTTAATGTAGAATCAATAACAATCTACTTGTTTTGTGTGTTATTGGAGTTTTTCTATCTTCTCCAGTGTTGAGTGAAACTTATAAATTAAATTCAGGAAAGTGATAGTTGTAATTATAGCTGGATAATAGTAAACAAAGCCAGGGTATTTTCTGTTTACTCTAGGCTAATAGATATTGATGAACAAAAGTATAACTGTGGACAAGAAAATAAAGAACTTTATTTCAAATTGTGTTAAACTTTAAAAGGAGAGTCAAACTAAATTGAATCAAAGATAATTCAAGAAGGAAAGGAATCCTTAATATATTTTCAGTCTTTCTTTGTATTAAATAACAGTTCTATTATGTGAGGCATTCTTCTTATTATTAATTTTAAAATAGAATCTAATTTTCACTGAGCAATTCAGGAGAATTTTTGAAAAATCTTGAGTTAAATATAGAGTCACAAATTTTAAGAAGGAATAAGACATATTTTAGAAAGATAATTATGTTTTGGGGTGTTGCGGGCCAAATAATCAGTATGGTTTCTTTAATTAACTCAGTATTGTATTTGAGTGGAAGATATGAAAAATCATGTAAAATAATCAATTAAGTGTATTATTCAACCAAAATTTGAAAATGTCAAAGGAGGTGAAGTAGATTTAGGAATGATATTATGTAGAATTCATAAATTATCATTTAGCAGATGTACTGGGGATGTTTTGATGATATATTCAGGATCATCACCTGTAAATTTCTTGAAGTAACCATTTAAAAGACAGATGATAAATGGCAAAATGCCAGTTTCTTATAAGTTACATTTTTGACATAAAATCCCCATATGAGGGTTTTTGAAAACTGGATTAATCCAAGTAAATTTTCACCAGAATCAAAAACACCCTTTTTATCTAGGCTAGCCAAGTTAAGAGCACAGGGGTTTAGCTAGATGAGGTTGTTCCTGAACACTTGAAAATAATAGAAAGCTGACAATGTCGATTTCCACTCTATCCCTCAAAAAGAAAAATGTCACCAAGCCACACCCATGTGCCTAACCTCCAAATGCAGTGACCCAGCAAGTAGTACATATGGTCAAATCAGTTGTCTTGGTATCTTCTTAGGAAGCAAGGTTTCAAAAGAGGTAAGACAGCAGAAAAGATTTCAAGGCTTTACTTCAAGCCTATAACTCTATATTGTCACAGGTGGTTCATAATTAATATCATCTTTATAAATATTCAAATTCAAATGTGATTAAAATGTAGCTTAAAGTTAATATAACTATAAATCAATTGTAGTCTCCATGTTTTTCTATAAATTTATTAAGCAAGTGTTGGTTTGCATTGTCAAATGAACTTGAATTGCTTTTATAACATATTAAATTAGCATTGGCATCTCTTGATTGCCTTTGGAAAACTTTCTGAAACCATTTCTCCTCCTCTAAGAATAACTTGTAAATATTTGGAAGGTGTTGTTTTGATTAGATGTTATTTATTTATGTATTACTGACCTATAAACAACTGTTTTGTTTGAAACAACATGCATTTATTGAATATCTTGGGATAAAACTAAAAATGAACTCCAGTGCTACCCAATAAAACCCTAGAACTCAGTGATGAAAAGAAGCACATGAACACACACTAGAGAGAGGTGAAATCGACAATCAGGGAATTTTCAGGATTCTAGAATAACAAGTAAAGGGTGTCAATTTAATTTGGGTGTAGGGAAAGGATGGTATAGCATTCAGAGAAAGATTCCTTAAAACAGGTAAAGATTATGGTCAATCTGAAAGGACAAAGAGAGTTACTCAGAAGAAAACAATTGAATATTTATAGGAATGGCACAGTAAATCCTCAGAGATGTAAAACAGCATGGGACTTTTGGAAAATTATAAATTCTTGTGGATTTCCAGATTGTGAGTGGTGAGAAATCTGGAACATCTCATAAGGAGCCACCCAAAAGGTCTAAGTAGAGAAATTACAATACTAGAATGGTGCATTAGGTAGATTAGGAGGTGTAAAGAATATATCTGAATAAGATAAAACTGGAGGCAGACAGACCAATGAAAGTGTTAATCAAATGCTCTAAGTGAGAGTCAATTTTTGTAAGAAGAGATGTGCAAGAGTAAAACTGAGGATATGCAAGGTATTTATCATGAATGTACGATTTCTGGTTTGGGTGCCTCTGATAATGTTGTCGTTGCTTATGGTCCACTAGGAAATAGTGATGAAAAGGACAATGTTAGAGAAATTATAGTTTCAAACATTCAGATAGAGGAAACTATTTTCTATCTGTGGCTATAATATTGGAAAATATTGGTTTGAATCACATTTTTGAGCATCATTGGCCTAGAGAATTTTTTCTTTCTTCATCTTCTTCTTTTTTTTTTTTTTTTTTTTTTTTTGTGTGTGTGTATGGTGCTCGGGCTTGAACCCAGGGCCTTGTGCAACTCTACCAACTGAGCTATATCCCCAGCCTAGCCTAGGGAATTTAGTTCAAACTGAGAGAGCATAGAATTGTCCACAGAGAATGCATAAGATGAGAATAGGAAAGGTCCAAGGACAGAACCTAAGTGAAAATACATTTTAACAGAAGATCAAGGTAAATCTAGGAGAGATTCACTATGGCCAGAATATATTGATTGGATAAATATCAAGACAATCAATAAAAGTGTTGCCAAAGAAAGACAATCCCAAAACAAATACATCAAAAAAATGACTAATGGTCAAAAGAGGTCAGATAAAGTCTTAAATCTATTAAATTTGATATTAATGAGGTGATTAGAAACCTGTTAAAGAGTAGTTTGGATCAAATAAGAGTCCTAAAAATAAATAAGTTGAAAAATCCTAAAAATAAGTAGGTTGAAAATAGGTGGTGAGAATGAGAAGAATCAGTACAGACAATTCATTGAAGAATCTTACACAGGAGAAATACAGATCTACAGCTAGAGGGGAGTTTAAGATGCATTTCAGCCTTATAATAATTTTACCATGCTTTATTTTCCACAATTCTGCTCTTTTAATAACTTAGATTTGGGGAAAATAGCCACCAGACTGCAACATCGAAAACTTTTGCTGTCTTCTTGTTGTTATTCAAGCTATGGGACTAAGCTCAGAAAATGGATCTGCTTCCCACACCAATGTTTGTGCATATTTAAGAGAGCAATGCTTAAGTGATGCACATGGATGCAAACATGCATGGAGAATAATGGAAGATGCCTGCAATGTTTCAGGTAAAACAAGTTGCTATAAATAAACTAAAATGGTTTCTTTTATCTAAGATAAAAATGAGATCTGATGTTTTCTTCCACAATTCTAGAAACTAAGTTAATCTTCATGTTAAGTGTCTTACTTAATTTTGACATTCACTTAATCTACATTCCATCATATTCTGGTGAATTTCATTGCAAAAGAATATGATTAATTACTAATGGGCTCTGATTAACACTTAAGGCAGATGCAAAATTAAAGATTACATTTACTTGTTTTATCAAGAAAAATGCTCAGATGATATGTGTGCTTCTTAGAACCACAAATAAAATTCTTCAGATAAAATAGCATTCTGCTAATATGTCAATTTGTCAAGGACTAAAGAATAATGTTTGGGATAACCATTGCTATTTATTTGTACATTTATAATGTTTGTTCTTTATTCTTATCAAGTACACACTATTGTTCACTCCAATTCTGTCAAGAGTCATTTAAAACAAATTTTAAATTTTTAAATTATACTACATTCCAAATATTTGAAGGGAGTTTCAAGAAATGAAGAAAACAACGATTGAGGGGGAAAGTCTTACTATATAGTAACTGCATATATAGTAAATAAAATTTTACCAAATCATTCCCTGAATGGGGAATTCCTCAAAATGAAAATTGGAAATTGGGCCCATTTTCCTTCTCAGAGTCATGAGACCTATAACAAGACTCAGTACTGGATGAGCAGCAAAAGAAACTTGTATTGGCCAAGGGTAACAGAAGTGGGAAACAGACTAATAAATCAATTTCTTGACCTGTTGGGGAGTGGAGAAAAGAAATGAGGGGAGAAAGAGGCTAATAAAGTGAAGGACATTTATGTCTTTTCCTGGTATAGGTGGAGACTTCTCAGAACTCAGCCACCACATCTTTTCTCTCCTTTTATGGTGGGGTGCTTCTTATCATGGTGGCTTATAGGTGTGTTGCTCAGTATGAAAATTAGATTAAAATGAAATTAGAGGTCTGGGGAATCACTCTGGCAGCCATCTTGAATCTGAATGGTTTTGGCTAGCCCACTGAAGAGGAGCCTGTGGCCTTAAGACATTCTGTCCTCAAAGACAGACAAGATCAGGGTGGAAATTCAGCTAGGGCATGTAGGCAGTACAGTGGATAACAAAATCATTATAGTAAGGCTCCATTCACACAAAATACACATATTAAACTGATTATACAGGGGGACATTTTCTAGTAATGGCATGATAAAATTAGTTTTAAAATGCAACATTTTAACATAATGACAAATATAACCTTCTTATATTATGACTATTATAATATTCTAAATGCTGATGAATGTTGTGAAACATTCTGTAAGACAAATACTAAAGGGAAATTCAAAATGTATTTCTCCATGATTTTTTTTCATTTCTCCATTTTACAAAGATTAGATCACATACTGCTCATGACTCTTGACTATCCTCAAATGCTTCCTTTACCTCAGACTGCATTGTGTTAAAAAGTAGCAACCTACAGTTCTAACAATGCCCATGTGTACAACATCCATCAGCAGGCTTGGCCCAGCAACATGACCTCAGTGAATTATACAGAATGTGTAGGAAGGCAGACAGTTTCTGCTCTTGTGTGTCCTTGAGAAAGTACATGGACTATTCACACTGGAAGGAAAGTTATAGCTATCTAATCCAATATTCATATTTCTATTCAGGAAAAATAATTTGCTTAAAGTAATAAAATAATTTTAGGATGAAGACAGAGGACAACGAAATTTGTTATTTGTATTGATGATGAAACTCCTTGTTATATAAGGCAATTTAAAATGTGTTTCTAAAATATCACACTTCATGTGTCATGAATTATCACTTATTTATGTATTTTAGTATATAATGGCAAGACATTTGTGGTAGTTTGCAAAAATATTTGCATAATTATCTCATGCATGAAGATGAAATAGAAATGTTTTCAAATTCACAGACAATATAAACTTAAGTGGTTTTATCCAAAACAATGTATAAAAGAAAACTGGGATAGAGGAATATAACTTTTTAAATTAAACAGAAAATTAAATATTATGAGTTATAAAAGATTTGTTCAATAATATTTATGGAGTGCTTATAAGTGCCAGGTTCACTTCATTTCTCAATAAATTTAGAGACACCTACATATATCAGAATGACATATAAAATAAAATAGCAGATTAAGACAAAAATAGCTAATGAAGTATCTAAAATAACAGAATAGAAATCATTCTGGTGATTTCATAAAAGGACAGCTTTGAGTATTTCCGAAGTGCAAATATTGGCATTTTATGTCGGGACAAACTACTTTAAAATGCAGAAAGTTTCCATTTATTTTATGAAGTATGTTCTGGGAAAAGCACAGTAAAAATAGATATCTTGTGTAAAAAGTCATTTATTTGATCATCCTGCAACAACCTTATATAATCTTGTCGTACTAAGGAATTACCCAGATTGGCATCTAGGTGCTTTAGGAGGCTTGGGGTGCAACTCAAAGGTTAAGCACCCCTGGGTTCAATCCCTGGCACTAAGTAAATAAATAAATTATAAAGTACTTTGGAGAAAAGGATCCAAAAGTTATGTTCATATTAATATCTGGAGTGTTATATTTTGATTGTTAAATCCAGGTGACCCTTGCAAGATAAGTAATTTATCACACTGTAACCTGAGAATCCAGTCCTTTGTGGACAGCAATTTCCAGTTTAAAGAGTGTCTCTGCACAGATGACCTGTACTGTACTGTGAACAAGTTTCTTGGAAAAGAATGTGTCAATAAATCAGGTAATGCTTGTTCATCCAGGTCTTTGTTCCAAAGCTAAATCCTGCTAAATCATGACATATTATTCTTTTTTCTTATTGCAAGGTTTTGGATTGCTAATATTTTGCTGACATATCTATGTTCATGTAGTAGTATATTGGCATATTGTCTTGCCTTATAAGATCTTTAGTTTTGTTGTCTAACACTGGCCTCTTCAAATGAACTGAGAAGTGTTTCCTTCTCTTTCATATTCTGGAACAGTATACAAAGAGCTGGCATTATTTTTTTTTTTTTTTAATTCAAGATTAAGTCAATCAACCAGTGAAAGTATCTAGGCTATTCTTCATTGGAAGTTCCAAGACACAAATTCAATGTACTTAATTGTTACAATACTAATTCAGTTATCTGTTTCTTCATGAGTGAGCTTTAGTAGTTGGTGTCTTCCATTTTATGGATTTTTATATTTAGAGTTTCTAATGAACTCTTTTTTTATTGCCATCTCTAAGTTGCTCCTCTAATATTCTGTTCTTTTTAATGTCTGTAGGAGTGGTAGTGATGTCCTCTCATTTATTCAGGTATTTATAATTTGTGTTCCTTCTTCCTCTTTTTCTTTTCTGATTTTGTCCTTTGTTGGCTCATTGTGTGTGTGTGTGTGTGTGTGTGTGTGTGTGTGTTTGTGGTGATTTTAAATTTTTCTTAATTTTCTATTTTCTTCAGATAAAAACTTGGATCATTGATCTAAGGTTTTCTTCTTTACCTGACATGAATATTTAATACTATGAATTTCCTTTCAAGAACTGTCTTAGCTACATACACAAATTGTTATGCTATATTTTAATTTTTATTTAATTCAGAATATTTTCTTTTCTTTGGAATCTCCCATTTGACTCATGGTTTAGAAACTTGTTGCTTAATTTCCAAATATCTGGGATTTCCTAGGTGTCTTTCTTACTGATTTTAGTTTAATTTCCATCTCATCTGAAAACATATTTAATATGATTTCAATCCTTAATTAAAATGATGATTGCTGAATATCATTTGTACAATGTACTCTATTCTATATAATATTCATGCACATATTCACACACAATAAAAATATTCAAAGTCATATAGGAAGAAATAATGGTGACCCAGAAGGCTTCACAGAATTGCAGTCATAGATTGTTCCTCCAGTGGCTCAGGAGGCTGAGGCAGGAGGATCTCAAGTTCAAAGTCAGCCTCATCAACTTAGTGAGGCCCCAAGGCAATTCAGTGAGACCCTGTCTCTAAATAAAATATTAAAAAGGGCTGGAGATATGCCAGTCCTTAAGCACCACTTTGCAATTTTTATTTTATAAAAATATTTTTTAAAAATTGTGGCAGACATAGCCTTTTAGGATGAACTGTGTCCTTTAGGGAGACAAACAAAATGGATTTTTAAAATAGAGGAAATACAATGAAGCAGAGCACATTTGGAGAGCAACAAATCTTTTGTTAAGTTGGATTGTAGAATGGAAAAGTATTAGGATATAACATTGGAAAGAAACCAGATGTTAATAAAAATGAGGCAAGCTGAACTTATAGCTTTCTAATGAGATTAGACTTTAAACCTTTGATATGAGGATCTGTTATCGATTTTAAACAGAGGAATGAAGAATCAGCTTTCCAAATGATAAGGTTGTAAGGCAGAAGATGGAATGGAAGGGAGAGAAAGATGCAAGCAGGATATAAATTAAAAAGCATCAAAAAAATTTGGTGGCTAGGCATCTGTTTTAGTTACCTTTTTCACTACTGTGACTAAAAGACCCTACCAGAAAAAACTATAGAGGAGGAAAAGTTTATTCAGGAGCTCACGGTTTCAGAGGTCTCATTCCACAGGAGGACAGCTTCATTCCTTAGGGCCCCAGGTGAGACTGAACATCATGGTAGAAGAATGTGGTAGAGAGAAGAGGTTCACATAATGATCAGGAAGAAGAGAGATAGACTAAGGTCAGCTCACCAAAAATATACCCCAAAGGAATGCCTCTAATGACTCATCTTTTCCAGCCCCACCCTACCCACCTTCAGTTACCTCTCAGTTAATCCCTATCATAGAATTAATTCACTTATTTGGTTAAGGATGTCATAATCCAATCATTTCACCATTAAACCTTCTTGCATTGTCTCACACATGAGCTTTTGGGGGACACCTCACATCCAAACCATAACAGTGTCACATGCCTAAACTAACACATGTGCTGAGAATTATAAGGAGAGGGGATATTTTAAGTATGTCTATGAGTTATAATTAGTAGGAACTGGTGACCAGCTGAATAGTGGGAGAAGAAAATGTACTAAACATGATATTCAAAGCGATTACAATGAAATAAAAATAAAGAAGAAATTATGGATTGGGAACAAAAATATCATTATATTTGGAAACATTTTTTTCTGAAACATTCTTTGGAACATTCAAATTAGGAATGTTTATAATTTTTTATGAAGTTTCCCATGCTAAAAATAAAATTGAAAATAAAGAAGTAATAGGACATGCCTTATTCAACTAGTATTTGGAAACAGAGATTTTGAGTTGAGAAGAAAAATATAAAATAGAGGCACACATTTTGAAGTTAAAGACTTATGAGCAGATAAAAACACAAAGGAAAATAAATTCATTAGGAAAGGAGAAGTGAGAAGTGAGAAGAAAAGTATTTTCAGTAACAATGTCATAATCTAGTTAGAGAGGCCAAAAGGAAGTTTTTAACGGTAGGAAAAGAAACTACTGTTAATTTTTTTAAACTAGTAAAAGAGGGGACCCAGAAAATAGTTAGCAATTAAAAGGAGACATTAAATAGGACAGGTCCTGTGAATGACATTAGTTTGCTAAATAGGGATCTCTACCAGTTTTAGATTGAATTAGTCAGAAATGTAAGCATGTTGAAATATTTATCAAAATATTGTTTTGTTTCAAGAAATTGAAACATTTCTATCTCGATCATCATTTATATCACACCAAGTTAGGATAAAATATTGCTATCAGTTAAGCACATATATACAAGTAGAGAGCAGTTAAAATGAAATCAACTATCATGCTAAAACCACTTTTCCCACATGGAATTTATTAAACCCTGCAATGTGGAAATATTGATAAACCAGTCCTACAAAAACCTTAGAACTATGAGATAGAAAAGAAGACCTAAACAATTTCACAAATGCACTTCATAATAGACCTGACTTGATTGTTAGGTTTGGAAGGCATATTCAAGGGATTGCTGATATTTCAGCTTAAAATAGTAAAGGAAATAAACACTGAAATTTTAGCATTCCTTCTGTATTAGCTGCAGCATTCTCCACGAAGCCTTGACCTCTCTTTCTTTCTTTTGCTTTACCAAAATGTTCCCCAGCATATACATATTCTTGGAAAAATTGGTTTTGGCATTTCTGTTTTTTTTAATATGGTAAAACTCCCAATAAAGTTTCTGAAAGATAGAAAATGATCAATAAATATATGATGTAAATATTAAAATTCATTAACTATTTTGAGCATCTAAGTCTTGTATCTAAGATATTTTTTACTCAATTTATATATGTAGATGTTGTATAAACTCTGAGGAATATGATTCTAGATGAGATAGTCCCTGCTCTTGAGTATCTGACAACATTGAGCAAAATTTATATTTAGTCAGGATATTTAATTTAAAGTGGCTATATACATATACACATATAGTTATACTATATTTTATATACAAATTTTAATTATTTTGTTACAAATATTCAGTTATATTACAAATATATATTATCAAATATGTTGACATTTAGGTAGCTTTACATTTTATTTCATATCAAAATATATAATTACCAATATAAGAGAGTGAATTATATCAGGGTAGCATTAAATTACCTACATCTTGTACATGAATGCCTGGACATGCTAGCTATTAGGGATTTAAGAGATGGTCTCTGTTCTTATTTAGGACTCTGATTTATAAAATATAATGATTCATTGTGAGGTCTTATTAGTAAAGGTGGAAAATGGTCGAGTAGCAAAAACACATGCACAATGGAGGCTGCACAGTGCTTAGCAGAGTGCAATGGAAGTTTGTACTTACACACTTTTATAACATGAAGGTGGTCATATTGTCTGTATCTTGCATAAGTATGAGGCATTTGAAAAACTAATGTGTGGGAACACTCATTTAATAGAAAAAAAAATTTAACTTAAAAGTACAAGAAGAGCAGACATCCCGAAGACAAGAATGAATGGCTAGAGGAAGAATACTAAAGTCTCAGAAGCACTGCAGTAGAAGTCTTTTATTTATTTATTTATTTATTTATTTATTTATTCATTCATTCATTCATTCATTCCCAGTTCTGGGTTTGAACACAATAGTGCTCTGCCATTGAGCTATATCCCCAGCTTTTACCCCCGCCCCCTCATTTTAAAATTTCAAAACAAATATTGCTAAACTGCTGGGGCTGGGCTTGAATTTGCTGTCCTTCTGCCTTGGCTTCCTCAGTCACTGAGATTACAGGCCTGCCCCACTACATATGACATGGAAGTCTTCTTGAAGTGCCTCAGAGGAAGGCAAGACATTTTAGAAGTAGACAAAAAAAAAAAAAAAGCCTGTAAATCTACTAAGAATCTTGTGCTGAAGTTACTCTCCCTATCTTCTTCATATAAAATTTATACAATTCTAGGCTTATTGGGTCTTTCTAATAGAAGATGTGTTCTCAATGAAGGCAGTAGAACCACCAAGGGGCATAAATTGCTGTTGAGTATGGGCCAAAAAGTCTTACCTTACCATGTACAAGGTGTACGTATAGAAATTTTAAAATAGACAAACAGTATATCTACATAATTCATTTCATGGGGGACAGAGGAATTACAAAAAATGTCTAAATTGACTTTGCATGGATAGAGAAACACTTTAGTAAAGGCACATTTGTGGGAGAAAATGGAAATTCATAAAAATTTGTGTAAGAAATAATGGATTGCCTTGTACATAAGTTAAATGATTTTATTAGCCATGAAGATGTAATGAAAAGACAGACAGTAAATGGAAAGGACAAAATACCATTAAAAATGAGCATTAACATTATGTTGTTTATGCGAACTCTAAATTATTTTGTTCAGTTTCTCAACTTTCAAAAATTCAACGTCATTTGTAACTGCTTCTTTGAAGTAATTTCCCACTGATTTTTGAAAGACAAGGGGTATTGGGATATTTATAAAAAATATGTTTATATGCTTTATTAAAAGCATATTGAAGAGTCATAAATACATGAATTTATTTCATTTTTAGTTGTTCTTCATTTATAGGAGAGTTAATACTGTCCTCCGATTTGGCTTCCAAGTCAAATACTACTCAGTGGTTCCATAAGAAAGACACATCGTTAATGGCTGAACAGAAGACTGACTGTGCCAATGTCTGTCAGGAATCTGAACAGTGTACTACGTTTTATGAGAATTTTAAGAAAACGTGTGGCAGAGAGACAGAACAATGCAAGAGCCTGGGAGGAAGACAACTGTGTGCAGCATTAAGAGAAAGGCTGAAAGAAATGATTTTATGGAAGTGTCCATGCAGTGACCCTTCCAAAGTAGACTGTACTCAAATTTGGAAAAGTTTATTTGAAGACATTTGTATGCAGGATGCTCAAATGAATCAAGTCCCCACCTTAAGTGAAGACACTGAGGATGGGTTCAGTGAAGACACAGCTTTAGGTTGGTATTCACAAAATCAAAATTAGCAGTAATCAGTATAATCACAAAAATGAGGGAAAATATTTGGCTTCTCATTCCAACTCTATCATTTCTGAGTTTTTCCTAGAAAACTAAAATTGGAAAGCTCAATACCACAACTGTGTCCAAACGGGACTACAAAGAAAGAGAAAATGTGTCTTGAGGTTTTGGCATAATGTTAATTTCATTCATTCATTTGTTGAACAAATAGGAGACATTTACAGTGTGTTAGGTCCTATGCAATAGGATTTAAAAACAAATATGTCCTTCATTGAAGGACCATGCTATGTTTCAGAGGATTTTAAATATTAAATAAAAGGATTAAATGTGGTAAGTGATGATCGTTTATTTATTGTGATTGCCACAGGCCATATTCTAAGTCCTAGGATAAAAGAGTAAGTGAAACAAAAATCACTGCTCTCCAGGAGCTTGCATTCTGACTCCAGGAGTGTCTGTACCAGTTTCCCTGGAAACAGACACAGAGATAGAGGTTTACATGTCGGAAATGTATTGAGGTGCACCCGTAGGAGCCAAAGCTAAAAAAAAGACACAGAGTTAGATGGAAGGTGAGGTAGAAATGAAATATGGTTACTCTGGAGAACTAACTTAACTGCTTCCACAGAAAGCTTTGTTCCAGGAATGGACTTTCAGAGTTACAGATTCAAGGGACCTGGTCCTTTGTACCTGGAAAAGTCTGTGACCTGTTATGACTACTTCCCTTAGATGAAGGCAGTGATTGGAAAAGTATGGGGGTGACCTTATCCCCAACAACACACCTAGGATGTGGGAAACACTAGTACCTAGTTCACCCAGGGGAGCTGAGTGGTGCACCTCAGCATCTGCTGTGTAACCTGGAGAAAATTAACAGGATAAAGGTTTTAAGGTATATTTTTAAGCAGCAATGAGTGCTAAAAAGAATGATAAAACATGTAGGGGGAAAAGAGATCTGAGTAGGTGGTTTGTAATTTTAATGGAGTGGTCAGAGAGGTTCTTTGAGGAAATTAATGTTTAAATAAATATTTCAAAAGAGAAGGAAATGCAGAAATGCACCATGTGGGTATCTGGGGGAGAGAATAGTTAAGGCAGAAAAAAAACAGTGAGTTAAAAAGTCTGGAATTGTGAATGTGTTTAGAGTTTGGACAAGCAGAGACACTGTAGTTAGAATTGAAAGAGCAAGCGAGAGAGGTGCAGGAGTGGAAATCAGAAGCATAATAGGTGCAAAATCACATTGTATTTGTAGGTTATTTCAAAACCTTGGCTCTTACTCTAAGTCATATAGTAAATCATGGAAGGTTTTGGTCTGGAGAGAGGCATGGCCTGAGTTTTAATCTTTAATAGGATCTTTGTTGTTGTTGTTGTTTGAAAACTAAGAGAAGCAAAGACCTGAGTAGGAAAGCCAGGTAGAAGGCTTTTAAAATAAGGTAGCAAAACATGATGGAGGATGATCCAGTATGGGAAAATGTGTGATTCTGGACATATTTTGATATTACTTGATCTTATAGAAATTCAGAAAAAGAATCAAAGTTGACTCCCAAGTTTTTGTCTTGAGTACTTATAAGGATCTGCTGGCTTTATTTTCATTAACAAATATAGGAACAGCTCCTGGAAGAAGGTTTAGTTGGGAACAAAGGAGGCTTTGGGAGTTAGAGTTGGTCATTTTAAGTCTGAAATGTTTATGAGATATCTAAGCAAAGGTATCTAGTAGGAAATCATACATAACGGAATTTATGTCTAAATTCTATATATAGCATATGGATGTGAGATCTGTACAGTAAGAAGATACTGAAAGAGTCATCATTCACTTCTAGATGGCATATAAGACTATGGGACTAGATGACTTTAATGAAGACATGCATGGTATCTTGGAACAGATTGGCAGCAGGTTGAGATGATATCAAATTTTGGACATATTTTGATATTAGTTGATCAATAAGAGAAAAAGGAATAGGTGCATGACCTCTGGGATGCTGCAGCATTCACTGGTATGGGAGAAGAGAAAGGAGCAGTAAAAACCTAGAAGGATATACTAGAGAGAGAGAGAGAGGGTAAAACAAGGAAGAATGGTGGCAGGAAGTCAAGTCAAGTATAGGAAGTTTCCAAAGGAGAAATGAAAGATCCAGAGGATTCCATGATGTGATACAGATATTCAGGACCAAAAATACACTAAGTGCATTTGACAACGTGGAGGTTACAGATGACCTTGATGAAAACATCTGTGGAGTGGAAAGCACAATGACAGGATTGAAGGTGGAGTTTAAAGAGTCTGTAAGGAAATAGGAGGAGGGAAATTGGAGGCAGAAACTAAGGATACTTTTTGAAAGAAGGTTATTGTAAAGAGGAGATTTTTTCAAGATGAAAAATATAAGATATGTATGCTGATGTGCATGATTCAGAGATGGTGGTAAAATTGATTATTCATGGATGAAGTGGTGAATAATACCCATGCAATACATTTGAATCATGCTTATCAAGTGCCATTAAGTGGAAATATAAGACAGCGAGATGTAGTCTCTACTCTCATGGAATGCACATGACATTTTCCAGCTCTACCCTCTAGCTCAAAGTGGTTCCCAACGAAAGGCTCTACTTTCAGCATTAAATGTGAATCAAGGCCATCTTATGAGAATGATGAAGGAAATGGTAAGATAGTAAGCTTGAGTTGAATGCATAATGTTTGATGACATATGAAATACTATATATTAGAAGAATTTTATGGGCCATTTTTATTTTTGCAGGGATACCTGTTTGCATATCATATGATGTTTCTATGAGAAAACTAAACAGTATAAATGTATAAGTCTGTAGTTACACTGAGGAACTAATAAGAAAATAAAGAGGGGATAACAGTGACGAAGTTCACCTATTAGTGTGTATATCTAGGATGGAAACTGTCAGTGAATTCAGGAGATGTTTAAAAGATTGGAAGGAAATATGAAGACAAAATTCCCGGAGGTACGTATACAGATTAAATGAGGGGAAGTTTTTTGAAGATAGTAGAATAATTCATATTTGTAATCAAAAAAGAGAGAAATTCAAGTAAACGTCAAGTTTAGAGTTGAATTACTGGTGTGACATAGTTGGAGGGCAGGTGAAGATCATAGGGAATTATGAAGTAAGGTGGTAGATGAGATTTTTTTTCCAAAGGGCACAGAAGTAAGCCAGCACAATGACAAGATTTGAGGTGGAGAAGAAGATTGACATCAGTGATGAATATCAGGGCAAGAGTTTGAAATTAGTATTTGATAAGACAATCAGCATAAAATTCAGAGAAGGACAAATTTTTTACATGGGTGAACAATATTTTGGAAGCTGTAAAACTGACAAGGTAGATATAAACATTCTCTAAGGAAACCATGGTGTGTTCCATATGAGACATAGGTAGCAGCAAGGTAACAAGAAAGGGAAAATAAGCTGGGAGAAAATCTAGGTTTCCAAGATACCAGCCTTTTATCTTCTTCTTTTTTCCATGGTTTCAGGCTCTCTCTCTTCTCTCTTCTCTCTTCTCTCTTCTCTCTTCTCTCTTCTCTCTTCTCTCTCTTCTCTCTTCTCTCTTCTCTCTCTCTCTCTCTCTCTCTCTCTCTCTCTCAAAGAAAAAGGATGGGGATGTTCAGNCCCCCCCCCCCCCGAGGATTGAACTACTCAAGGGCACTCTATACTGAGCCACATCCCATCCCTTTTATTTATTTATTTACTTTGGGGGAGAAGATATCTCTAAGTGTCCTAGGCTGACCTCAAACTTGCCATCCTCCTGCTTCAGTTTGTCCAGTTGCTGTGATTTCAAGCATGCACCTTTGCACCCCACCCTGTTCAGTCTCCTCTGAGGATCTCTTTTATATTAAATGTTAGTGTATATCCTCTGAGAAAGAAGTTTTCTGCTTAAATTTAATTAATCATTTCATAGAAATGTATCTATTAGTTTATGATTAACTTATTTTGTCACATTATAAAATTTAAATAGAAATATTTGTATGGAGTAATTGTATGGGAGAAATTCTGATGATACCTGAGGGAAATGTGCATATTTTTAATACATTTGTATATGATTTCAAAATTCAGATGGTTGGTGTCTGCTTCTGTTTATTCCTAGAATTTATTGTCCTTTACCTTCTTCTCAACAATTATGCTATTATTTAAAATATCCTCTGGGAAAAGCATATATACTTATGTGTGTGTATGTGTGTGTGTTTATATACATATATATATTTATACACACATGCAAATATATCATATGAAAAAAATGTAAAAGTCTAGGAAGTATTCTTCCTTCAGCTGGTCTTTTGTTTGTTTGTTTGTTTGTTTGTTTAAATTCTGAGGAATCTGCTTTTTTTGTCTTAAGTTTTTAAAAAAGTTGTTTTTATTAAATGAATGTTCCATGTTCAACCAGAGGAAGGAGAAGTTGTGTACAATGTGTCAAAATGCATTCTACCATTATGCATAACTAATTAGAACAAATTAAAATATTTAAAAATAAGTGAATGTTCCTCGCACATTAGCTTTTCCAAATGCCTCATACTTATGCAAGGTCAAGACAATACAACCAACTTCATGCTATGAGAGTGTGCAAACAAACTTCTATTTTTCTCTTATAAGCACTGTTCATTTGCTGGAGTGCACGAAACACAAGTTACTATATCATTTTGCATGTTTACCTAGTAAGAGTTCTGCATTTAATATGCAGAAAATCTATTGAAATACATTATTCATTGCGTATGAAAACAGTACACCATCAAAAATTAAGTTTATTTTCCCATACTAAATGCAGCTCTTTTTCATTTTGGATACCAACCACTCATATAACAATTGAATCATCTGAATAGACCAACAGAACAAAACTAATCTGGGTGGCTTAAGAAATAAATTTTATTTTCTCGTAGGAGGCTGGTAATCCCAGATTAAGGTCAAGTAGGATCTGCTTTAGATGAGAGCTCCTTTCTTCCTGGCTTATAGGTAGCCAGTTGTCTTCCTGCCATGTCTTCACATGACCCTTCCTTGGTGTGTTCTGAGGGAGGAGAGAGAGAAAGAAAATTCTACTGTCTCTTCTTATAAGGTCACTAACCAAATCAGATAGGGCCCCCCACTCTTATGACCTCATTTAACCTTATTACATCTTGGATACATCATTCTAAACACAACTGCACTGGTGGTTAGGGCTCCAACATGAATTTGGGGGCAGGGTACAATCATTCAGTTTATACCAGTGAGTCCGTACTTAACCATTAAGGGTAGTTTCTTCAATACTTTTTGATGCATGGAACAACCCTCCCTATAAGTCCCCATGTAGAGGTATTAACCCATAACAGATGTCTGTCCCAGGCTTTTTTTATTTTATAGAAAAACCATGTGACTCACTGAGATCTGTTTGGGATGTCATTTAAGATGGACAACTGACATAGACAGGAACTTCAGGTCTTCCATGAAGAGACAGGAAAGTAGACTCAATAAGAAATATTGAGTAAACAATCAATAGAAAAAATGAAAAAAATATGTATCAAAAATTGATGGGAAAGCACACAGAGTCTGGAAAGGTTGTGACATATTTGGGATAGGAAGAATTTTCCTGATTGTACCATCATGTAGGTGCAGTGGGCTGTCAGGCAAGGAAAATGAACACATAGCCAGGTGGTGAACAGACTAGTTATGAAAGGGTGTTTGTGCCAACTGAGGCATACTTTACAGTTGAAACCAAATTCTAGATTTTGATTAAGTTTCATAGATATTTTCATTACATAAAAGTTAATATCTTAATAGCCAATGGAAAATACTTAATTTTTGTTTTAAAATAAAATTATGGTCATCTATTTCCTTCCCATTTTATGCATATACCTACTAGAGCTCCTTGTGTTTTATTTGGCTTTAGTTTCTATTTCCTTACACACTCTGGGGATGCTCAATGACAGCGACTGCAGATTTGCATCTTCAGGACATGACTCAGTACATAGGAAGGACTCAATGGGTATTTCTTGAAAGATTTTAGAAATCAATGGCAACTGAGTTCACTTCTATTCAAGAGATTTTCCAGTTCTATAATTATAATTCCCAAGAACTCTTGGAGGTTAAAGTAACCAGACGTGGAAACAATTTTTACATTTCATGTCTATCTAATTAAGAACTTACTGGGATGGGATTATTTTGGTGTTGTTCAGACAACATTCCTTCTGTTCTCTTTCCCCAGACAGTGTTTGCTTACTTCAGTGCACATGATCTAGTCATTAATTAGCATTTGTTTAGATCATCAAGTAATTGAATCCTCAAAGCAGAGCAGTTTAACTCACATGAATGATGTTTCAGAGGTTTACTTTTCTTCTTCTGAACCCTCCTAATTTTCAATATCAGTGGTTAAATGAGTGTTATAGGATCTTGTATGTATTTTTTCCCAATTGCTCATTTATAAATTCTCCAAGGAAATTTGGAAAAAATTAAATAATGAGACAGTTTCTTTGTTTTCCTTCTAGATAACATGAATGAGGATGATACATTCAAATGGAATCTAACTACTCCTTCCTATCATGGTAATGTTTATAAGTAATCATTTTGATCTGCCTTGTAAAAAGCTGGACAATATACTTTAAAAATAGTTATCAGACTTCTTCAAGTTAGGTTAGTACAAAATAAATTATGTGGGTAACACTTCCAATATAAAAAAAATTTCTTCCACAATAATTGTTTGTCCTTTCATTAGCTATTCATGTATGTTCTGAGACATATTTTACAGTTGAAACCAAATTCTAGATTTTGATTGTTTCATAGATATTTTCATTACATAAATTAAATAGTTTGGGGCCAATTATGTTTGTGTAGTCATGTGGTAGTAGTGAGGATGGGGCTAGTATTCACATATACCTGTGTTTTCCAGAATGTGAACATCTTCATAGGCTAGAAGAATTACATAGACTTTTATTTGAGATTCCTATCTGCTTCCAGTAATGTGCAACAGAACTATGATGATTTTGATTTGAGCCAATTAATTCACCATAAGCTGTATAGTTCAAATGCAAGTTCTGAAAATTTATTGTCTACATTTGGGAGACTTGGATTCAGAGATTTTCTACTACAACTTGGTTTGGGCCCAATACATTTCCCATCACTCTGGATCACAATACATACCCAATATAGATGATAGATGCTTCAAATAGCACACTGCTCAGGTCTCAGGATATTCGTACTTACTCTAAAGAAAGTAATGTTTGCCAAAAATGGCACATTGGCACATCATTGTATTTTGTTCATAGATGTCTCACAATTTTTGCAGATTCTAAATGTATGGTTTTGTGTTTACTTTTTCATGACCTGAGCATATCCATTTCTTTCAGAATTCAACGGGATCCAGTCCTGTTTGGAAGTGACAGAGGCGTGTGTAGGGGATGTTGTGTGTAATGCACAGTTGGCCCCTTACCTTAAAGCATGCACAACAAATGGAGATCTGTGTGATGTGAAACACTGCCAAACAGCCATACGGTTCTTCTATCAAAATATGCCTTTTAACGTTGCCCAGATGTTGGCTTTTTGTGACTGTGCTCAATCTGATATACCTTGTCAGCAGTCCAAAGAAGCTCTTCACAGCAAGCCATGTGCAGTGAACATAATTCCACCCCCTACTTGCCTCAATGTAATTCACAGCTGCCGAAATGATGAATTATGCAGGTGAGTAAAAACATGCATACCTTACTTTCTTATTTCGGCACCTTATTTGTTACAGTCCAGTCCTAGCACTTGATCCCATTACATTAGCTGGAGTTCCCACCTTTATCCACTGTGGTGTAAATAAAACCAGACAATTCATAGTTTTGAATCTGTGGTACATGTCTAGTGACCTTTTTGAAATTTTAATGCAGAATAGGTTTTTTATAATAAAGCAATTCAGTATCTAAAATTTTGGAAATCATATTTTTAATTATATATTCAAGTTGAACTAATGAATCAGTTAACATTCCAGGTTTGTATAACAGTTTCAGAATTTGGGGGGGGAGGGAAGTGATTATGTAAGGCTGCCAAATGTCCTAGAATTTTGTCAGGGTGGCTATTTGACCTTCAGAATAAATCTTCTCTGTGTTAGACTGAAGATCATGAATGGATCTCTCAGTAAACATCTGAAGGAAGAGATACCAAGCCAATGTTCTCAAGCCAATTGTATCTCTTTCAATGTTGAGGAAGAAATATGAGTGACAAGGTCAAAAAGCAGTAAGGATGGGGTGTGCAAGAGGGAAAGCAACAGGCAATGAGGCCAGAAATTAAATTGGGTAAAGTGTGGGCAGGACTAGATCACTAGGGCCCTGAATGATTTTGCAAGGTTTTGGCTTTTAGCATAAGTAAAATGGAGAGGTACTGGAGGGTTTTGAGCAGAGTTATGAATGATCTGGCTCCTTTATTAAAACTTTCACTCTGCCCCCATGCAGATAACCACTCTCAGGAACCATAAATTTAGTACAACACCTCTGCCTCTTTCTTTTCATTAGCACATTTTGTTGTATGTTCAAGATATGAATTTATCTCTTATATGGTCATAAATCTACAGTTCCACTAGGACAGGAGTAAGAACATGCAGGAAAGAACAACAATACCAAAGAAACAGAATGATTCAAAATTATTTGTAATATTGATGATATAGTTGAAGGAGTTTTAAGAAATAAAATTTATTTGGCTCATGGTATAATAGTTCAAAACAAAATTTGCCATACTTTTTATCTTGCTTCTACCACTGACAAGACTAGAAGATTTAATGATGTCAGCTTCCTGAAATTTCTTCGTAAATTGCTTTCATTTAGCCTTCTATCTCCATTCTCTTACTATAAGTCATAGTAATCTGCAAAATAGTTCCAGATCTTGTAAACATTTGTCAAAAAGGTAACTACTTCCTCATAATGTACATTCTATGAGATATATGGTAATGATCTTAGATGAGTAATAAAACATTGAAATGTTCTTCTACTTATCATGGATTCTTAAAAGGGTTTTATTTAAAAACTTTGTCATGAAAATGCATACTCATTACTTTAAGGCTTAACTATTTATCATGATGAATAATAATATCACTGATAAAAATAGCTGTGTTTTTAAATTAGTGCCTCATAGTTATACATAATATTAGTGCTCATTTTGATGTAATTATGCAAGTATGGAATATAATTTGCTCCAATTCAGTTCCCAGTACTTCTCTATAACCTCCTCTCCTCCCTCCCCCTGTCCCTTTTCTCTACTTTTTCTTGTCTTTCTTCTATGTATTGTTTTTTTTTTTAATTTGGTAACATATGTGTATATATGACCTATACACATATGTTTCTCTCTCTCTCTCTCTCTCTCTCTCTCTATATATATATATATATATATATATATATATATATATATACACACACACACACACACACACACACACACACATAAGATTGTTTGGTCTGTTTAATTCCATCTTTCCATTTATCCTTCCTCCCTCTCTATCCTCTTCCTCTATTTTCATGGGTTCCCCCTACATTTTTTTTCTTTCTTATTTAGGTCTAGCTTCTACATATGAATGAACACATTGAACACTTGATTTGGGGTTTGTCTTATTTCACTTAGCATGATGGTCTCCAGTTGCATCCAATTACCAGAAAATGTCATAATTTCATTCTTTTTTATGGCTGAGTAAAACTCCATTGTGTATATATGACACATTAATAGTACAAGTTAGAGTTTTTAAACTGAGTTATTTCAAAAGTTCTTATTAGTGAACTACTATATTTCATTGATTCTATCATGCAAAAGTTTTTTATACATTTTAACATTTTGATGCATCTGAAATGAGTCTTAAGGTCAATGACATGAAAATATTTTTCTTAATGTAGTTGCTTCTGGCAGTTTTTAGTTGTGCATAAAAATGTTGGTATCTTTTGAAATCAGAGAAATGTAAGCATGTTTGATCACATTATTTTTCTCATATCACAAAGAGACTCTATCTAAAAATCCGTTTATCTATCAACCTATCATCTATCTAACTACCAATCTATTATCTATACACACTAACCATGGAGCCTAATAATATTTTAACTAGCCATCACCAAAGGGACACCAATCCCTATGAAAATATCAGATGTTTTTCCATAGATGGGTACCTGGCTTTGCCTGACTCTAGTGCCAGGAACTGATGTATGCTACCTTTTTATCCTGAAATCATTTGCACACAACATTCAGAACATGGTATTTTTGAGCCTCCATATCAATTAACAGATTTTAATGGCAAGTGATGGAACACCTGGCTATAGTCTTGAAAATCTGATAGAATCTCTCATATTAACCTCCCCTTGGTAACAGCTCCTTCTCAGACTGGTACAGGGTAGTTGGTTTTTCTCTACAAGGTCTCTAATGTTTAAGTACCTCTCTGAAGTATTTGGTACAGGATCTGGAATAGGATAAAAACTCAGTTCATAATTTTCCCTTCATTTTTGAAAATTGTGTACTTAATTTTTATATTTTATTGAACATGTACATATCTCTTCTCACATTATTTCTGTCTCAGATTAGTTCACAGAGTAACAACTGTGTGTCTTCAATTTTCTTTTACTATGTGCAAATAGTCCCTTAATGAATACTTTATAGAGGCAATGGAAATATTACACAATATTTGTATTCTTTGTGAAAAGACAAATTCTTTCATTTTCCCAAGCAAATTCTGCCTTAGGGAGATTTCCAGCATTTATATTAAATTATTGCTAATGTAATTCTGATGAAAAAAAAGTCTCCTAATAGAAAATGCTTTATCACTTCCTTTCTTATGGAAGAGCTTGTATGTGGGCAAATCAGGGTCTTGGGTTTTAAAATGAAATTTCTTGTTCCATATTCTTCAATTCAGGAAAGGTTTTGAAACTTCTTTAATTTTTGAATAGTTGAAAGGAGCCAATATAAAGGTCATTTCTAATTTATCTTGTCTGATATAGAGATCCAGTGGAAGCTGAGATTACTTTTCTTCTAATTATATGTTTAGGAACTTATGGGAAATTATACCACATAATATTTTCATATGTACAAACTAAAAAAGCAGTGAAAAAAGTATTTTCTTAGAAATAATTCTACCTACTTTAAAAGAAGTCATTTATTTTAAATGTTATGGTACATTTATAAAATGTAGTTACATATTAGGTCATAAAAGGAATATAGTATACTTAATGTACAGATATTACTTAGACCACATTTCCTTAAATTTTTCAATGTAACTGGAAATTAATAGCAAAAATGAAATAATCCATTTTTAAAAATTAGTCTTTTAAACACTTTGTTGTCTGAACAATAAGCCAAAATAAGACATTTAAGAATATCAAGAAAATAAAGATAATGAAAATGCCATGCATCAAAATATTCCAAACCAAATAAAAATTTTAATATAAATTTTTTTTGCCATGTTAAAAATGTTGATTTCCAATTAGGTATTTGTGTACCAAAGTAGTTTTATTTTTAATGAAATATTTTTAATGCATTACTCTGGCAAACTTTCACTACTGTTTTCTGAATAAAAAAAAATTATACAACTTTAACTTAGTAGAACTCAAATTTTTAAAATAACATCTGTTAAAAATAATTAATAATAAAAAAATTTAAAATGCCCAAGTTCATATTTACTCTGTCAACTTCCTGAGAAACTATCAATACTTTAAAAACTTATGTTTAGATAATAATTTCATATATAATTTTATACATAACCATTAATTGCATTAAAGGAACATATGTGTTTTGGCCTCAGAATCATTTAGGAAATTAGTAGTATTTTCTTAATTATCAATTTTATTACATACTATTTAACTTTCACCATTGTACTGAAAAGGTGATATTTCAGATTATTTAAATGTGACATTATTGAGAACACTGTGGCTTTTTCCTTTTTAGCAAAGTAGCCCTCTGTGGACCAATAAGCTCACTTGTGGCATGTATCCTAAGGGCTTCCATCACTAATGACGGTAATCTATTTAAGAAACAGAAGAAAGTCATTTTAGGTGATAAATATTAAGTTGGAAGACTAATATCCTTCATTGTACAGAGAAGAACTGTGAAAGTTTCAAAAATGAAATTGCTGAATATTATCTAGACTTTTATTAAAAGCTAATATGGCAAGAATCCAATATATAGGAAAGTTATGAATGGATGCATTTCCAATGGATTTTCTTAGCCATTAAGTAAACTGCTAATATTTTGTTCTTACTGCCAGGGAATCTCAAAACATTTTGTAAATGCTAATTAGAGTCTGCTTAGAAATGTGAAATACATAGTATAGCACCAATTCTGTGGGAAAATTGACTTGAAAGGTCAAGAGCTTTGTTTGAAATCACTTGATGTTTGAGAAAATGGCCAAATGCTAGTTCCAAAACCATGTTAAACTCGATAAAATGATGCTGCAAAATCTCTCAGATAATTCTGTTTCTTCACTCTTTTACTTTCTTTCTTTTCTTTTTTTAATCATACATTACCAGGGACTGTTTCCTTTTTTTAAATTTTTACTTTTTTAGATATACATAACAGTAGAGTGTATTTTGACATATTATATATACATAGAGCATAACTTATTCTAATTAGTTATGTATTGGTTCTGTATTGGATTAGACAGAGGGGAACGAAGGGAAGGGAGGGAGGAAAATGAGAGTAGAAAAGACAGTAGAATGAATCAGACATAACTTTTCTATGTTCTTCATTCTTTTTCTAGGAGACGCTATAGAACATTTCAGTCCAAATGCTGGCCTCGTGTAAGTGGAAAGTGCCATGAAGATGAAACCTGCATCAGCATGTTGGGCAAACGGGACCTCACTTGCTCAGGAAGTGATGACTGCAAAGCAGCGTACTTAGGCACCCTTGGGACTGTTCTTCAAGCACAATGCACCTGCAGAAGTGTCACACAAAGTGAAGAGTCTTTGTGCAAGATTTTTGAGCACATGCTTCATAGAAAATCATGTTTTAGTAAGTTCTCTAATTGAAATCCTATCCCTATTATTCTTTCTTTCTTTATATCTTCTATTTATCTATCTCTTTTTTTTCACTATGCAGTGCATAATGGTAATCCTGCTCAAAAAAATTGTTCACAAAGACAATTTATGTTTGCTATTCACTTTTAAAATCTATTTTCTGATTAAGATTTCTGTATTTGCTATTTTACTCACTTTTCAGAAAATGGCAATTTTTATGTTTTATGAAATAGTTCACTCCTAGTTATCATTTTTGAATTCAATACCAAAAGCATAAAAGGTTTGACTTGTGCAAAGTTATAAACCAGCTCAAAATATTGGCATAAAATAAAACTATTTATTTATAAACTAAGTAATAAAACAGCTCAAAATATTGGCTTACAACAATATTTATTTGATTACAATTCTGCAGATTGGGCTTGGATCTACTGTTGAAATCTTCTGACAGTTTTGTCTGGGTTACTCATGTAGCCTCAGCCATCTGTTAATCTACTGAGGCTCCACAGTCCCAGATGGTGTTTAGCAAGCATCATTGGCTGATGTGGCATGGTTCTTCTATAGAGGACCTCTTCAGCAGTAATGTATTGGACTTTTTCATGCTGGCAGCAAAATTTCTAGTAGCTAAGATCCAATGTGCTGGAATTTATCAAGTGTCTGCTGTTGTCATATTTTAAATATTCCATGAAGCCAAGCAAGTCACAAGGCCAACCTCAGGGCCTCTATGGAAGGTTATTACACAAAGATATGGATATTCAAGGAAGGATTCATAGAGGGTCATTAATTTAACAGTGTATTGTATAGGGCTGTCCCAGTCTATATACAATGTATTTATTTATCTTTCAGTTTAATTTTGTTCCTCCCTTAGGTCTTTAACATTTCTGCTGATCAACTCTAGTGTTAAGGTAACAAACAATATTTTCTGAAATGATTGTTTATTCCAATTTGGAAATAATGTAAATTGAAATTTATGAATTTAAATAATTTGCTCAGATTCTCAAAGTAAACAAATGGCCAAGAGGTATCGTTTCTATGAATCTTATAGAAAGAACCTAAGAATGTGAACATGTACTAATTCAAAGCCTCTCCTATATCCATCTTCAAGTTTAGTCCCTATCAACCTCCAGGTCTAAGTCCTCTGTAGGCACCAGGGACCCTGATTGTAACTAGCAAACCTGCAAGTGCTATTTTCAGAAGAAAATAATAAATGTATCTTGTTTTATAGCAAACCAAATCTTTATATTTATTGGAAATTGACAGATACAGGTATATATCTATGTCTATACATATATACAGACCCACACAACTTTTGATTTTTTTCTATTTTTCTTTGTAGACACTTAGAAGATACACAATGATCAATGTGATATATATTAGCTAATGGACACATGAATTCAGTGTATGCTTTTATTTCCTAACAGTGTTTTCTGTGACTTAGCTGCAATTTCTATATTTACCATGATGGACATATTTCAACTGAAATCATGATTTAAAGAGTACTACAGTGTTGTACATGTTGTCATATTTTCTTAATAATGTCTGATTAACACTAATCCTATTTAAACTAAAAGTATTTATAATGAATGGCTCATAAAATCACATATCAAGTGCCTAAATAAATTAAACCAATATATATCGGTTTTATATATATATACCAAGAGGTATCGTTTCTATGAATCTTATAGAAAGAACCTAAGAATGTGAACATGTACATATATGTATATATACACACATATATAATTATATATATATATATATATATATATATATATATATATATGGTTACTTGTTGGTGGACATATTAATGTGTATGAAAATATGTATAGCCTTGATATTAGTAAATAACTCAATTCTAAAACATAAGTTCTCTAAAACTGATAGTCTAAGAATCATACTTCTATTTCAAAATCTACTTTTCTCCCATATATATTTTAATAATTTAATTTGATTTTCATAGTGTTTGGCTAAAACTTTATGGAGCAAAAATATTTATGGAGAGGCCGTATAAATGGAAATTTAGAAGCCATAAACATTGAATAACTATGAGAATATTTTGGAAAAATAAAAACTTCAAACCTATTTCACTGTTTTTTTAAATTCACCTAGTAAAACTATATATCAGGAAGTTTTCTCTTTTACTTTTACCTGTTGATACTAGGAGTTTCAAGTGACAGGGATACAGAACTTTAGAAACTGTAAAGGCCTTCAGTCACAGTTCTTGGTATTGAATTAATAGGAAAAGATTCAAACAAAATCCAAAACCAGCCATTAGGCCTAACTAGTTCTAACAAATTTTGTTCCCTGCCCCAAATATAACAGAAGTGGCACAAGGAAGTCTTTGAAGGAAATCATTGCTCCGGATGTCCCTTATCAGACTCACACTCCCTTGCATTTTTCAAGAAAATTCATTTTTACAGCATATTTCCAAGACTCTTGAACTTCTGCATAGTTTTCTCAAAAGGAGCAGAATGGAGTGACACAGGACCTAGGGGTATTTTCAGTTTGTCACATGTGTTTAACCTAGAAGCGTTGTTTCTGAAACTCTTTTGCCTTAGGCCTCAGTGAGCAATACATTTCACATTAGCTTTTGTGAACAATGGACCATATTTCTTAGACGTTATTTATTCTATTTTTTTTTCAATATTGACCATTACCTTTGGAATTGATTCTGTGATTCACAAATGTGTTGCTATCTGAAGTTTGACAAACACTTGCTTTGAGTAAAAAGTTGTCTGGAAATAATCTACATTGATGTATCAAATTCAGAATGTTATAAGAATTATAACTAATGGTAGAGTAGCTTGCATTTACTGAGTGTATAAATTTTGTCACATTTTCAATATTAATCACACATTCTCACTTAAAAATTCCATGAGCTAGACACAACTGACTTCTTAGACAGGGAAGAGATACATGGCTTGCCCTAACCCTAACCCTGGCTGGCTTACTTGGGGCCCATTACATTCTCTTGCTTATGAAATAGTAAAACAATCAAGCTCTTGTCTGACCATTCTGCTCCAAAGCCTTGTCAATCAGAAAAGGTAGCTCTGTTCTCAGAAATAAGCTGTGGACACACACTTAAGAGCCTGGTCTATTTCTTTGTGCAGAACTAGACTGAGGAGGAGAGGCTCCTGAGCAACCTGTGTTCTGCCTCCAGCCTTCACTCATCAGCTAACATTTACATTCAAAACAGACTTACTCTTCTGTCATTTCTACAGCACAGAGTGAACAGAGCTGATAGAGAGGAGGGACAAGAAAGAGGACCACCGAAGGGCTGGTGGATCCATCATGGTTTTCCCGGTTCTATTAATAAGTAGGGAGGGTGAACTTCAAGCTGAGAGGAATATTCTCTTTTTACCTTGCATGAAACTGTTTTTTTCGTATAGGAATATATGTCATTAAGGAATAGATATGGAATAAATATGGAAATATCACCTCTCTGCCTAAAAACCTCAGCTCCTTCTGTTAGGAAAATTCACAAAAAGAAATCTAGCCCTCATTAATACTAAGGGAATGGAAAGCATACAATCCAAATGTGACCTAAGTTTAAACTTTAAAGACTACAGAAATAAATATGTATTCTTCTTACAATCCTATTCTTCAGATCATTAATGTTAGAAAGATTGCTATATATTCTTTGAACTTTTGTTTGTAATTCATCCATACCTTGAATACTTTGTAAACCCTTGAACACATCACACACACACACACACACACACACACACCATTTTTTATGTAAGTAAGGTATGTAGTTTGTCTTACAGTTTGTTTTTTAAATTTAAAATTAAGCAGTACATCCATTTCAAAATATGTAAATATATAATGGCTTAGTTCTTTTAAAAAAACTGCATAGTATCCTATAAGAGAGCTATACCACAATTGTTGATTAATCTCCTATTAATGTGGACATTAAGGCTGCATGCAATTATGTAATACAGAAATTGCTATCATAAATGTTATTGCACATTTTGGCTGGCAATTCAATAGAATAGGTTTCAATCATTAGGATTAGTAGACCACAAAATTTTCTTTTTGCATTTTTACCTTTGGTAGAAATTGGAAAAAAAAACATTTGTCCTCATTACATTCTTAGAAATTTTTCATTTTAATTTATATTTTTATTATAAATAAGGCTGAGGATCTTTTCAGTGGCTGCAGGTAATATCCCATTTCTTTTTATTAATTCATACTCACCACATAATACATCATGCTTCTTCAATATCAGTCATGGCACTTTTGTTGCTAGTACATCAATTTATCTGGTTGTGAGGATCGGCTAACTTGCACATCTCTTGCAGTAATCTGAATTAATGGCCTCCTATGGCAAAGTGAAGCCCCAGTGGGAGATGACCTTGGTCTCAGATCTGCAACCTATTCTGTGCAGTAAGGGTTATATAGAGGACAAATTATTTAACCTTTCTTGAATACTCAACCATCTTTCCTCAACAGGATAATTTCTACTGCCTTTTCGAAGAATTGTTTTTTCATAAAGGATTAACAATCACCAAAGAAAATTTATAATCTATATTATAAATGTAACCATCAAGAATAAGTTTATTTTGCATTCAATTCAAAATAACATTTTACCACATTTTAAAACTCTAATCAATAATTTTTTTAAACTTTCAAATTCTCAAGTTTTATATAAGTGGGATTGCATTTGCTTTTTTGCAAATTTATTATTCTTAAATGAAGCCATAGTGTGATTTATAGCTTGCAAATTCCTTTTTATTTCTATGTAATATTGTTTCATAAAAATACCTGCAAATGTGATTTTTCATTCTACTGTTGGGAGATATTATTTTTTCCCACTATTTTGCTATCACAAATTATGTAGCATGAACATTCTAAAACACAAGTGTATCATATTTTTTAGGACAGCAACAGTTCTCAATCTTTGCTGAACATTAGATTCAGTGAGAAATTTAAAAAAAAAAAGATCTGATGCCCAATAAACCAATAAAATCACAATATCTGATGGCAGGAATTGAGTATCAGCTTCACGTGGCCAGTGCAGTACATAAAGCTCTATGCTAGGAATGGCCCCAGGATTGGGGTTTAATGCTTAGCAGTCATCATCTTGAAAATATTAATAATTTTATCTTTGAGTTTGTGTTTTATAAAAGAAGTGCAGTGGAGCAATGGATGATACTAGAGTGGCTTGGAGCCTCAGCTCATGGATATTTTGTCACCTGCCACTTCCCCTCTTACCAGAGATAAGAAGCAGACTCTCAGCTGCCTGCTCCCCACCCCTATGTGCCCTCTGCCTTCCACACCCCACCAGGGCACTGCTGCTAGACATTTGCCTACTTTCTAAAAATAATATTGAGCCTTGCAACCCATAATATGTATTTTACTTTTATGCTTTTCAGTACGTTTTTTATTATTTTATCAATAAAAATACTTTCTCAGTAATGTTCTTTCCCAACGCTGGCTACATTTCTAGGCATTGTTAAGGATTACAATTGCTATTTTAAGTCATATCTTTTTAGTATTATGTTTTAAAATTCTTTGTAGTTGTACAATAGACATTCAATTGATTTTTATAAATAACTTTTCATGCAGAAATGTTTTAAATACTCATAAATTTTTAAAAACTTATTGAATTCTCTTGTGCTTTCTTTGTTAATAGCCAGATGCTTTTCAACAACCATAGTTTTGTACTCTATGTTCAATGCTCACTTCTTTCCTTTCTTTTTTGTCCTACTTAATTCTCCCCACAACATTAGAACCCATTCTTCGTCTTGTACATACTGATCCACCCATTCTGGCCTAGTCACTGGTTGTAGATCCATTAACAAAGGCAGCTTTCCCATGGGAAAAGCTACCACACCATTTCAGGGATTCTGAAATTCTTTGTTTTATTAGTACCATGAACAGTTGAATATTCTTTCTTGATTGATAAAATTTCTCTCTTTCTCTTTCTCTCTCGGCTGTCATTCTTCTGATCCCTCTGGATTTTTCTTCTGAGCTTACGTGATAGGCTTATGAAATTGGCCGATTAATAAAGCTTGGCTATAGGCTCTCTCCTAAAGAAACTCAATTCTTCCTCTATGAGATTTCTTCCATGGTGATAGCATGAGTACCTCTACATTGATTTATAATATTTAGGGAAGATATTTTACTAAGCTTCAGGCTTAGTAAAATGATTGAACTCAGAGGCACTTGAGCACTGAGCTACATCCTCAGCCCTATTTTGTATTTTACTTAGAGACAGGATCTCATTGAGTTGCTTAGCGCCCAGATAGTAGTATCTTCTTTTGAACTTAACATAGGGCTACCTGATATAACAAATAATCTCCAAAAGCTAAGTGGCTTTACACAGTGGGAGTTTATTCCTTGGTAACAAAAAGTCCAATCAGCATTAGAAGTAGGCATTTAGAGGACTCGCCTATTTTCTAAATGTACCTTTGATTCAACCTATGACCTCAGAGTCCTCTTCATGCAGCTGAGAGGGAAAGAGAGTACTGAACACATCCAGGTGCAGTGGAACATTCGATGGTTTGGTGGTGGCAGCAGGGAACATCACCCATACCCATAGTCTATAGACCGTAACCCGCAAGACCACACCTTAAGATAGGCCAGAAAATGAGTGTGGCTTTGATCCAGGAAGAAAGGCAGCTATGGCTATTAATTAACAAGTAATTCTCTACCATAGTTTACTCTCACTTTTAGAAAATAATTAGTTTTATTCTTCTGTTCATATAAAGAAGATACTTATCCCTTCCCCCAACGAAGACATTCCAAAATTTCCCAAATTTACATCCACCAACTCCAAGGCCAGGATGTTGCATGATTTGCAATCCAGATGTTGTGGTGTCTTTTAGTAGATAGGCAACCTATGAAATAAAAATGCTATGTATGTCATTCCACCCAACGTGAACACTAACACCAAACACCCACTCTCATATGCATTTACACTCACACATATCAGAGACAGAATAACCTTAGCAAAATCATTCTATTTAAAAATAAGAAAAAATGAGGCCAGGCGCAGTGATGCACACCTGTAATCCTAGCGGCTTGGGAGGCTAAGACAGGAGAATTTAAAGTTCAAAGCCAGCCTCAGCAATGGCGAGGCGCTAAGCAACTCAATGAGATCCTGTCTCGAAGTAAAATACAAAATAGGGTTGAGGATGTAGCTCAGTGCTCAAGTGCCTCTGAGTTCAATCATTGGTACCAAAATAATAATAATAACAACAATAATAATAATAAAAAAAACAAGGAAAAACGGGAGTGCACACAATAATGAGATCCTGCTGCGAAGGCATGGAAAAGCCTTTCTGGCAATGTGGATTTCCTTAATTAGATCCTAGGTCAGATATATTTTAAAATCTACTTCTATGTCTTTCATTTTGTCTTAAGATTCTTTGTAGACCATTTTTCTCCAGGGTCATATCTGAAGTAGGTTAGTAGATTCCTCCTTGGGGAATATGGAGCTCTCTTTTTTAATATTTTATTTTTAGTTGTAGTTGGACACAATACCTTTATTTTATTTATTTTTTATGTGGTGGTGAGAATCAAACCCAGGGTCTCACACGTGCTAGGCGAGTGCTCTACCGATGAGCCTCATCCCTAGCCCTGGGGCTCTCTTAAGCCAAATTCTGTTCTTATAGTTTGAGAGATTGAAAGATTTTTAAAGTTTAACAGTCACAGGATTTTTGCACACAGCCTGGTGGTTTCCTTGGGAATTTAATCTCTTAAACATGTTTTAGGTTTCTAATCTATTTGTTTTCAGTCAGTTTCATGAGCCAGTATCCACAATTAAAAAGTATACTTTTGAATTACTTCCTAAATCTGTCTTATTTCCTTGCTTCCTCACCTCTGTGTTGCTCTCTGTAATTTAATGTTTTAAGCTAATCTGAATAGTAGACTTGAGTGTAATCTAGTTTTTGCTGCATGGTTGAGGCAATAAGTTTAACCTAGAACTACAGAGCCTCTTACAATTGGAATTAACTGTTTTATCTCTTGTTATCTGGGACCTAGGAGCAGTCAGCTTTTTCTCATTAGAGAGTCCTAATTTTAATCCTCTCATCTCTGCTTGAAGACTAGCCAGTTTCTACCTGAACACATCATTTTATTGGAAAACCATGCGCAATGCTGTCTAATCAACTCATACTATCACTCTTGTTCTCTGAAACCACTTCATTTAGTGCTAGGTGGATATTTGATCTCCCTTTTTAAATTGTGCCAGATGGTTTGCCACTGTAAAATAAAAAGGGCTCTCTATCTTTTCATCTTTAGTAGGCATTTCCTCACTACCTAACTGCTACACAATCTTGTATATTTTATGGCTGTATGAAACCTGGAAGTACCTCCATTTCAAGGTACCAATTATGTAGGATAAGCCATCAATAGCTGCTGACAATAATACTGATTTCAGTAGATTATTTTCTCAACCACATAAAATATAATTGCACAGGGAAGAGTTGGGAGGCATTAAAAGAGGAGTTTAGGTGTTGTTTAGCTGTTTAGTGAATTTGGAAAAACACTTCCACTGAGTGGCTGCACCCTTTTCTAACTTCACAGATCCTTCTTCATTTATCTTGCTAATGCAGAAGAGATCACATGGATACTTTCATGGACCAGTTGTAAGGGCATTGCAAGTCACTTCCACTGGCATATGTTTGAAGCGAAAGTTGTGAAAAGTAGTTTAACCTTGTACCCAGTAGAAAGGAACATGAATTTGGTGAGTAGCTAGCCAGTTTCTGCTACAGTATCTCCAACAAACATATGAAGTAATATGACTTTCTAAAATTGATCCTAATTTATTATCATTAGGACCACACTCATATATACTGGAAAGTTTTAAATCATCTTCGACTATATCTGTTATGCCAGCCAGAAAGCAAAACATAAAACAAAGGCTTGTGCATAGTATTTTATTCAGGAACACTTTTAAAGGAAATGGTGAGTGAGTAGTCAATACAAATATATGGTATTGAGTTGTCTTCTAGTTCAGGTAACTAAAGCTTGCTGCTTTTACAATATTTTATGATATTTTCTGAAATGCACTACAGATATATTTTTACAGGGGAAGAAAGAAGAAAATATTCACCATTTGGAGCCTGTCCCTCACTTCTATGAGATATCTTCATGAGTCTTGATTTCTAGTTCTTTCATCTAGTGTAGGCATGAATGCTCAGCAGAACCCCATGCTCAATTGATACTAAGGCAGTGGAAATTATGGGGGAAGAAAGAGTAAGGTGTATGGTAAAGCACAACGTGAAGAACTGCACGAGGAAATATGTAATCAGATACTCTAGGATACATTTTGGTGGAAAAGAAGGAAGGCAACTCCATATTCAGAGTAGATATAACTCCATATTTATAGTAGGGAGGCATCACTGCTTTCCTTTAAGATGGAAGGGTTATAGTTTTATTAATATACCAGTAATCTACCCAAATAAGATCTCCATATAAGTCTTTGGTGATGATGGTAGATTTATCAGTCAGCATTAGCAGAACTTTGATCAACCAGCATTAGTGAGAGGAAATACTCCCTTTTGGACCCATGCCACATTGTAGCCACAATTCCTGCCACCATAGCTACTCTCTTCATATCACAAGCATGGGGTGGCTGCAGTGTGAGCCTAGCTGACCTCCTCTGGATTCATCACCAGTTTACATGCTTATGGAGGACATTTTCTGTGGTAGATACCCTCTGCTGGGCATTAATCTGAAATACAGAAATATATCCACTCTGTAGCCTTGCCATGGTCCTTCCACATGTCACTTTGCCTCATTTCTGTGTCTAAATCTTCCATGTTGGCTCTTTTCATCCCTTTGATCAGCAATTTACCACTGACTATGAATCTTACTTCTATCCACTTCTCTTTCCTAGCAGAGTGAGCAACCAAGAATATTGTTCATTCTCTGGCTATGGGGAAAATTTCTCTTCTCCAGTGTTCTCTAGGGCCACCTCTGAGTTTGTAGTGTATGGATGCTGTCCATTTATAGTGAGCACTTCATTTACCTTTCTGGGAACCAATGACTTAAGTGATCTGCTAATACTCAGTAGGAACTTTATTTCAAAAGGTAAGTAGTCTTACAGTAGGTGTCATGGCCTTTGACTGGAACCCCAGGGGTCTGTGCTATAACTTTCCTAATAGGGCTTACCAGAGATGTGATGTCCTATCCAGAGAGCTTGAAGGATATTAAGTGTTTGAAGTTCCTGCTACAGAGCAAATATTATATACATTTTAAACACTCAAATTTAAAACCAATGTTTCGGTTATGAACTCAGAACTAAACAATTGGTTTCTATTTCTTTTCTTTTTCTTTCTTTGTGTTATTAAGATAATACACATTATTAGGAGTTTCTGGTAAGCTTTCAGTGGAGCTAGCTGATTCCCAGATTCTATTGGAAACATTCATTTCATTATAAATGAAAAACCTGATGGTCGCAATGACAATCACAAACTATAGAGGAGTATTAATGGATGTTGAAGTTTTGGTCCTCAAATCCAAATAATCCTCAGAAATATCTGGAAAGTTTATTTAAAATATAGATAATTTGCACTAGCCACAGTAATTCTAAATCAGTAGGCCAGGGGTGGAACTCAGAATCTGTATTTTTAAAAAATCACCCAGGTGGTTCTAATTTTAGCCAAGTTTAGGAACCACTGCTCTAATCCACGTGTGGGAAAAATCCGGTCACCAGCCATAGGTCCCAGAACCTCTTTTCACTCACACCTCTCAGGGAATGAGAAACGTCTGTACTGAGAAAGTCAGGACTAATAAGACTAATACTGCGCATCTCTCAAGGTGGCCTGCTTCACCTCAGTGCCCCAAAACAACTATTGATATGCATAAACCACTCTATAGATAGAAAATGAAAGAATGAGTGAGGGAAAGAAAGAATGAATGAATTAATGTCTACCACATCTCAGTGGCAGCACTGTCTTTGAATACCACTGTTTTTCTTTCCCTTATTAGAACCCTCTTAATCAAACATCTTCCCTGTTAAGAGCCTCAATCATTTATGTTTCCATTTAAGCTGGAATTTTCAATTCAAATATATGAGCAAAAGAATCAGGAATTAATAGGATCAGGCTGCTGCCACTGCTTGCTTAAAAAAAAAAAAAAAAAATTTCAAGCCACTTTTTTTTTTCCCCAACACTTTCCTCTTTATTGATCTACCTTCAAAAGTTCTCAGGGATAAGGAACTATTTTATGTTCAATCCTTGCATGTTGTCAACCCTGTAAATAAGCAATTGATCCTAACATATTTTTGCTCTTAAATGTGTATATCCCCTTAAAGACCTGATATGGCAAGCTCCATCTGATAATATCAGGATGACAGAAGATTGTTCCCAGGAGATTTGTAGAACCAGCTGGCTTTCATGAAATACTAATATATAAACTCCTAAAAATGTGTATAGTCTTAAATAAAGACTGCTTCTAATTATTACCTGTCTCTATCCTTCAATTTGTATAGCCCTGTTTTTTACCCCATTGTCAGTTGATGCCTATATTTGATATCCAGCTGCTGGCAAAACATTTATTCATGATTTTATTCATGATAGATGATTTATATGGCTGCATTTCATCTTGCCTTACATTTCATCTGTCTATTCCAGTGAAGGTCTGGATCTAAAATAAGTGACCATTTTTGTAGAAGGTCTTTTAAGAGCACACACACACACACACATAAACACATACACATGAAAGTGCATAATATGTTTTTTTATTTAGTTCTGAACTGCATAAAATTTACACTTATTTTTAGCAAAATAATTTAAAGTCTGTGATAGTGAGTTGATATAAGCTTAAATTCATGCTAAAATTCTTGTCTTAATTTTTGTTGTTATCTCATTGCTGGTTATCTGAGAAAAAGAATTATAAATTCTGAATAAAAAATGAGCTAAGAGAATTGTGAAAGACATGTGCATTGCAAAAGTCTCTTTTTTCTCTCTCTGTCATGCATGTGCATACACACATACACACACACACACACACACACACACACATCATTCTCTTGTAGCCAATTCATATGTTAGTATTCCAGGAGCTTTATGTTGAGTTTTGGCTTTAAATAAATCACTTCATCTAGCCAAAACCGCTGACTTTTTCTTGGTTTCTACACAAAACTCTAATTCAAGTCTAGTTTCCTTCAAATGCAGTCCAGGTGCTAAAAAAGTCTTCTGGTTTTCCAAGGAACATTCAACAGAATTTTTCTACTCCGAGTTCATATTTATAACATAGTCTCTAAACAGTCCAGTGTTTCGTATTTTCTGGATTAAAGTGGCTCCATGGTGAATTTGTAGACCATCAAGTTCATAGACACTTACTTATAAATGTATGTTTTTCCTTTTAGAAATCAGCGATTATTCCTCTAGGATCGTGTTTTTCATTATTTGCAAACTCTTTTGAATTCTTTAGAGAACAGGCATGTGTATTTTAAGTCAGCAATAAAAAGAATAATAAAAACAAATAAAACATTTCTTTAAAATGAGTTTAGTTACCACTAAATGTACAAATTTACATCCGTGGCAAATTCTGTAATGTTTGGCTTTTATACTCTTGAATTTATAGACTTAGAATTCTGGATATTTCTTTGGGTTTTGTCCTCAGGGATAAATCAGCATATTTAACCTTTATTAGCTTTCAAATCTAAAATATTAACCAAGCCCATTCTTCTACTCCCCTTCTCCCTCAAGCCAACTCTTGAATTTTGATTAAAAACCATGAACAATAATGTCATGTTTTCAAGTGTTAATAGACCTTGTTAGACAGCCTTGGAAAGGTAACACACACCAATATGTCTAAAATGGAGATTAGAATAATCATCCCCAACCCAGAATGTTGGTACAAAGATTATGTCATTTAATTCATGTAAAGTATCTGTAATGTAGTAAAACTTTGTAAATAGTAACTCTTCCTGTATGATTTGAGGAATTTGGAAAATCATAGAAGCCAATAGGTTTACATAAACATTGTGATGTCACAGGTAGTATGGGAAGATAATTTCTGGAAGATCCAAGGTGTTATATTTTCTCAGGATAGGTAATTGCTTAAATAAAATTTTATCTTTGAATAATTTTAGGGCAGATGCTCAAAGTAGACCAATCTATCCCAAACCTTATTGTGCATAAGAATCACATGATTTCTACTTAAAATGCAGATACTGATTCAGTAGATGTGGGATGGGGCTTTAGATTTGTGTTTCTAAAAATTTCCGAGGTGAGGCCAATGCTGGTGCAAAGATTCCTCTTTCAGTAGTAATGACATAGATTATCTCCTAGGATCATTTCAGGAAAAAAGTAATATATATATATATANATATATATATATATATATATATATATATATATATATATATATATATATATATGTAATATATATAGGTAATACTATACTAAGTTTTATATATATAAGCTATTAAAAGTACAGTAAACTGTTATGGTTTGGATCTGGAATGTCTTTCAAAGGCTCATATGTCTCTAGTGCAGCAATGTCCTGAGATGGGGCTTTGGGGAATTGATTGGGTGATGAGGGTTTTGACCATTGATGGCTAAATGCACTTATGGAACAAAAGACTTAGTTGGACGAACGAGGTCACTGAGGCATGCCCTGGGAGAATTTATCTTATTCTGGCCCTACACACACACACACCCACACCCTCCCCCATCCCTGCTTCCTGGCTTCCTTGAGCTGAGCCATACCCTTCTACAAGGATATGTCTCACCTCCTACCCAAAGAAGTCCAGCCAGCTGACCTTGCACTGAATCCTCTGAAAATGTGAGCCAAAACAAATCTTTCTTTCTCTAAGTTGATCTTGTAAGATATTTGGTCATAGCAACACATAAATCACCCTAATTGACATGATGTATGATGACCATCTAGTAATCTGTTTTTCATGTCTGCTGAGTATCTTAGTGTCATCAGAATTCAAGCAGATGTCTGTATAGTTTCTGTAAAACTCTTGAGGTAGTGACTTAAAGCCCTGGGTCTCAAACTTTAGCTATATTAGATCACATAGAAAGCTTGTTAATTACATGTTTTTGCATTTCCTCCCCCTAGAGTCTCTGATTCAATAGGCCTAAGATGAAACTTAGGTGTTTGCATTTCTAACAAGATCCCAAATGATGTTGATGCAAGTACTACACTTTAATAAGCATTGACTTTAAGAAGCCATTCTTTACTTAAAATTAGTAAGAGCTAATTGTTCTTCCCAATCATCAATAGAATCATAAACTACATACCACCACAGGAGGAGCTATGATTACTTTGTGGTACCATCCTTAGTATCATGATCCTTAAATATTTTAAAATTTGCTTGCTCTGTTGGTGTAATAAAAATCTCCCCACCTCCCTTTTTTCCCCATACAATAAAATATCCCCAGAAAGAAAATCATTTAAAGAATATTGAGTTGATGTCTGGTTTTATTATGTATAAATATAATATTACTATATTCCAGATAAATTAATATCAAAATTGTCAGGTTACAAACATTAAAAAGTAGACTTTGATCACTAGAAGAATCCCCATTGGTTCCACAGCTTCATTGTTCACATTGGTTTCCAATGATATGATGGACTCAAGAATCAGAAAAGTGTCATCACCTGAGTTTCAGCAGTACAGTTTTCAATGTTGAGAAAGTAGTGCAGAATGTGTGCATTACAGTGAATGAAATTAGTCTTGGGGTTGAAGTGTACTCATCCTCTAGAGAAGACTACTTGTTGAAACACCCAAAATTCAACCTGAGTATATATGAGTGAATCATATTTCTCATGGTAACTTTGCAACATTAGAAGACAATTTGGTCCCAGCAGTTGGAATCTGCATCAGAACTCCAAAAATAAAAAAAAAATAAATAAAAAATCATAGGCCTTTAAGCATAGTCTAGATTTATCTGACTTCTTAAAGATAGTGGTGAGTGAATGAGACTTAGCTACAAGAGTATATGATGTGGAATTCTCCACAACAGCACACTCTGGGCTACCCTGGAAGGCACCAGTCTCTAGAATACAGAGGCAGACTACAGGTAAGCCTCATCTCTGCATTAAGTTTTATGTTTGACACCATATCTGGGGTTGGTGCTCTTTAAGCACATTATCAACTGCCTCAAAGAAACTGCAGAGTTAACAACCACAGGCCAGAAAAAGATCTTTAAAATGCTGCATTATTAACAACAGTAACAGGATCTGGACAAACTCTTGAAAATAATTTATTTAACCAACACACAAAAAATTTTTCCTCAGTATATCACTCTTTTGGTTTGTACTTTATCATTATGTCATAATAGTGGAATTCATTATATTTGTATATGCAAAATACACAATTTGGTGGATTTTATTCCCTAGTATCACCACTTTCCTTTTCACCTTTCTTCCACTGACCTACTCCCTCTACTATACTGGGTACTGGGTTTCTACTGGGTTTCTAGGTTCATGAGATCTTTTTTTTTTTTTTTTTTTTTTACATTTTTTTCCTCTGGCTTCCACATGTGAGAGAAAACAAGTGACCTTTGACTTCCTGAGTTTGGCTTATTTTACTTATTCTCCAGTTCTATTTTCCTTAAAATTATATAATTTCATTATTTATGGCTGAGTAAAACTCCATTACATTTTCTGTATATTGGATGGGTCCATCATTTGCTAGATGGACACTGAAGTTGGTTCCATATTTGGGCTATTGTGAATTGTGCTGCTATAAATATAACTATGCATGTATCACTGACTTTAATTCTTCTAGATAAATACTAAGAAGTGGTATAGCTATTTTACATGGTGGGTCCATTCCTAGTTTTGTGAGGAACCTCCATACTAATTTCCACAGTAGTTGTATTGATTTACAGTCTCATCAACAGCATATCCGTTTTTATTCTTGATGACTGCTCTTGTAATGGAGTGAGATGAAATGTTATTTTTATTTGTGTTTCCCTGATTGCTGAAGGTTTTAAATATTTTTCACATAATTCTTGATCATTTGTATTTCTTCTTTTGAAAAATATCTGTTTAGTTCATATGTCCATTTTTTGATCAGGGTCTTTGGTTGTTTTTTTTTTTTTGGTGTTAAGTTTTTGAGTTCTTTATGTATTCTGGATATTATTCCTCTGTCAGAAAAGTAGCTGGTAAAAATTTTCTCCTATTCTGTAGGCTGTTTCTTCACACTCGTTTCCTTTGCTGTGAAGAAGCCTTTTAATTTGATGCCATCTCATCCATTGATTCTTGGTTTCATTTCCTGAGCTTCAGAAGTCTTATTGAGGAAATCATTTTCTGTGCGTGTGTGTTAGAGTGTTAACTCTATGTTTTCTTTTAGAAGCTGCATTGTTTCTGGTCTGATTCCTAGGTCTTTGATCTACTTTGGGTTGACTTTTCTGTAGAGTGAGAAATAGGGATCTAGTTTTCTTACACCCATTTGTTTAAAAGGCTGTTTTTTTCTCCAACGTATGTTTTTGGTACCTTTGTCAAGGATCAGATGATTGTAGTTGTGTGGATTTGTCTTTTTGTCCTCTCTTCTATTGGTCTACATGTCCATTTTTATGCCAATATCATGCTGCATTTGTTATTATAGGTGTGTAATGTAAATTGAGATGGAAAATTGTGATGCTTCCAGCATTGCTCTGCTTGTTCAGAATCCTTTTGGCTATTATGGGTCTTTTAATCTTCTATATGAATTTTAGGACTGTTTTATTCTAGTTCTTTGAAGAATACCATTGGTGTTTTGATGGAGATTGCATTGAATCTATAGAGTACTTTTGGTAACTTGGTCACTTTAATAATTTAATTCTACATGAGAGGTCTTACCATCTTTTTGTGTCTTCTTCAATTTTTTTTGTATTCAATAATTTTCATTGTAGATATCATTAACCTCCTTGTTAGATTTATTCATTTTTTTTTCTTTTTTAGGCTAATATAAATGAAATTGTTTTTCCGATTTTTTTAGTAGATTCATTATTGAGGTATAGAAAAGTAATTGATTTTTGTTTGTTGATTGTTGTACCCTACTATATTGTTAAATCTTTTTTTTTTCTGTTCTAGAATTCTTTTGGTTGAGTTTTTTGGCTCTTCTAAGTATATAGGATCATATCTTCTACAAATTGTGACAATTTTACTTCTACCTTTTCTCTTTGTATCCCTTTTATTTTCTTCTCTTGCCTAATTGCTCTGGCTAAAATTTCAAGTGCTATTTTTAATAGGAGTATGCTGTGACCTGAATGACCATTAATTCAGAAACCAACAAGAAAATGATGAGGGATTAAGAAAGATACACAAACATTTAGAGAGAAAAGTGGGATCAGGTGGGACACAGATCTCTGATTGAGGACAGTGACCCAGATCTGGCTCCACACGATTATTATATAGGTTTTATCATCAAAAGTCTATTTGTGAGAAAGTTTCTGCAAAACAGGCAGGCTTGAAGGTCATAGCATTGACAAGACATTATGGTTATCTTGCTATGCTTTCTTTATCCCTAAGAGAGTCTGAGTTTCAAGGTTAAGACTGATAACTCTGAACCTTTGCATGGTGTCCTCAGGCTGGCATTGCCAGAGCAGCTGGGCAATGTTAACCAGTACCTTTACACAGGGGATTCCCAGTGTGAGTGCACCACCACAGCCATGAGGCAGACAGCTTGATCGACATCACTGCTCCCCATAGAAGTGGTAAGAATAGACATCCTTGTCTTGTTTCTAATTTTAGATCCCCCATTCAGAAAAATGATGACTTCAAGTTTCTTTTATATAGCCTTTATGATGTTAAGTTCCTTCTATCTCTAGTTTCTTTAGTATCTTTAACATAAATGGTTGCTGAATTTTGTTGAAGGCTTCTTTTTGCATCATTGAGACAATCATGTGGGTTTTGTCCTTAATCCTTTTTAGGTAATATATTCTATTTACTGATTTTTATATGTTGAAATTTTTTGGGGGGGTCTCCATACCAGTCATCTCAGCATTGTTAAATAATGACATGGAGAAAATTGAATCTATATAAGCTATAATATCCTTAAAATCGAGGATTGGTGAATATCTAAAGATATTAATTGCCCTTTCAAAAGTACCTCCTGATCATGAATGCTAGATGCCCTGATGTCTGTTTTCTCATGGTCCTAATCAAGGACTTACCATGTGCCATGTTATATGACTTAATTGATTGATTTAATTTTCACAACCAATATATGAAATACTCTTTTTTTTACACTAGAGGACACTAGTGTAGCTAGAAGGTAGTAACTTATCCAGATCAGACAGAAGTCAACAGATCCAAAATTTAATGAAGGCTGTTTGGGGCATGAGAAACTAACATTTTTTAACTACTACGTTATACTCCTCTTATCTATTGATGTGAAGTTTATAATTGTTAATTAATTATAAAATTTATACCTCCAAGGGGCCATGTGTGTATGTAACAAAAGAATCCTTGAACAACGTGTTTTATGAGAGGGGATTATTGTATCATGAAGAACAAGAGCCTAGGAAATGAGTTTTTTCTTAGCTCCACCAGATGGTATAGAGCAAATCAGTTATCCCCTCCCTAGACCTCAGATTTCTCACATAACTAAGTTTGGGTAATGGTGTCATAAAAGTAGATGACCTCTGATAGTAGATGTGCCTTAATATTCTTGAATTAAGCAACTGAGACTATGATGGAAGAATGTATACTTTCAGGATGCATCCATACTATCTATATATAGGGTGAAAGAAAGTCCAAGGGTCATGCCAAGAACTTTTCCTTTCAATCGGTACACTAAAATTTAAGAAAGCCTGGATCATTTCTTTCTTTATCCTCGTAAAACTACTCATTCTTTCAGATACCTACACTGAGATTTGGAGTAAAAGCGTTTTCTAATGTCACATCACCTTTTATTGCTTTGTCTTTCAAATTCTCAGCAGGCTTATAAATACTGTGTTCCATGATCACAATAGGACATGTTCTTTTACTGCTTAGATGTTCAAATCTATAAGACTGCATAATTTTTAGCAATTTTGTTGTTTGCTCTACGCATAATTTTTAGCAAGGAACACCTAATTTCTGCCTAAGGTACACTCAAAATATAAGGTGGAACTTTGTCATCTACAAATCCAATAAGTTGCCACTTTGACAAGGCACTGTTGTGTGTGTATACATTTAAGTGAATATGAGTGTATTTGTTTATTTTTATTTTTGTAAATCCATTTGAATAGGGAATTTGCTTTCATTTGGCCAATTTAAAAACAGATTACAGAGAAAGACCTGGCTTCCTTTTATCTTTCCAAAAGTTGACTGAGAGGCATAATATCTGGTTGCAGCTTGTACCTTTGTTGGCTAAGATCCAGTCAGATACTCTAAGGAATTGTCTGGCTGATTTTTTTTTTCTTAGGGCCTTTCAAAATTCAGAACTGTCTCAAGAGAACAGACATGAGCAGTGCGGATGGAAGGGATCGCTCCTAAAGATGTAGCTCATTCCAATAGATACAAATGCTGGCTTTAGTTGTTTTACCACTAGGTTTTCTTGTACACAAAAGTTCCCAATAAAATCCAGCTGGTTCAAATTTTGTCTGCAGACCTGAAGCCCAGCAAATTTGGCTTGGCTTCTTATTTTGTGAAAAATGCTTCACACGGCTGTAATTTGGAAATATTGAAGTATACAAACCCTCAACAGAAACAACAGGAGAACAGCTGTCTCGCACCTTCACTGTCTCCCAGCTCTGCTCTTAAAGGCTTGGGCATTGTGAAGGGAGAAGGAAAAATCTGCCACTGAGCGTGAAATATATAAATAATCCATGACTACCTTTGTTGTTTGCTCTTCGTGAAAATAGAAAGATTAAAGAGTTGTCAATGATGAGTGACACAACTTGCTTTTTTGGCATTACTAGAGAAGAAAGCAGCACTTAAGATCATGGAGGGACTAAAATAACAAAACAATATTGCTACAATTTGAACAATAATAGGCTTTAGGAGGTGCAAGCATTGTGTTATCTTTTCTATTTTCCACTCTGTGCTTTTGTTAGCTTCATACAATCCCCTTGTTGCCTATAATTAGGGATGGAGTTAGTGCCAAAGCTGCATAAAATAAGTAGTCTTTCATTTATATTTTTGTGAATCATGATTGTGTATGTGAAGCCATAAAAATCATTTATTATGAGCATGTGAATTCCTGGCTTAAACAGCCAAGTATTCTTGTGACAACAGTATAATAGCATCAGATGTATTCCCATAAAACACCATATGTGGGCACTTAGTAGTTACTGCCCTGGCACCTACATGCTGGGATATCATCTTAAAGAGGAACTCCTAAGGGGGAAAAAAAAAGAATGTTGGTACACAGACAAACAAAGTGTCTTCAATGAGATAGGTTAGCAACAACTAAGGATTTGCTAGGAATCCATTGGTGATGGCAATAGTTCATCTTCCATTAGAATCAGAGTCATCAAGCCTTTTGCTAGTGTTCTTTTCATGGATTCATGAAAATCATTTACAGCTCTGCAAACAGTAAATATTCTCCCAGTCTAAAGCTACAAGAATGCTATAAAATCACAAAATACTAGATTTTGAAATCTAGTAAATTATAATCGGTGCCCAGTGTAAATTTATTCTTCTCATCCATTACTCTTTGGAAAGCACATATATAGGGCATGTGGTATAAATCACAGCACATACATTGGTTTTCAAACTAGATAAAATAACGTGGAGTGGTTAGAGCTGCTTCTTAGCACATGAGAGCATTTAGTCATGTTATGAAGGGTGCCTCTGTGACAGAGGCTATTCCTCTTTGTCTATTTCTTTGCTGCTGCTGCTGCTGTTCCAGGATGCAATGGTTTCATTTGGTGGCCGCTACAGTTGCTTAAGTTTTCTTGTCTACCAATAGGCATCAAGTTTGTCACAATGCTGGTGCTGATGTTGTAATCTTACATTAGAACCTGAGTCAAGTGGCCAGACACTCCTGGTAGGAAGATGACAGGGACTTTCAAATCAACTCAGTTGTGAAAGGAAGCCAGAACCCACTGGTTCCTGATTGTATATCTACTTTAGTGGGAAAGCAAACCTGAAAAGTGGAAAGCCATATAAATCAGTTCTCAAGATGCTCAAGATGTTGTTTTTTTTTTTTTTCCCCAAGGAGTGACTTATCTTAGTAACACACTGTGACATATTACTGGGGTCTTTGGGAGAAGATGAGGCTGCTGGTGTTTTAAGTTTCTAGGCCAGCAGTGATTCAGAATCTGCATTTCTATTCACCCAGTCTTCCTAGTGTAACAGAATGTCTAAAACTCACAATGGTATTTTGTTTAACTCCATATGGTAGTTATTACCTTGGAAATGTACACTAACCATATGTCTACAACCCTAATAGCTACTTCCAACACTTCTACATGGCTGCTTTGACCCAGTCAATTTTTCTCACTATTTTTTTGGCCCAAACTTCCAGCATGCCTACCATACAATGCAAATATTGTCTTTTAACTGTTTTTGTTCTTTTAATACTTCTGGGTAGCTAGATGTAAAGGAATTTTTAAAGTGGTAACATTTCTTCTGATCCAAATAGATACTTTTTTGTTGTTTTTGTTTTGTTTTGTTTTGTTTGCAATTAGTAAAATTGGTTTAGCAGTTACCATCCTTGTATCTGGTTATTCTCCACCTTTTGCTTATTTTTTAAAGGACTTTATCTGTTTTACAGACCTTTCTTCCCTGTCTTTTCTCCATCCCTCTTCTCTCAAGAACTTGTATCACACTAGCATCAAGTAATATGGTTTATAGCATGAATCCTCTCTTTCAGCTCCAAAAATCATGTTTTCCAATCTCTACTGATGGTTCTGCTTCCTGATTATACATTGAGGATGTCTGAAGGGATTTTGAAATGATGGATGCCTAGTACTTTATCTGTACTTCTCCCTTGACCTATTACATCAAAACTACCATGATATGAATTCTGAATCTTTAAGTGCTCCATAGTTAATTCTCTTATGTGACCCCTATTAGAACACATTTTTCTGATTATACAATTATAGCTTCTATTGTGTGTCTACTCTCCATGAAAGACTTTACAGCCTTGCCTTGCTTAATCTTCATAAGAAGCCATTAAGTATTATTATACTAATTTAGTAGAATAGGAAACTGGGGCATAGAAGACTTAAAAAAAGAAATAAAGAAAAATTAGTCCAAGCCAAACATTAAGCAAATTTTAACGAAGGGTCTTTAATCTATAGCTGGAAGTCCAAGGCTGCCTCTTTCCATTTTGCTTTTTTACTCCATGTGACATTCTATGGTCTATATTTACCAGTAACCTACTTTTATGTATATTTTTCTTATTATGTCTTTGTGTGGTTTATGTAAAGTGTAAAGGCAGCTGGAAAATCTTTATTTACAAAGGGGCTAATCTCTTGTATTGTAATTCATTGTGAAGATATTCACAAATGATAATAATGTCCTGATCTAAATTGATTGGGGTATAAAATCCCAGCAGATATAATGATGCAACACATAGTACTTATTTTTAAGAATAAGGTGAACTTGAAATGGTACAGAACATAGTAGCACAAATAAAAGAATATATAAAGGGACAAAATATGTGCTTAGCACAAAGTAAGTGCTTGATAAAATTTATCATTTTACAACTCGGGTTTACTTGATATGCAAATTGAAGAGTTGGTTAAATAAAAAAAATCTTAGGTTCATGAGATGACAGGATGATTCAGAAAATATTTGGAGTGAAAATGAAACAATAAAAACATGCGGCTGGTGCCTTTCATCAGATTTTTAAAATTTTTTTATTTGTTTCAATTAGTTATACATGACAGTAGAATGCATTTATGCATTTTGATATATCATACATAAATAGAGTATAATTTCTCATTTTTCTGATTATACATGTTATAGAATCATATTGGTCATGCAGTCATATATGTACATAAGGGAATAATGTCTGTTTCATTCTACTATTCTTCCTAACCCCATACCCTCTCCCCTCCCCTCCCTTCATTTCTGTCTACCTAAAGTAACTCTATTCTTCCCTAGTGTGAATTAGCATCCATATATTAGAGAAAACATTCAGCCTTTGGTTTTTTGGGATTGGCTTATTTTGCTTAGTGTGATATTTTCCAGCTTCATCCATTTACCAGCAAATGCCATAATTTCATTCTGCTTAAGGCTGAGTAATATTCTGTTTTTTATATGTACCACATTTTTTTTCTCTCTCTCTTTTTAGCTTTAATTAATAATTAATTAATTTTTATAAGGTGCTGAGGATGGAACCCAGGGCATCTCACATGCTAGGTGAGCACTTTACTACTGAGCCAAAATCTCAGCCCACACCATATTTTCTTTATCCATTGTGTTAGAAAGATTTTACAAAGAATATCTGCAGAGAGAATGTCTGTAGAAGGCACTGTGATTTGAAGATTCCTCTCATTGATTTTTAACAATATGTTCTGTGTTAGTTAGATATTGTCTCATTTAAATAAGGGTGCAGAGCCTCAGTAACTGGCTTAAAATGATTGAGCTAGAATGAGACACAGCCAGGTTTTAGTCCATATTTGATTTTTAATTTTTTCTACTATGTTCTGCATCATTTTGCTGGTCAACAAAAATACTTTTGTTTTAAGTATATCTTTATGCTTTATCTGCTCTCTTCCCTGACTTTACTACCTATTGTATTTTTATCTTCTCATGCCTAACTTTCTGCTATAGCATCACAGTTAGATCTCACCAACTAAACCATCCTATAAAGCATAGCTAGACTGTCAAATCCTGCCTTGTTCTGCTATTTCTATGTGCAGAAGCAGCCATTGCTCTTCATTACTCCTATTTTTATTCTTCTCTAATCTCTTCATCTTCCAAGGACACTTAGAACAAATCAGTCTTATTTCCTACCAACCACACAATGTGCACTTTTCTCCTGGTTGTCTCTTGCTGATTCCCCTCACTTTATTCACATTACTCCTCATACTGGGAACTAGACTGAAAGCTTCATGACAGCAGAGTCATGGATCATCCTGTGACTATATCCCCATGTTGATTATCATGCTGCTACCTTTGAAATAGGAAGTAATTACTTAACTAGGCAGTCTTTGCTCAGGTCCAAATATGATGGTTTCTGTAGCATGCTTCTGTGGACATTGATAGGTGACCAAAAATAAATGATCCATGAACTCCTTCTGGTTCTCCTAAAATGGGTCTCCTAAGTATACAGCAGATTCTAAACTCTTCATATCCCATGAGACTGTACTGAGAAATTGAAGAATGGCAGATTAACTGGCAGCAAAAGTGAAATTAATGTTCTATCATACCAACCTCTCTAAGGGACAATAAGAGTAGCATTTGGGAGGTAAAGCATCTTCCAAACCACAGGGGAAAGATTTTCTTAGCTCCCACGAAGAAAGAACAAGAGAAATTATGGTGCCAAGTGCTTAATAAATGCAAGGATTATAAATTAGCGTTTATATTGGACACAGATATTGTCAGTGTGGTATTCTCTGGTTTTTCACTGACTAGGTAGAAAAAGAATACTCAGTAAGCATCTTATATCTGCCCCAAATATATACTGCTTGTCTACCAGGCATGTGATTTGTATGTATTACTCATATTTTCCAAGATTATTTTTCATGGATTTCCAAATATATCCCCTGGAGAAAAGAGATTTAGGTATAGTCCAATCTGTTATATTAAAAATCTAGAAAATGCAACAAAAAAAGAGCACATAAATTGTCTTACACAAATTTTCCATCTTTAATTTGCATAGCACATAAAACTATAATAGAGAAATATTATTTCATGTTCAACAGTTTGGAAAACTCTGACTTTTCTAAAAAGCTTTGAATTTACTGTGTCCTCCCCAAATCAGATTTCTGAAATACACAACAGAGGGTCCTACTTCAGAAAATAATCTGGGAGGACCTTTGCAAGGAAGTGATCTTCAGGTGCACACTTGAAGAAAGACAGAAGTCTACTCTAGAATGAGGCAAGAGCAGATGTCATGTGCTCCTGCAAGAGAGAGGACTTAGTGTCCAGGCTTCTATTGTCTGGAATAAAATATCCAAAGAAGAGAACACTGGAGAGGTCAGTCAGTCTTATATTATGTAGGACCTTCTAAAAATGGCAGAGTTCTTAGATTTACATTTACTTTCAATGAAAAGCCATTTAAAGATTTAATTAGGGAAGGTACACTATTTGATTTGGATTTGAATAATTTTGAATGCTGTTGATTAGAGAAAGAAAAGCAGAAAGATAAATTAAGATTATTAGGAATATTTATTGAGGCAATTTTAATGATATATGATGATGACTTTAGCTAGTTCAGTGAAGATGGCAATGAAGAAGAACAGAATTAAGACTTACATTTAGATCTAGCATATGCCATGCCCCTACCCCTAGTTTTATACCCAGCACAGCGTCTCTCTCTCTCTCTCTCTCTCTCTCTCTCTCCACACACACACACACACACACACACACACACTCACACACACACTTTTCATATTCTTATACACATAAAAATATAATTAATGGAACTAATTGGCTACTAGGGCATGTGACTGAGAGAAAGGGGAAAATCAAGAATGATGTCTAGATTATTTGAATGATATGGTTCTGTTGTATTATTTACTGAGATGAAAAAATATAATTAGAGAAATTTATTTGGGTACAAGCAAAATCGAAATTCAGATTGTGACTTGTTAAATTTGATATAGCTCTGATATACAAGCAAAAATATCAAGAATGAAGCTGGATATAAATCTGTATTTTGCTTAAAGTCATTGGAAAATTATTAGATTTTTTTATTGCAGAGAAGAACCAGGACTAAATTTCTAAACACCCCAGTATTTAGAAATCGGGACTAGCAGAAATCTATAAGGAAAAATAAATTGAAATGGCTAAGATGGCTTTAGGTGACATTTACAGAATCATTTCAGAGTATGAGTGTGGGTAAAAATTTGTTTGGAAATGTTGCTCAGTAAATTGGGGCGAAGAAGGGAGAAAGATGTAATAGACAGTTCTTTCAAACATTCTGGCTAAAGAAAGATAATCACAAGCCATAGTTGTTTTTTAATATCCTTATTGATGCATTATAGTTGTATATAATAGTGGGATTTGTTGTTGCATATCCACACATGCACACAATATAACAATAAATTTTGGTCAATATCACTCATCAGTATTTTCCTTTTCCCTCTCCTCCTCCCTCCCTGCAAGTTCCTGTCCTCTACTCTACTGATCTCCTTTCCATTTTCATGAGACCCCCTTCCCCCATCTTTCTTTTTCTTTTTCCTCTCTAATTTCCCTATATGAGAGAAAACATGAACCTTGGCCTTCTGAGTTTGGTTTATTTATCTTAATATAATAGTCTCAAGTTCCATCCATATTTCTGCAAATGACATAATTTCATTTTTCTTTATGGCAAAAAACTCCATTGTGTATATATACTACATATATCTATTCATCCATTGATGGACTGTTAGGCTGTTTCCATAGTTTGGTTGTCGTGAATTGTGCTGCTATGAATATGGTTTTAAAAGTTCATTTTTATATTGATAATTTAATGGAGTGGTGTGGGATTCTCTCAAAATGGCTAGAAAATGTATTACTGATAAGTGGGAGGGAATAGAGGAAATAGGAAAGTCCCCAAGACATCATCTTCAAGGTCATCTTCGGCAGTAAAAGCAAAGGCAGCAAACTTGGTGTATTTGATAATGAGAAAGCAGCTGTGGGTAGGTCACCTCTTAATCTCCAGTATCTGTCAACAGTAATTTTTACAATAGTTGTTGAAGAAAGATAAGAAAGAAAGAAGAAAGGAAAGAAGACGAGGAATGAGAAAGAGAAGGAGAAAAAAGAACCAGCAAAGGAATCCTTTCTTCGGTTTTCCCCTTCCATTCTTATTACAGTTGTGCATTATTTCTCATAATGGTCCCCCAGAACTCTGTTAACCTAATAATAGTCTTTTCAAATATTTATTTTTTAGTTATAGGTGGACTATATGTGGTGCTGAGGATTGAACCCAGTGCCTCACGCATGTTAGGCAAACACTCTACCACTGAGCCACAATCCCAGCCCCTCTGAGCCACAATCCCAGCCCCATAATAGTTTAATTTTCTAAAAAAAATCTTGCAAACATAAATATCATTAGTCTTGTTTTGCAATGCAAAAACTAGGCTCAAAAAATTATTGACTTTCTTCACTTTTCTTAGATATCCCTAATCCAGTGCCCAACATACTTACTCTTTGCCCATCAGTAAAGAGATTTGATGGGTGGAATCAATCTCCTGGCCATATAATCACTTAACCAATTTTTATTGGTTATTGCTGCTATTCTTTGCAGCAGGGACAATGGATTTACATTTTAAGAAATGAATGATGAAACATATATAATTTATGTGAAGACATTTAACTAATGTTAATTCAAACTAGAACAAACTAAACATTATACAGCAGTAGATATGTTATTTCAAGTGTGAAAGTTGAGAATAGATGCTTTTTTAACCATTAGATAATTGCTTGAGCACAGCATTGTAATAGCTTAATTCTGTTATTGTAAGTTAGATACATTATCTATTCTCAAGAAGTTTGCTGAATAAGAAGTTTCCACAACACATTTCTCCTTTCTCCTGCAGATTTGCTAGTTTGTACAGGAAAGACATAGTAAAATTATATACATTTTTTCCATTTAAAAACTCAATAACTTAAAAAACTTTTTTGATCATATCATCATTCCAAATAATGTTTTGAGACTTTCTGAAATGCATATTTAAGTTTTTTCCATGTTTTCCCTATTCTCAAACAGTCTATGAAAATAACTATATAAGCCAGCCAGATAAATCTTGCACTTCTCAAAAAAGGTGGTCATTAGTGAATTTTCTATTTCAAATTAAGATATCAGAAATCTATCTGGACAATCAATGGTACTGTTATTTATATGTTTGTTCATTAAAAAAATATTTGTACATTAAGAACCTCCACATATAAAACATGAAGTTGTAAAAGTTATAAAATATAGAGCAAATTATTCCCATCATTATCTTACAGTTGTCTTTATTACTAACTAGCTCTCTTAGTACATTTATGATATAAAAATTACTGCTCCATTTTGGAGATATATTTTCTTCATTAAGTTCATTATAGACATAGGCAGTTTTCCCCCAAGTTGACTCTTCTAAGTTATGACTTAATTAAAATGAAATGAAAGCTTACAAATTTGCAGTTTGAAGTATGTTTAATTTCTTAAATGATTTTATTTCAAATATACTGGCATTTATTTTTAAACCATTGCTTTGTATCTGATCTACACACCTTTTACAATGCATTTATCATTCTATAAAAACTAAAGAAAGCAGAATTTTAAGCCTCTGAAGTTCTCAGTCACCATTAAACAAGGATTTTGAAAGAAAAAAAAGATAGAATTGATTGCATTTCTCCAACACATTTAGGGGGGAGAATACTACTTAAATTTGTTCCTAATGCAAGGTTGAAATTAATCTTAATTTCCCATCAAATGTATAGGGATTTTATATTACAGTGCATAATAGTATGTAATTCCTCTTGGGTATAAATTAAGATAAACAAGTCACTGACAGTGTTTATCTATAAATATAGCAGATGGTGTGGGACTGAGGTTGGTAATCAACTCTGCTGACTTTAATTTCATGGTTATAAAACACTGTAAACCTCACTATTTATGAGAGGTAGGCAAGAATCTCCAATGGGCTTCAGTAGCCGAGAAACCCTCAGCAATATTAATCTCTCTAACTGATATTTGGTATCCTCCCAGGGTGTAATATTTAAGATTGTGGGGCGATTGCTAGACACGTTCAGATTTTCACTGGGATCATTAGCTAGCATTTCTGTCACTGATCTATTATGACTTTGTTAATGAGTTCCATGTGAGTGAAATTTAGTGAATGAGCCAATTCTTCCTAATATTTGCTAGGTGAATGGTTAACAGTTACTTTAAGAAGTTATATATCTAAACAATGGCCTAATTTGTCAAAAAGAATGCTTTTTTTCTGACGTTAAGGTAAGTCAAATTATGATACTACTCAGACCAAATGTACTTAGGGACAGAATTTCATAAACATCATAATATTGTTTGAATAGTCAATATATTATATATATATAT
>NW_025999982.1:21901893-21912677 GCF_001458135.2 Marmota marmota marmota
TATATAGAGAGAGAGAGAGAGAGAGAGAGAGATAGAGAGAGAGAGAGAGACACAGAGAGAGAGAGAGAGAGAGACTGCTGAGCTACCTCCGCAGCCCAAGAATGAGCTTTCTAAGAACCAATCAGTACTTTTCTAGTTCTTGTATTGCTTCTCCTCAACCCACTCTGGAAATTTTATACTGAAATTCCAACCTATCTGTTAACTGATTATTCCTAACATAGAGCTCAACCTCTGGGTTTCAAGGGATTCTGAACAGCAGCAATCGAGGGGAGAGAGATTTGGGTGGAAACTTTGATAATATATTTTCTCGTCTCTGTCCCTACTCAGAACCTTTGTCACTAGTTTTCATTGGATGTAAGACCTCACTATTTAACTCATTTCTGTAAACAACTGTCTACTCCTATTTCCAGGTCCTATATAACCTCTAGATCAGAGAACACCAAAGCCTCTCTGTGTTGGAGGTTTCCCCTCACTTTCCTTTCCTTTTCTTTCTATTCTCTTTTTTCTTTCTAAATGCCTCCAATTGAACTGAATTATCATCATTGAAGAAATTTATTATTGGGCTATTGGTTATATTCTATATTTGTATGTGTGTTGTGTTGAGTCAAAAGTTGGGGTGATTTTTTTTGAAGTGATCAAAAAAAAAAACCAGCTAAAATATATCCATTCATTTTTAAGACGATATCTTCTTGTCTTTAAAGAGGAAAAAACAAAGAAAAGAACATATCCCACAGAGAATGATTTCTTTTTAAAACCTGGCTCCTAGGAAGCATGCTCTCTAGAGTTGTAAGCTTACTAGAAAACAGTGGGAGCATATTTCACAGGGACTAGGAAAAGGCCCCAAGAAGACTGGGGCCTCAGAGTGACTTAAAGTATCCTCTCAGGGTGTCTCAACAGTGGACTGAAGTTCTCACAGGCCAGATTGGGGTGTGGTGTAAGCCTGGGTCAAAGGGAAACAGAACATCATAGATAAACAAAGCCAGGTATTATAGTGTCTGAGCAGAGGAACAAGTGGGCATTTAGTTTAAGGACTCTCCTTTATGTGTACTCATTTGTGGATCTTAGTGAAATAAGACATTCTTAAAAGCACATTAAAACAATCACTTTTATAAAGAAGAAATCTTTCTCAATATCCCAATGGATAGCATTAAGTTATTGTCTTGGGTACAATGAGTAATAAAATATAATCATTTTTTAACTAATCTTGTTTTGAAAAAGTTTCTATAAAGAAATTATCTGACTAAAAGGAGGAGGGAACAAACTTAAAAGTTAAGATGTTCCTGATTACATGCAAATTATCAAATTTATTAAAATAGCATCATTGAAATAAATTGTTGCCTTTTAATTTTAATATTAAGCAAATTATAATCAAGGGGACAAATACACCATATTTAAAAACTTGAATCTCACTTTTGTCATTTTCTTTCAGATTACCCAATGCTGTCTAATTTCAAGGGCATTGCATTGTATAAACGAAAACATGCCAAGGAAATTACTCTAACTGGATTTCATTCCTCCTTCAATGGTCAGTTAAAAAAATATGTCCCCTATAATACTTTTATTATTTATCCCCTGTAAAACTCCAGTGATCTTTAAAGTCTTTTATTCCTAGGGCAAGTCATCTATGCTGTGATGTGCATGACAGTCACCTGTGGAATCCTTCTCTTGGTTATGCTCAAGTTGAGGTAACTGAACATAACTCAGAAGGGAAGGGCTGGAGGGAATCATTTAGCTGTGTTAAAGCACATTTCACAATGGGTGAGCTTACACAGGCCCTGAGAATGAAAGCTTCTCTGTTAAGACATGCTAAATCAACTTTTATGTGAGATAGGTCCATGGAAACATTACTCATGGTCTTCAAATGTAAGGGAAATGTGATCATTGGGGATTTTCTTACACTGCATTTTACAAGCACATATGCATTGCATGTTGCTTCCAATTAAACTGTTATCAGTATTTCCTCTTGGTTTTTGTGCAAAATACAAATGAAATTTTGTTATATTTTTATTCAAATTATATGTAGAATCAGTGAACTCAAATAACTAACCTATTGTGTATCTCAAAAAGTTTTTATTTACCTAAGATGATGAGGCCTCACAGACATAGTCATTACCTAACATTAGTTGATTCTTTCCAAATCATTTTCCTTGAGAGCATTCATGACTGGAGTATTGTAATTCTCCATCAAGTCTGAGACTTTTAAGGCTAGAGACTCAATCAAACTCTAGACTTCTGAATTTAGGGGATTTAAAACATTAAACTTATTTAGTTTTGACAAATAGATACAAGATGATATGCACTAGTTTACCTTCCATTAAAATATAACTTCATATTTAAATATCAATCATTTTCATTTGCTTTTACTTTATGCATGTGTATATGTATAATTGGAGTATCATAAATGTTAATGAAACAGAGAGTGCATTTACATACATCTGTAAATATACTTATATACACATAAACTATATCATTAAGATTGGACATAGACAGGAAACAAACTATTGGCTATTTCTCTGATATCTTGACATCTGACATTCACACAGACTGGCTCAGTCACCTGCACAATGCACATACACATATTGCTCCTCAGAAACAACCTGAGAAATCCCAGATGAACAGGCCTTGACACCCAGGAAAAGACAAGGGAAGACAGAAGCGGGGGAGTGTGTAACAATAGCAGAGGGTGAAGTACAGAAGAGTATATGTTCTGCTGAAAGACATTTCAATTTATTTATTTTTAAATGCAATGCAGCTAAAGAAAGTATATCTACTTATTGGATTCAATCCTGCTAAGTGTTTAATATGTTGTTTACCAAAAGCAGTACCAAATAATCTGCTTTTTTCCAAGACCTTAAAAGTTTTATTTCTATGAAAAGCTATTATATGCGTTCTAACATACAGTTTAAAGGCCAAGTAATTAAGGCCTATTTCTAAGGGAGAAAAGTACCATTTGGAATTTATTACACTTTATTTGGTTTGAAATATTTGAGAACATTGCTCAGCTACTCTACTTGCTTAGACATTCAATGACAAATCTATTATTTCGGAGAAACAGTTTTCTTTCCCAACAGAGCTCCTGTGTTAAGGGTCACTGATCTTTACTTCTTAGCCACATAGGTAAAGTATAAAGTTCACCCTAGCCACATGGGCCTGTGAGTTTTTACTGATGATATTGTACCACAGATAAATCACATGTAAGCTATACATAATTCCCAATGAATTAACTGTGACTTCACCTCTTTCTTTGCCTGCATAGGAAGGCCTATCCCTGGCAGGTCCAATGGTACATACCTGTAATCCCAAAGATTTGAAAGGTTGAGGCAAGAAGATCACAAGTTTGAGGCTGATTTGGGCAACTTAGTGAGACCCTGTCTCAAAGTAAAATAAAAAGGAGACTTGGGATGTAGCTCAGTGGTATAAACAGGAGGAAAAAAAAATTAAAAACTAGAGAGAGAAGAATAAGAAGAAAAATGACAATATGGATATTACAGTTAAATATATGATAGTCCTTAGAAACACATTAGAATATTTTGTAACTGGGACTTTACATTTGGAAACTTATTTTTCCCCATTTTAAGCACAGACTTCAACCAAAACAAGTGTATTTGTAAAATACTTATACTAGCATACTATTGACTTTTGCTTTTGCTTTTACATAGACTCTACAGAATATCAAGTCAAACAAGAGATTCTCCACCAATCCAAATACCTGGAGGAGTCATCATTCATTGAGTCACAGATCATTAACAGCCACTTTCTTTAAAGCAAGTCTCTGTAGCCAGTCAATGGAATGCTACAACCATCATTAATAAGGAAAATATTAAGATGAATTTAATGTATTAATTATAAAATGTGAGGTATATGACATGAGGATCAGAGATTTATTTTTTTCTTAAGAAAATACTCTAGTAAATGCACTAGTAGAGAATTAAAGTTTCCCTTGAAGACAAAAGATGTTAATCAAAATTTCATTTTGTTTTTATGATGAATATAAATGCACATAAAATTAACTAACTACATTAAAATATGAGATTATAGTTAACAGGTTGTTTTATCTGATCAATTTTATTGGTTTCTATTAGCTTGTCAAAATGGAAATGTTAATAAGAATACCCAACACATCTGTGAGTTATATAGTCTTACCTATTTTTAAAACATTACCTAGATAATTAGCATTAACTTCAATTGCCTAAATGTTTGGTTAGATGAGAAATCTTAAAAGTCAAAATGATATCTTGGAATTTTTGTTATTTGAATATTTTTGAATTTTACTTTTTAAATTTGATGTCTTTATAGCCATAAAAATGTAAAGCAACTACATTAGATAACAAAAGTCAATGTGTATTTCAATAATGACGTATTTTGATTGTGAATTTATTTTTATGTTAATTTTATGAATTTCTGCAATAATAAAGTAATACTTTAATTTCTATTTTCTGTATTGCTTCTATACTGCTACTTTTGACTTGGTTTAACATCAGGGTATAATTGTGACCAGTAAATTATGGAAAAGATGTTTATTAGTTCAATTTTTGTTATATATGTGTAATTCAACTGTCTGCAATCATATCAGTACCACTCATCCAGAATACCAATGAAGTTGTGTTATTTATAGTGGCAAAAAGGAAAAAAGTATTTAATAACCTGAAGATACTTCCATACTAATATTAGAGACATATTTACAATTAAAATCAATTATTTTCTACTTATTTGATCTCAATTCTATTAATATTCCCTACATTACAGATTAAATTAAATTTAAACTTAATATTTGGCCCTGAATATTCAGAGTAATTGCAAACCTTTTACCCTTAAAACAAGGAAGAAAAATTTGGTGAGTCACAGATGCCCCCCCAAGGAGTTCTATATGTTACAGTGGGTGCATGTTGCATAGAGAGTTAATGTGATGAGAATGTAGGGATTTTCATCTCTAAAATACTGCTATTTAGTTTAGACTTGCTAATGTCTGGGAAAGTGTGAATTTTCTCTGGAAAACAGAGGAAAGAAGTCAAGTTGTTTTTAGAAATACTTTGTGTTGAGTTGTGAAAGCCAGGACAGAGCGTGAAATAGAGGGCCTCCCGAAAAAAAAGAGAATCTTGTCTCTTTGGCCAACAAGAATAAGAGGGTAGAACTACAGAAGGAATAGTCAGCATGGAACATTTAGGGAGCTTAAATAGCCCCCTGTCTTCAGAGCAGGGGGTACAAATTGACATAATGCAGGACATAAATCTTTTTTCATCCATCAGGACTGAAACACAAAGGATCCTTAAACACCAGGCTAAAGAGTCACCACAGCTACAGTGTGGCTGGTGGCTCTTTCAGGACTTGGCCCCCATTTTTACTCTCACCATCTACTCATCTGCCCTCTGGGAAGCCTTTCTTAACATGCCCTTCTCTGCATCTGCTAGGCATCCTTGCTGGTTCTTCTGCACCAAGTGCTCCCCATTCCTAGGCTCCCATACCTCCCTGTAATTGCTTCTTCATTCCATTCATTAGCCTCCTATCACTGATAACTTTTTTCTTTATATCACTCTATTACTTCGGCCTCGTCATTTCTTTGTGACATTTATCACTTTCAGAAATGACCTTGTTTACTTTATTTTTCAAATCTGCAACATATTTGTTAAGAACTGTACCACCAGTACTTAATATCCTGGCTAAGACATAATATATTATTAACAGCACATAGTATATTTATATAGTATATGTTCAACCTATAAGTGTTGAGCAAATTAGTTAATTCAGGCTTTCAAGACTTTTTAGCTAAACATTGCAGTACATTTTAAGCAGTCCTACTGTTAAAGTAGCCCTCTGTATACAATTATTTATATTTTTTGCTAGTAAACTTTTTTTCATTGAGAAATCTGATAAACTCAATCTCTTATGTAAAACGATTTTGTACCATTTCGTAGCCTTCTAAGTGAAGCAATTCATTTACTAACAATTACTTATTGGCCATACACTAGGTGTTAAGGAATAGAAAGCAGAGATGAACCAACAGATCCAGCTCAGAATTTACTCAGAAAGGCAACAATGAAGAATATTTCATACACTGAATAGATGGGGACTTGAAATCAGATCTTTGCAAGGAGTTGAGATTGTAAGGATCATGTTAAGAATTTCCATTAAGAGTAGATTTTGATGGATGTCTTTAGGTAAACCATGGTGTCATTTAGAGAACTGGTTCATCTAGGTAGGGATAAAATTGGAATGGTAAATGGCAGTATGCCAGTTATTTTCAGATCTGTTCCCATCCTTCTCTACCTCTTAAATATCTTAAGGACTTATATACAATACATAATTGTTTTTGATCTACAACTTCCAGTTGGATTCAGCCAATGGTGGAAATGGCAGATAGGAAAGCGTTTCTGTGGATACCTCCTTTGAGTCTCATTCTGGGTTGGCTTTTTCCTTTAACTGTTTCCATTAGTGTGGCCTTTTCTACATCTCTTCTGGATTTCTGTACAAGTTTTCTCTCCTTTTTCTTTCAGACTTGGTGGTACTAATAACTCAGTTGTTACTAGTACTAGATGGTGTAGTTTCTGTACTACGCATTTTGGTTTTCTACAATCACACACATCTGTAGAAAGATTCTGTAAATCAAACATTCCTAAGAGTCATACACTTTAGATAAATGGGAGTTGGTCCTAATTTGAGAATGCCATCTGTTTCTATTGGTTCTCTGACTGATGATACTGGTAATTATATCAGGTTTGGACCAATTGATTTTCTAACACCAGGAGGACATCCATGTGGAGTTACCTAGTAGTCAACTTGAAACTATGCTGAGACTTGAATTAGAGCCTTTAAATTTCAAGTTTTCTGATGTCTTCCTTACATCTGGCTCGGTCCAGATGAGAAAGCTAATTTACACCAAAGACTTGCTTGTGATCTTTTGAAAAACCATTGTGAGGAAAGGTGGCCAGATCACCAGATGGCAGAGATAAAGACCTCTCCCTAAAAGAATTTGGTCATTGATCAAATTCCTTTCTGGGTTGTCTGAATATTCTAGTAATAAACTTTTGTAACTCCTGTTTCTTTTGCATATTTACCCAGAGCCTGCTTTTCCCCACAGAATTCCTTCCATAAACTTCTTCAGGCATTCCTGAGAGCTGGGAGTCAACAGAACAGCACCAGCTGAAACTCAGCGAGCTGAATCAGAATCGTCTCTCAGGAAGGATGTTAGGGCAGAAGGAAAACAGGAACTCATATCTTGGGCTCACTTCAGTTCCTACTTTTTAATTCCCTATGAGATTCCCGAGAAACAGATTTGGGAGTTATTAAAACATGTATCCTATTCATCGTTATAGACAGTGGAATAAACACAAATAAAGAGCAAGTAGATTTCCTCTATTTTTAAGAATACTCACAATGGTGAGCTCAACAAATCCAAGAATAAGATCTAAGGGACCAGCAGTCAAAACAATGGAATGGCCCCATAGCACAAGGATAGCGTGCATCCTAGGTGCACTGACACTGCTATTTTTACACATCCTTGCCTGCAGGTTTGCTCCTCCACACTTTGCTGTCTTCAGAGTTTTGAGATGAATACCATCTGGGCTGAAATGATTTACTGTACTAGAGTCTCTCAAGTTGTTCCTCTTTGAGGCTTCAATGTCTACTCAGACCACACTGACTGTACCCCGAAACTTCAGGCAGTAAAATGAGGGTCTTCAAAGCATTCACAGAGAAATCACTTACAAAAAGTATATCTTTAATCAGAAGTCATACTACTTACAGTTGTTTATAGTCTTCTATAAAAAGGAGAAAATGTGTGTTTAAAACACAGAGGTCTAAAGTTCTAGCTAGGTAAGATTGTCAGATTTAAATATGATAGCAAAGTCAGGAAACTTCATAATGTCATGGAATTTTTTCATCCAGTGTATATTATTATGTTAATAGGCCTGTGAAGTATAATATCTAACTATTTTGAGTGTAATGGATTATTTGATATTTGCATCTATAAGAGAAGTAAGAGACATACAATTGGATAAAATATTTTCTAAATATTTTATGAAAATATATTTTTGTAAAGACAATTATGAAATATAACTTATGTCAGAAAATTCTGATGAAATCTTGAAGTATTATAATGATAATTCTGTGTTGAATTTCACTGATAAAATATTAAATATTTTATCTATCTAAAAACATAACTATAAATAGAAAACATTCATCTTTCAAGTAAAGTCTTCAGTTGTAAGCTGAAAAAGCTTTTGATATATGTATATAGTACTAATTAAGCATAATTTTTGATTCACAGTTTAATATACTTTGACATAAAATTACATGTTATTTTCTATGAGAAGACACTCTTAAAAGGACTTAGGAAGACATATTTCCTTGATTATGAAATTTATGTATGTTACTTTCCATAAAATAATAGTATACAACAGAAACAATCTATATGTATTTAAGTGGAAAGAATTCAAAACAGAATTATCATTATAATACTTCAAGATTTCATTGGAATTTTCTGACATGAGTTATTTTCCATAACTGTCTTTAAAATATATTTTCCTAATATCAATATATTTATATTTTCAGTGAATGTTTTATTGTGTTTGTTACATTCTTTTAATACTTTGAAACAAAGGAATTCTTTTCAAAAGTTCTTATTTTATGAATATTGAAGAGAATATGACTAATACTGGAGGGTGTTATAATAGCAATGTAACATAAGAAAATGAATAGTTATAAATACAAAGATAGAATAATTATCTAGGCACATGGAATACTCATGACAGTATGTACAACTAATCCTTTTAATCAGTAGAACTACAGAAAACAGTCAGAACAACAAAACGTACAAGATTATTATTGTATATGCTTTACATGCACTATGTAGTTAAGTACAAAAAAACAGTGAATACTACTTTGGTCTACTTACAACATTTTTTAAAAAGAAAAAAAAAGTCTGATGGTTAAAGAGGTTAAGCAATCCCCAAGGTCTCACAGCAATATGTAAAAATTAAAAAAAAATTGTAATCAAAAAGATACATCAGGGCTGGGATGCTCAATGGTAGAGTGCCTGCCTTGCATGTGGTGGCACTGGGTTCAATCCTCAGCACCACATAAAAATAAAATAAAGATAGAAGATTCTGAAATCTAATGTGTATATATATACATTAGATTTCAGAATCTTCTATCTTGATTCCTAAGTCTACCAATAATCACCCTGATTGTAATTATGAATATTTTTATGTTTGACTAATATGTAGAAAATACCTATTTTAGATTTTTTTTCTCTAAGATACTATCCATATTTCTCACAGATTATGAATTAGAATGCTTCACATGGAACCAAACAGCTTAAACAATAAGGAATACATATTATTTCCTTAACAAAAGGTCCAAGGCAAAGGATCTCCACTGCTGCTTTACTTGGTGGTTCAAAGATATCTTCAAAGACTTAAACTTTTCTTTACTGCCATCTTGATAGTGTGGTGGGTGCACAATTGAGAATTCATTTAAAAACAGGGAAACATAGAAATTCAAATTACCATATTGATCTAGTATAAGAATTGATTCTGAGTCCCTTGGGAGAAGGGTAAACTCCCAAACAACTTGTCCTACACCAAGGATGATTAGGGCAGGCTTTCAGGTAGGCAGCCAACAGCTTCTGCTACAATAGTCTATATTATCTTCATGATGAATTAAAGAACAGAAAAAATGGCCTCAAGCAAATAAACTGGATCAGCTTGGGTTTAAGCTCTGTTTTTCATTTGGCTACTTGGAACCAAATGGCATACACCTAAGATAAGTGTTTCTCGGCTGACAAAAGTGCTCTAGCTCTAACAATTCAGTTTTCTATTTATTAATAAATTTTGTCTAGTAGGAAAACTATATTGGTTGTGTTGTGTCATCAAAAGAAATATCATTTTCAGTGAAGCCCTTCAAGAAACTTGGGAATCATTCATTCACCAGGGAGGGAGAGCTTGAAGGTTGTGCTGCTAATAGCCAAGCTGCAGAATCCTTCGAGCACAGAATAAATAACTGAATCCTGGAATTCTGCTCTTGTCTGAAAACCATATTTATCGTAGAGGTGTTTTTAGAGGTCTCAACCATGGTGGACACCTTTGCTTTAGGAGCTGGGAAAGATTAAAAGGATAAATGCTACACAGGAGTGAGAAAAGAAATATTTGAGGTTGCTGATGCCAAAATAAGCTACCACAATACATAAAAAGAAACAATGAGGATTAAAGGTCCACAAACAGAAAATTCAGAAGTAATAGATGTTGTTACTGACATGCTTCAGGGTACCCATGTTTTTCTTTATTCTTTTTTATTTTTTGTGCTTCTGGAGATTGAACCCAAGTTGGTCTCTTACTGAACTATATCCTTATCCCTTTTATATTATTATTTTGAAACAAGGTCTTACTAAGTTATCTAGGCTAGCCTTGAAGTTGCAATCTTCCTATCTCAGCCTCCTGAGTTACTTGTTTTAATTTAGTGACAATTAATCCAACTATATAAACAATGATAGGATCCAACTATTAGAATTTAAAGATAGTAATCTGAAGGGTAAAAAAAATGTGTTAATGCCCTTAATATCTTTTTCTTTAAATTTTTTATTGTTGGTTGTTCAAAACATTACATAGTTCTTGATATATCATATTTCACACTTTGATTCAAGTGGGTTATGAACTCCCATTTTTACCCCGTATACAAATTGCAGAATCACATCAGTTACACATCCATTGATTTACATATTGCCATACTAGTGTCTGTTGTATTCTGCTGCCTTTCCTATCCTCTACTATCCCCCCTCCCCTCCCCTCCCC
>NW_025999982.1:21913809-21950880 GCF_001458135.2 Marmota marmota marmota
TTAAATAATATTCTATATATATATACACACACACACACTGTTTTATACACTCTCTTCTGATTGCCTTAGGAATACTGCAAATTTCATGACAAGTATTAATTTGATTCAATTTCTTTTCCTCCTTTCCCCAATTTTGTTTTTGTTTGTTTATTTGTTTTGTTTTTTGTTTTTTTTCTGATTCAATGAAGAACAGAAGGAAAACAAGTTTAGGAATGATGAAATTGGCTAGCAACAGGCAAACACTAGAATACTCAGACAATAGCTAACAAACATTGTTTTTAAATTTGTTATTATAACTGATGCATAAAAACAGTAAATTGTATATATTTATGGGGCAATGTGATGCTTGGTATGCATTATGTTATGTTTAAGTTGGGGTAAACATATTCTTCAAGCATTTATCATTTATTTATGATGAAAACATTTAAAATACTTGCTTTTAGCTTTCTGAAGTACACATCATATTATTGTTACTTATAGTCACCTGTTTTACAATAGCACACCACTGAATTTTTTCTTCCATCTAACTATAACTTAGTACCTTTGGTCAACCTTTTACCATTCCTTATTCTCCCATACTATCTCCAGGTTCTGATAACATCCTAGTCTCAACTTCTATGAGACCATTTATTTTAGATGCCACATGTAAGTGAGATCATGCAGTCTCATTTTTCAGCCTGGCTTATTTCACTTATTTTACTTCAACATACTTAGTTCCACCTATGTTGTCTTAAAGGACATGGTTTCATCATTTTTATGGCTGAGTAGTATTCCGTTATGTATGTGTACCACATTGTCTTTGTACATTTTTTCTGCTCATGAGCACTTGGTTTGTTTTCATTTCTTGGCTAATGTGAATAGTGCTGCCATGAATGTGTAAGTGCAGCTGTCTCTATGACATATTGATTTCATTTCCTTTGATATATACCCAGTAGTGGGATTGCTGAACCATATGGTAGTTCTATTTTTCACTTTTTGAGGAATGTACACTGTTTCCCCTAACGGCTAAACTAATTTACCTTACCACCAAGAGTATGCAAAGGTTCCCTTTCTCCACATCCCACCAGCACTTGTTATCTTCAGTCTTTTCTATTAACAGCCATTCTTATGGGGATGAAGTGGCATCTCATCATGGTTTTGATTTGCATTTCCCTAAGGTTTAGTGATGTTGTGTGTTTTTCATGTTCCTGTTAATCATTACATGTCTTCTTTTGAGAAATGTCTTTTTTTAGGTCCTTTGGTTATTTTTTAATGAAGTTTTTTTTTTTGACTATTTATTTTTTCTCCCATTCTATATGTGTCTCTTGACTCTGATGATTGTTTCCTTTGTTGTGTAGAAGTTTTTTAGTTTGGTGTCATCCCTTTTGTCTATTTTTGTTTTCATTTCCCTGAGTTTTGAGCATTAAGTCAACTATTCATTTCATTCACTGTAAAGTACATTATCTATGTAAAGAAACTGCCTAAAATTGATGAGACAATAGGGTGTAGTCTACAGGCATTGGTCAGGTTATAGTTGGCTCTGTGTTGTGGTTCTTAAACTTCAATCTTCATCAGAATCACCTGGAGGACTTGCTAAACAAAAATTTCTGGGCTCTGCTTCCAGAATTTCTGTTTGTTCTCAGGTGAGGTGAGAATTCATAACTCTAACAGTCCTCTCATGATGCTGACACCACTGGTGTGGAGGCTTTGCTTTGAAAACAACTGATGGAGTGGCTTTCAACGTTGTATGCCCATTATACTAATCTGAGCAATTTTAGACTTAACAGACATCCATGCCCTTTCCTAGAGGTTAAATTTATGTGTCATGGCCATCCAAAGCCTTGGCATCATTTAAATCTCCTGGACCTCTCCGAGAGTGTCATTTACTATTTACTAAGTAAAATAGTTCACTTCTCTCTCTCTCTCTCTCTCTCTCTCTCTCTCTCTCTCTCTGCACATTGCTATATTCTGAAGTATTTGTTTGAAGCTATAACATCTATTCCCTCTCTCCATCATGGATTCCTCCTTGCTAAAGTCCCTGTGCCATGTTGAGTTGACACACAGACAAAGAACAGCTGAAGAATGAGAAGTAAAGTACTCTTATGTGGAAATGTCCTCAAAATTTATGTTACTGTGATTATTGTTTGTTATTTCTTCCCTGGCCTGAAAACCACGGTGCCGTTACCATTGACAGGTGAACTGGCGATCAGGGAAGGGAAAGTGGTTGTTGAGAAGGGGTGGGTACAAATTACCAAAGTTGGACTTCTTGCCTCTGCCTTTTGCATCCATTATCTCCCCAAGGTTGAAAGCTCCTATCCAATGTCAGCTTTTCTCACAGCATATCCTCCACAGTTTTTATGCTATAACTTTTAGTAGAACTTTATGACTCAAGTCTGCCAAAGCTGGATCATGAGATGTATAAGGAAGTTTTCAAAATTTAGAAAACATTGCTCTCTTTCTCTCAACAAGGTCTGGCTTTCAGAGCTGTTGTTTTTTATGTGGTTGAAAAGACTGGTTTTTAAGCTCAAACTCAACAATGACTTCTTTGTTCTGGGACCAGACCCAACCTGTCTCAGGAGTAATGAATACTGTTGTTTCATTGGTTTTGGAACTGTAGCATATCATGATTTAAGGAAAATGAAAAAAAAATGGTGGCTTAAGATTTTCCATAATTTTCCTATTATATACACACAATAGTTCAACAGAACATTGATTCAACTAAAAGAAAGTTCAACTAACAGTTAATAAAAATAAATGTGGAAATAAGTCCTAGGGAAATGAGATGAAAAGAAGTGAGATGAGAGGAAGTAGGAAGATAGAAAGAAATAGATGCTATAGAGTATCAGAAATTGGACCTCCTTCCCTCTCTTTCCATCTCCTTCATTACTTCTATTGCATGTAGAAGATGAGAGAGTTTTTATGTCAGAAGCATACCAAATACAAAAACCACATGGAAGACAATGCTTTTGTAGGTATTTTGTGACTGGAGTTTGCCCATTATTGTTTTTCAAGTGATTTCATTATTATTGCCACAGATCAGTGAAGACAGACTCAAAGCAAATAATTTCCCACATCATATCCCATTTGCTGGTCAAATTCAATCCCCTTAGTTAAGTCCATGGAACATGGCTAAGGTTTCTGAATAAGAATTAGTTTGATTCCCGTTAGTTAGTTAGATCATGGGCATTAAATCTAGTATCTACAGAAGTTCATTTTTATGATATAGGTATTAGAAAGCTGAGTTCCATTTTACACTTAACCTTTAAAATGTATTATTGATTGTACAGTTTTTATGATAATTTAATTTTCAAAAACATCTGTTTTGACTTACTTCCATGAACTTCTTTGATCAATATACTAATACCTATAAGAGATGTATCAAACAGGATAATTGGGTTATTCTAAAGTAATAAGCAGTCATGAAGCATAAATGAGTTATAATCAAAGAGTTTTGTTTTTGATCACACTATGAGTCCATTACAACTAAACTCTGACTGCTCTACATCCTTCACTGGGAGGCCTAGGCTGATGAAATAACTTTCCTCTGAATATTACCAGAGGGAGATTAAAGATTATGACAAAGTACACATTTTATCATAAAACTTGTGTTTTGAAGTAACATATCTAATTTCTGTTCACATTTCATTGGCTAAACCAAGTCTATGTCTGCCTACATCAGTAGGCAGCAAGTGTAGTCCTACAGAGCAGCCCAGGGGATATTGGAATATAACAACACAGTCTAACAAAATATGTTACAATTATTTAATTACTCAATGTGGCAATCTTCCAAGATTTATGTTTAATACTCATCAGAGTTATCTTTGATAGGCACCAGGTTTTTCTTCATGTTTTAGATGAACAACAATGAATTTAGCAAGACTAAGAAATCTGTTGAAATTTATACAGTTGATAAGGGGCCAGGCTGGAATTAGAATAGGATTTTTCTGCTCAAAATGCAGTCTCAACTCCTATTTATTGTACCACATATGGTTTGTAACTTCTTTGGGGATAAGAAGGAGAATGCATTTGACATATACAAAAATAATAACTTAAGTGATCCATATTACCACTCCGGGGTTAAGAAAATTCAGTTTTAATGTAAGCAAGTTTCCTTAACTCTGCTTAAGGAATTAAATGCCAATGATCCAAAGTTGCTGTCATTAAGGTAGTAATGTTCTCTCACTGGCAGCTAATTAATCTGCAGCTGGGAAAACACATTAGGTATTTAGAAAACCAGTCAAGCCAGGCATGGTGGTGCATGCCTATAATCCCAGTGACTCAGGAAGCTGAGGCAGGAGGATAGAGTCAGCCTCAGCAAAAGCGAGATGCTAAGCAATTCAGTGAGACCCTGTCTCTAAATAAAATGCAAAATAGGACTGGGGATGTGACTCAGTGGTCTACTGCCTCTGAGTTTAATCCCTGGTACCAAAAAAAGAAAAGAAAACCTGTCAACTGGGGGATCCATTGGGATGGCTTAAAGAGATCAAAACCAGAGATATGAAATATGGAAATTATGTACATAAAGTTAGGTTACATTTATGAGAGAGTGCCAAAGGAAGAATTAGTGCCAAATGTATTAATTGCCTCTGTCTGTTTAAGATGTACATACTTTGGGGTTTGAAAACAGAATCATATTCATTATGTAAATTGGGAGCATCTTAATTATCCAGTCACTGACTCCAACCGTTCTGGGATTATTGGATAATTCCAAAATTACAGTTTTATAGTTTTCTTGATGCCACTTCTTTTTGCATAAAAGATTGCTCTTGCTTTCCCAATGTTATTCTCCAGTTGCTTTCTCATGCTATCAATGAGAGATAATAATTAAAATTTTTGGTAACACTATCATTTACCATTTCTTGTGCTGGACCTGTATATTAGAGACAAAGTCCTTGCCACAATTTTCATGGAGCTGAAAGTCAAGAAGAGGTGACTTAGATATATAATTATACAAATACTTTCACAAATTAGCATTAATCATAGCAATATTGAAATACTTTGGCAGTACATCCCATTTGAATTCTCTTTACTTGGTATCCTGAATTGGAAAGAAAAGCAATATGCAAATTTAATCATTTTGAATCTAACACTATGATTGATTTATATTCTATATTAGAAAGTAAATATTTGCTAGTCTTGATGATAATTATTCATGCCAGGACAATGATATAGTAGGGATTTGGAAATAGTTTTAGCAGAACTGAAAATGTATTTTGAGGCTTAACTCTTTTGAAGGCTTCAAACAATTAAAAATTTCTTCATGAAACATTTAACAATTAATAAAGAACATGGCAACTTTCAAAAGTTATTTCAAGCCTGGTGTGGTGGCGCACACCTGTAATCCCAGAGACTCAGTAGGGTGAGACAGCAGGATCAGAGATGCAATGCCAGCCTCAGCAACTTAACAATGCCCTAAGCAACTTAGTGAGCCCCTGTTTCCAAAACAATTTTTAAAAAGGTTTGGGTATGGGGCTCAATGATTATAACATCCTGGGTTCAATTTCTGGTAAAGAAAAAAAAAAAAACATTTCAAATACATTTACAAAATTTAAAAGTTATCATAAATATTGGAAAATTCTTTTGATAATTAAAATTTCTCCCATTTAAATCTGCAATTATGTTACTAATAGACTTTGAAAAAGTCTATCATGAAAATAAATAAATAGTACTATACATTTAACTATACTATAATAAGAAAAAAATTAGATTTTCTGGTTTTCAGAATGCAAAACCATGTATTAAACTCAGCCTTGAATATCTTAAAGTACACCATGCAGCTTAACACAAAAGTAACAGGCCCTGAAACAGGTGGAGAATGTAATTTTCATTTTTCTAATGTATACCAGAATCTAAATTGCATCTTGCCTTCATTTGAAACCCAGCCATTCAGTTATAGTAAACTGACTTGATGGGAAGTTTATCTTAAGACGTATGTGATCTTCGCCCCTTGAGTATCATGATATTTGGGGAATATGTTTTCTGGGAATAACATCTGGTGGAACAATCTTTCAGGTTACCTGTTGTGACCTTAAGTTTGCATCATAGGGGGAAAATATGCTTCCAATTAAAATCGTCCTATGGGGATGCTATTCTTTATGAAATCAGGGTGAAGAATAGCTAAGGAGTCTGGTCTGTGTCTGACAGCTGGTGCAAAGCACCTTGAATCAATAAAATTCTTATTAATTCCATCCTAAGTACTTGCTATTGGTTCACATGGACATGATTCTACAAATAACCGTAGATTTGGAAACTGATGATTTGGCTATTGTAGAGAGAAATACCTAATATTCCTGAAAATATGCCTACATATTAAAAAAAATCAAATAAATTAATAGTTGTACACCAGAACTTTGTATGGTCCATTTTAGCTTATTTGAGGATCTCAGGTAGATTTAAAGACATAATTTCTTTTTCCTAAATGATGTTTCTAAAAAACGAGACATAAATTTTAACTTAAGGTATATGTGGAGCAGATAGAAGTTCTCAAATAGGTGAATTTACTTCCAAAGATGATCCAACCATTCACAAGCTACCTCCAAGATTGAACCCTGAATAATGTTAAGCCTACTAAATATTCTGCAGTCATATAAAACCTGTTAAAAGGTTGATTTATCTGTTTTTTTTCTCCTTTACTGTTCTCAAAGCATTGTCTTTCAGACTTCCCTTTATTGTGCTTATCTCCCAGTGTAAAGAAAGACAATAGAACATCATGTTCATTATCCATTATTTACCCCTCATTACAATTTTTTGGGGGATATTATACCTTATTTTTTTCTGGAACATTTTACAGAACATTTTCTGATTCATATTTGAATATAAAGATCCAAAGAAACAATATTTTATTTTGCTACATGTACTTTAGCCCCTGGCTTCCAGTAGAATATCAACTTCATGGCCAATAATGCGAAAGGAGTTGACCCTTCATACCCTTCCTTTCACTATACTAATCTCGAGGTAATTGCTGTGGTCTGAATATGGTTTGAGTGTGTCCCCCAAGGTTCCATGTGTTGAAATCTCATCCCCATTGTAAGGTATTAAGAGGATGGAAACATAATCCAACTACGACATGTAGAGGTAAGGCCTTTGGGAGGCCATTGGGATTAGAGAAGATCATTAGGGTCATCTCCTATGCCTGAATCTGGTGACTATTAAGAAGTACATAAGAGACCACAGGAAACATCAATACACATGTGTGTTCCCTGTCTCCCAGCACATTACATCCTGAGCCTCCTTGGGACTCTTCCAGCGAGAAGGTCGTCACCAGATGTGACCCCTCAACCTTGGATCTTCAAAACTGTGAGCCAAAATAAGCCTCTGTTCATTGAAAGTTACCCAATTTGTAGTCTTCTGCTATTTACAATAGAAAATTGACTACTTCAGTAATTAAGCCATAAAAAAGACAGACTCATTCCAGATGCTCCTTAGGAGCCAGCCAATAAGAAGAAGTAATCTCCCTCTTCTTTATATTTGTTTAGACCCAAGGAATTGGGGTATCATTCAAGAAATATTAAAATAATAATACTACATCACATGTCAAAGCTAATTTTTTTACCTAAGTTTCAATTTATGCCTTCTGAACACATAGGCAAGGAGAGTGATCACCATGACTCAAAAGTTTGAAGCAGTAAACATAACTCCCAAGCATCTGCCCAAATGAATTCTTTAATCATTATACTTTGAGCTCCTTGTTACCTAACTTGTGTTTATACATGAACATCCCCCATTTTCTCCTGTGCTCTCATCACACTTTCCTTCTTTAAATTTCCCAAACGACACTATGCTCCTTCTTTGTAGAAGGTATTTACATACATGTTGCCATCACATAAGAGTAGCCTTTTCCTTTCTTTTCTATTTAGCATCTTATTCATCTTTCAGGTTTCATCTGAATCTTGAATTGTGTCTTTGGATGGTCAAGCTTGGCACATACACTCTTAAAGACAGATGAACTTCTCTTTCATAGTACTTATGATTATAATTACCATTTGATAATAATTTCGGTGATTGCCTGATTACAGTTTCATAGAAGACCATTGATTAGTCTTCTAATTGTTATGTATCTAGCACATGGCAAAGCCTGGTCCTTATTTGAAATTGCCAACATAGTTGTCATACATAGAATTATAATCTTGTTTGGAGTGCCAACACCCCCAAATAAAATGCTTGAATTGTCAGACTAAGCACGGTGATGTGACACAGTTCTGCTCAATGACATTCAGGTTTCCTTGAAAAATTACAATTTTCCCAATAAAGAGGTAGATACAACAATATTGCTATTGTCTCTTCTGGTCTGAAATATGGATGGAAATTTTGAGGTACAGTATTTTGGTACCATGAGAAAACAGCATAATGATGAGAGCTAACATATTTCCAAGCTATCTAGGATGGTGGAGTAGAATGATGGCATTAAGAGTGTTGTTATGACTCACATAGACACAATAAACCTACACCAAAAACTGGCCCAGAAGTTCAGACTGATGATAGCACATACTTATTAAGAGAATAGAGAGATTAATTACTCACACATTGAATCTTTCTGAGAAGAGAAGGGCTGATAGCCAAGCAGAATGACAAATGACTTGAATGAAGGGGATGAGTGGCACTAGTTCTATTGTGCCTAAGGCATAGAGCCAGAGTGAGGGTTCCTATAATTTGAATTTACCTGCTGATGATAACATGGTTTGAACTTCCTCCACTGATGGAGTGGACACCTAAGCTCTCTTACCAGTTTGCACACATGTAACACAAAAGCGGAAAGGAAAGGTGGGACCTGGAAGCTGTCAGTAGTTATATATCAACCACTGACTATTTGTTGTATATGGCATGAGCACAACAACTGCATCCATGTATCTCTTTTCTTATTTTCAGGCAAATGCAATCCTAACTTTTCATAAAGTGCTAAATAAATATATGTTAAGAGTAAATACTTGTTAATAATAAATATTTGATAAAGAACAAAGAAATGTATGAGAATTTACAAGGGATACAGAGGCTTAGAATTTCAGGTCTTAATTTTAATTTTACTTTTTTTTCTGGGTAAAAGGTCCTTTAACTTAGTCAATGTAACAAACAGCTAAAGATAGATTGGATAACTAAATCCATGCAATGGTACATGATCATCTCTAGATGCTAGAATTTGAAGCCAGACATTGAATCAAAACCAAAGTAGTTAGACTGGAACCATTGTGACTGAGGAAGAGAAAGGTTGACATGAAAATAGCCAAGTCGGTATAATTATGTGATAGGCCAGACAGGCCTAAATTTGATATTAACTATACCCATATAGAAATGCCTTCCTTTTTTTCACATAAGTACAATTGGTTCCTAATAATATGGATTGATATAAATCATGGGAACCTTGTAGATTCTTATCTGGAAGACCCTGTTGAGCATATCAGATACACAGAGCTTACACAGCGCCTCTACTTCTGTCACTTGTACATCTATACCTGCCACCCTACTGAGTGAACACTAATCCTGCACTAAGGTACCTTTCCAGCTTCAGAGAGTGATATCAATAAAGACAGGAACTATGTTTGCTTTATTTACTATTAAGTCCTCAGAACTCAGTAAAGTGTTTAATTTGTACAATGCTCAATACAGCTGTTCATCAATTAACAAAAAGAATTATGCTGAAATTTATAGGCAAACAAGAATCATGATTTGCACTTGGACCTTTTTTATTGTCTCATAGGAGGATCGACAAGTTCATCCACAGCTTATCAACTTGTATATAAGTCTAGTGAAAATGGTTCAAATATCAGACATATCTTGACTGCTTACTAACACGCAGCTTGGCTTACCATTTTTGGATACTTAAAATAATAATGAAATAAAAAATGCCAAAAGCTTTCCAAAAACTTAGTCTTAGACTATCGAGGGCAGGGATTATGTTTTGTCCTATATATCTCAATATTTACTTAGACTGTTGGTAAATAAAGTTTATAATAACACCCCCAATTTATTAAGATGGAAAATGATGTGAATTCATTCAGCAAATGTTTATGGAGTGCTGCAATATATCAGACTTCATGAGAGACAAGGGAATTCAGTGGAACATACGATTTAGCCTTTGCATTTCAGAATCTCACATCAAGTGAGAAAGACTGGCACCTAGCTAATAGTCATACCTGAGAGTGAAGAATGCCATGGGACAAATGAGTACCAGCTGTCTGAGAGAGAAGGACAGCAGAGGCCAAGTACTGGGCATGAAGAAAAGGTAGGAATTCAGGAGCAGAGAACTCTTTTGAGACAATAATGATAGAAGACAGATTTAAATCCGTAGTAACTATGGCCTTGTGTTTCATGAGAAGTTCGGCCTTAAGACAATTCTGATCAAAAGTTTTGGAGGAGAAATGATTGAGTAATAGCCTTAACCTAATCAGTGAATTAATCCCTGATGAGATCAACTGAGTGGTAACTGAAGGCAAGTGGGGTGTGACTGGAGAAAGTGGCTCATTGCGGGTATGGCTTTGGGATATATATTTTCTATCTGGAGAGCAGAGTCTCTCTCTCTGCTTCTGATCCATATATGAGCACTTCCCTCTGCCATACTCTTCCACCATGATGTTCAGCCTCACCTCAAGCCACGAGGAATGGAGCCTGTTGTCTATGGACTAAGAACTCTAAAACTGTGAGCCCCCAAATAAACTTTTCCTCCTCTACAATTGTGTGGTCAGAACTTCTAGTCAAAGAAGCACAACGAAAACACTCTTGCCTAGGTTGGTGTTTAAACTTGTGAACTCAGGCAATTGTCCCACCACAGCTTCCCAAGAGTGTTTATTCTTTATATATTTGGGATATACAGTGGAAACTTTTTGTTTACATGGATCCACATGTTTTTAATAGTTCATCCTTAATTTGTTTAGGTAAATTACATTATATGGGTTGTAAAGTAATTTTTTAAAAAAATAAAATGATATTTAATGAAATAGAGAAGTAAATGAACACTCCTGCAAAACTGTCACCTTGCTACTCTAGACAACGCTCAAACATTCTGCCAGGAAAGCAAAGTTTACTGCTTATTGAAATTATCTTATAAACATTTGAAATATTCTTTTGGACTACCTGGAAAAGAGAAAAATTAACTTGTCTCAGCCTGCATTTGATGTTTATAAATAATTGAACATCATTTGCACTAAAATCTAATGGATAATGTGGATAAACAAAATGGGTAATGATATATTTGTTGATAAAATTAATAAAGCATGAAAACAAAATACAGTAAATGCTATCATTGCTAGCAATATCCACATACTGTAAAACAGAATAGTACAGTAGTAAAATTTAGTTTCTTATATAGAAAGGACTCAATACAATTCATTTCTAAAAGATAATGTCACTGACATGAGTACATGACTTCCCCAAATGACAACTTCAAAGGGCAAACTTGCCTGCACACATTAAAAATGACTTAATGACATTAGTGTTTTCTTATAGAAGTGGTCCAGGCAACAGCTTCTAGCTACAAGAGTGGTTAAACAAATTTTTCAGAAGACAGAAGAAGACTAAAGAGGCTTTCAGTGTCTGTGTTCAACACTACACTTTACATGTGTGTAAATCTCCTCTAGGAAGACAACATCTTCCCCCACTTCTCCTATTAGTATTCATCCTCACATATTTCTCCCTTATCCTTCATTGAGCATAAGTCTAACCTGAATTCCTCTGATCCTCAACATCTGTGAAGACTTTTAGAGTCCACAAAAGCTAAGATATACTGCTCTTTGTTTAAGAAGTATCCATGGACCTGCTTCTCTGTATGCCACTGTACAGTACTGAGTGTAGAGACTGCTATAAAATACTTCCACTGGTATTCCCTGTTCCCCTCATCTTTGGAGTGTACCCACATTTACAATATGAATTTTGTGAGCTGATTCTATACAGTCTGATTTCATGTAGTGAAGGTCCTTGTAAGAGCAGGCAATGTTTGCTTGTAATATGGTGACCTCTCTGCTTCCAGAATGTCAGCGTACAGTCTGATACACTGGTATTCATGTACATATAGAAAAAGACCATTACAAACCTGCCGATGGAGAGCTATATTTTTGGGATTCACACAATACAGGATAATGGTCTGATTACCTGGAACCTGTGGTCTACTTACCAATGACAGAGTCCTTAAAGAACTGACTAGAAAAAGGAAATTCAGATGTAACAGTCATCAGAAGTTTTTAGTTGCTTCCTCTGAATTCCTTGAAGAACACAAACCCTATCATAAGCTGCATAAACTCATCAGTATAACTCAGGTCAGAGGAGAGATGATTACAATAGAAGCCAAAAGGAGTACTCTTTTCCTAATGGAACCATGTAGAACAAGAAGAAAGCAGAAGCCCACCCAGCTTGAGAGGCCACCAAATAAATACTGGCAATTCATGTTGCAACAGATATTAAAATCCACCTGCTCACTTGTCCAACTGCCAAAAGAGTGGGACAAATTACTAATGTTCATGAAATTTCTAACTTTAAATGATATAGGACACAGAGACAGAGTATGATGGTCCATACATAAGTTTACTCAGCAAAAGTCTCATAATAAATTCCTAAAGGCAAATTATACTCACATAAACTACAGAAATAAGTAATTCAGAGTACAGAACTCAATGATGCAGCATACGAGAAAATCATGCCAATTTAAAACTATATGGCTTTGGGTTTGATGATAAGTGATCATTTTGGGGGATCCTGGCAGACCCTTTAAGACAACACAAACTCAACTTGCAACAGGATAAAAGATGATCTTTTACAAGAGCCTCTCTGGGACTTAACTCATAATGGAGGAAGAAGTTCCACTCCAGGGCAGGGCCATAGGAAGGGATCATAAAAATGACGATAGTTAACATTTATTGATCACTTACTAAGTGCCAGGCACTTTGCCAAACACATAAGCATTATATCATGAAATCCCTCCAACAGCTGTGTAAATAAGCACTATTGTTATTTGAGTTTTACAGGTGAAGGAAGTGAGGTTTAAAGGCATTAGATAAATTGAACAAGGTTGCATAGCCAACGAATAACAGAACCAAGACTCAATACCAGCTGCCTGCCTCCAGAGCCCAAGATCAGATGTTGCCAAAGAAGCCCCCCCTCTGCCCCCAAGATTGATGGAAATGCATTAAGCCCATTAAACTCCTCTCTCACCGGACCAAAATTGTTAGGTGACAATTTCTCTTTCCTGCAACTGATACATTATTATCATCTTCCTTTATGGCTGTCTCTAGTACTCAACTTCAATTTGCTTTAATACTTACAATGAACTTAATAGGTACCATGTATAGAAACCTGATGGAAGCCAAGTCTCCTGGAAAAATCCTGATGAACAGAATCAAGGGGAGGAATGTGACAGAGAATACCACTGTTCTGCATATCTGCCTCTTCCTTGTAGGCCCTATTCACATTGGAAATGTGAAATCATATGTTTAGATTATATGAATGTTAGTTTAAAATGGTAATTTGTTTTTACGGATAAACGGCATGCAAAACTGAGTCTGGACTATGTATCACTTATATGCTTTATTTTGGGAGGATATGGACATATTGATAGATTCCTCTGCTTTGAGCTGCTTACAGAACTTGCCTGGACTATGTATCACTTGTATGCTTTGTGATCTATTTGTTGATGCAGCGAATTATGGTAGTGCTAGCGTATCTTTGCTGATGTGTCACCAGTGATGTAATTTTTCCTAGGAGCCGTTAATTGACTTGGTGTCATGACATTTCTGTATCCTCCTCCCTTCTACTAGTGATGGTCTAATTTTGGGGGCCAACAGAGGTGAGGTAAAGAACCTCATCCCCCCGCTGGTACATAGGCCTATCCACAAGTATGGCTATATGCTGGACCGGTAGTCAGTGACGGGTATGATCCAATTGCAGTGGTATCAACCTAAGACAGGAGGCTGACGCCTAAAAGTCAGTTTTCCAATGACGGGTAAGAACCATATGTTGAATTGGACAAACCTAACAGGCACGGTCCCTAGCCAGATTGCTTGTTACTTAAACAGAAGGGGGGAGATGCTAAGAGCCAAGTATATGATGCATGGCATTTTTGGTCGAAAGGTGACGCCAGCTAGCCATTGAGATGATATGATTATGTTAAGATTTGCATTCATATGGATATTGGACTCCTGCTGTTCACCTAGGCCGGCTACGGGACTCCTGGAGAGTTCCCATTGGTTGGGGAAGTACAGTAGGAGGGAGTTCCGGGGGAGGAGCTCTCTCTGCGGTCTGGGAGGAGGCCGCGTGGGTGGAAAAAATCTTCCCGGGCGGTACCGGACATTGGCGGCAGTTTCAAAAAATAAACTTTGTTCCTGCTTGAGTGGCTCGTGATTTTGTGCCCAGCCAGACTGCGGCAAGTCTTGTCCATTTTTTATTCTGAGCTAATTGCAAGTGTGGCAAACCATTATTTTGGAAGACAATTTATGCTAGGGCAGTGATTCTCAAATTTGAGGGTCCCTCACAATCACCTGAAGGGTCTGTTAAAATACAGATTGATGGACCTTGACTGTAACCCAGAGCTTCTGAGTCAGGAGATCCGAGTTGTAGCTTGAAAATTCGCAAATCTAGTGAATTTAATCACCATTCTAATGAGTTCTCTTACTTTCCCTCATTTCTGAAGAATATCCAGTCACAATCCGGATCTTGTGACCTGACTTCCAGATGATCCAGTTTGCAGGGAAAAACAGGCCATGATGCTCATGCTGCTGGTCTTGGGATTACACTTCAAAAACTACTGCTCTAAAATGAAGATTTTCAATTAAAACTGTATATAAGAATTGCCTAGTATATATGTATATGTATGTATATGTGTGTATATATAGATATATATGTGATATAGCTGTACATATTTAATGGTAATACATGAAGCCTAACTGCAGACCAATTAAATCAGAATCACTGGAGCTGAAATTCAGACATTAGTATTGTTAACTCCCCCTTTCCCATCCTGCAGTGATTAATCTAATGTGTAGCCTGGAATGAGACCACAGAGAGTAAATTATTTTGTGTATCAGACACAGAGAATTGAGGGGTTTGTGTGTGAGAGGGTAAGATAGGTAAAACCAATATTTAAAATTTGATTCTGAAATATCTGTAAATGGAACCTATTGGAGGAATATGAGAATAATAAGGCCTGAATATCAAATCATTGTGAAATTTTTACATATCTTAATCATAAGATGATAGCTAGTATAACAGTTCACTTGTTTATTCAAATAGTGTGTATTTGAATAAAAAATGCATTTCTCTTTTCTTGAATAGAAAATAGATTACAGAGACTGTGATAAGGAAACTGAGTTTTATCAGCTGAAACTAGAATAGTGTATCGTGTGTGTGTGTGTGTGTGTGTGTGTGTGTGTGTGTGTGTATAAGAGAGATTCAGTGAGACAGAAAGGAATTACATGCACATCTAAATGCCCAAAGTAAAACCGCTTAATGGCTCTGTATACCTATTATTACTTCTCCACTTCAGGAAAGTTTATGTTGTTAATGAAACTGATTTACTCTTATCAATTCCAGAAGTTTCACTTTGGTTTGATTCCTGCTTAGCAACACATTTGTTTCTCTTACATTTTTGATTTCTTAAACATTTTTTAACAACATCGTTGGTGTACATATGTATTAGTTCCCTAATTAAATAATTTATCATATGTCTTAAGGACTTGCAATAAGCATTTTCTTCCAAACTGGAACAAATAAATTCAGAAAAACCATTAAGGGCTCAAGTAATTTAAAAAATACGTACATATCCCCAAAACAGCTCTGGTGAGATGATCTCCTCCCTTAAATTACCAAATGTTTGAATTAAACCCATTTTTCTTCTTTTCTTTTTTTTTAATTTAAAAATTATTGACAGAAGTGGAACCTATATTCCACTATAGCCCTAGCACTATATTCTGGGCACTAAGGAAGTCAGAGTGGACAAGATAGGAACTATCTATTCTGTTGGGGGGGAAAAAACTATTAGAAAGGTGATTAAATTCACTAGATATGCGAATTTTCAAGCTACAACACAGATCTATAATAAATATTAAATAAGTTGAAGTAAGATAAAGTAACTGAGGATTTACTTCAGACCGAGTTGTCCAGGAAGACCCATTAAGGAGGGGACATTTATGCTCAGACCTGAGTGACAAGGAGTCAGTTTTGCTCAGGAAAAAGCATTAGAGGCAGAGGCATTAGAGTATCCTGAGATGGATGTGAGTCAGCTTCATTGGAGAAACAGAGAAAAGATATGGGCTAGAGTATAATGCAAGAGGAAAGAAGTGGTAGAAGGTATTTTGAAAACACAAAGCTTCCAGTGCCTGTTAGACACTAAAAGGAGGTGACAAGCAGGCAAATACTTTTCAAACTTAACATGCCCATGAGTCCTATGAGGACACTGATAAAATGGATAAAATGCAGATGCGAATGCAACAGGTCTGAGGTGGAGCTCAAGACCCTGAAATTCTTAAAATATCCCAGGATAATGATCCTTCTGGGCCTGGACCAAATGTTGAATAGTGAAAATGTATTTATGAGTATTTGTGTATTTGTGAGTCTGTAGCATGAGCGAAAAGGAGAAAGCCAAAATTTTAAAAATGTAGAGAGAAGCAGCCAGAGAGGTAAAACATAGGGAGAGAAAGTAAAAAGTATTTGAAGCAGGTGGGAATGTGTCCCAGGTTGGGTGGCAAAGGTGGCTTAAGGTCAGATCAGTGTACTTAGATTTAGTACAGAACAGCCACTGGAAAACTTTTATAGAGTAAGTTAACTTCTAATGGTGCTCTGCTATGTTACTACCCATCCCCAAGTGATGGACTTCAGATTTTACTATTCTTCTGAGTCCTCACTCCACCCCCCTCTCTAATGCCTGAAGATCTCACTTCCTACCTCATTGGGGGAAAAATAGAGACCAATTAGCAGCATTAACTCCATTCATCTTAAAATATATTTATTTCAAATTAACAAAAAGAAAAAGTTCCAGTTTCCATCCCTTCCTCCCATCTCAGAGTGGTTAGAAATAGGATCCATTCTTGGAGTTGTTCCCTGAGGTTTTCTTTGCAGATCACCAGTGATTCCATTTGGTCTATACAGCGGGTCTATTCCTGTGGGAATGGGGTGTGTAATGAGTCCTACTCACTGGACTCTGAGGGGGAGTTTGAAATAGGGTGGAGGACAAACTTCCTTGATTAAAAAGGACCCTGGAGAAGACAAAAGCCCTACAGCTGCTGAGCACTAGAATGTGAAGGCTGAGACTACCCACAGCCTTGCACCCATGAGGAGCAAGGGTCTAAAGGTGACCCCATACCTTGAGGTTAGACAAGAAGGAAAATGGAGAGAAAATGTTAACTTGTAACACGATTGAGCCATTGAGTTAAACAGCGGTGGAAAATCATTTTTTTTCCTGAATATTTGGCACATAAAAGAAGTTTTATTGTGCTTAAGCCTAGTGAGTTTTCTGTTACTGGTGCACCCTATCACAGCAGAATCTATCCTCTGTTCAGCCATTCAAGTGTGAGGAAAAGATTTCTCACCTCTGCCCCTCTGTCTCTTTCTAATTCTCCCATTCTCCTTCCCTCACTCCATGCCTACATTCCCCCATCTCTGTCTCTCTTACTTTCCAGTCCCTTCCTCCCTATCTTTATATCTCTAAAACTATTCTTTTAACTCTTGGGACTGTCCCATACAAGTACAAAACCCATATCTTCAGTCCACAAAAGCAAAATGGTCATTGGCATATATAGCAGTCCTTCTCCTGTATATTTCTTCAATTCAGATTTCTGACTGGTTCCCAGTCCTTAGTTTTATTTCTTCATTACAATTGTGACAAAGATGATATCTGTGACTTATTTTCTCTGTGCTAAATAGTCTATGACTAATATTTGGAGTTAATCACTTAGAAGACACAGAATGTACACATGTAGAAATTAATAACCATATAAGTACAGTTAAAAGGACATTTATTAAATGTTGTAGTGATCATAATGAATAACATCACAATGGCATCTGAATTTTCCCAGAAAGTCATAGCCAGATTTCATTCATTTGCTTTGTGAATTTTAGGAATGCAGGATTCTAAAATTGTTATTTTTCAGAGAATGTAGTCTTAAAATGTTTGTCTATAATAGGTCATCAACACACACACATGATAAAAATGCATTACAGGTTCTAATACATAGAATGAATATTTTCTTGACTTAGGCATAGATTTTATAAAATATTTTGATTTGCATTTCAACAAAAGCTATAATTGCATTTTTATTCTTAAATCCTTTCCCTGAAACTAAATATGGTATTGATATATGAGCAGGTGAGTTATTTTGGTGGGTCTTGCAATGATTCCAAGGATTTCTGGTTAGCTGAGACATAACTTTGGGTGGATTCTGTCTGTGGGTTTCAGACAGCTTTATATGATTATCTGAGTTTTCTTCCAAAACCTGAAAAAAAAAATCTCATTAAGCTAGAAAAGAATTTGGGGTAAAGAAAGGGATACCAGCATCTAAAACATAAACGTTCATGTTGCAAATATGATTAGGTAGCATCAGATAGTAATGGAAATGAATATGCAGGCTGATATGAGTGTTGTGTAACTGTGTGCTAGACTGAACCTAGAATTTCTATTTGCTCTGTTTCTTGAACAGTCCATGATTTTAGTTCAAAACAGCAACATTTCCCCGTCTCAGTTTCTATATGCAGTTTGTATCAAAAGGTACTTTTTCAAATATCTCAAAACTAAGAACTCGGCAGCTTTGAGAAAGAGAGGAAAAGCCAGTTTCCCTGCTGTGCACACTTGGTAAAGATACCTTTTTGCTCCTTTAGTGTGCAAGGGTACATACTTCATGGAGAGAGATGCACAAGGGAGATATAACTGAAGCAGATCCATAACCAGTTGCCATTTTGCATGCTGCTCACACTATCCTCACACCCTACCTGAACCCCAAAACAGAGAACTGCTTTCAGTACTCTGCAAAACGAGTGTGCTGTTACAGCCCCTGCTCCAAAACAGTGTCACGAGCTGGTAGGTTGGCCTCTTCCATAGGAATTTAGTTTGGTTTTGTCAATTATCAATGCTGACTTTCTGATACTTTTCTTACCCTGTATCTTTAAAGATGACTTATTTGCAATCCATAATTATTTTCTTAAATCTATTTTTATTTCAATGGTTTTAATGAATATATTCCAAAAAGTCCATAAAGCTCACTTTCATATTTCAATTTATATTAAAATTTATTCAAAGATAAGATCACCAGTATTATTGGGGAAGTCTATATAAGTAATACAACTGACATTCCAGATCCACATGTAAGAACACCATCCCTGTATGATTTGCATAGGTTATAGCAATGTTTTTCTAAATACCGTTCCCTGCTTCCCTTTCTTTTAGTCTTTAATATACTAAATTTGTCTCTCTGGCAATGTTGTTTAGTACAAAAGACAAAATTTATCCCATTTCAACTTTAAAATAACCATTTTAAAAGGTGAGCCAAAAAAATGATCTGATAGAGTCAAGGTACCCTGAATTAACATAAACCAACATATTTCATGAACTAAAAATCATCTTAATATCCTTGGGATCTCAGTGATATTTCCTTGGGCAATTTGGAAGTGAACTGAAATTAAGGAGTTGGATTATGGTACCTGCATCTATGTGTTCTCATAACTGAAAACTTAAACATCTAAACAAAAGTCATACTTTATGATTTCTCAATAGTTTAGTAACACCATGCTTTATTTTTTCTTTTTTTCCATAGCTGATGAAAGGTAAAGTATGGTAAACTGGATGCGTGTAACAAACATGGGTGGCTATAATGCATTTCCAGGATATGGCGTCTTGCCATTGACCACAGTCTCTTGGAACCAGATAAAGTCACTGAAATAGTTAACAGATGTTAGCCTTACTTGAAATATAAAAGTTCTATTGCTAAAATTATGCAGGGTCAGATGGAGATTTGGCTCTTTATCCATAACTTAACTGACTTGGCAAATGGAAAGTTGAGATCCAGAGGCATAACACATAATATCAAGGCCACACACTCTGCACACTATGCGGGAGCTCATAAACTACTGACAATGTGTATACTGTGCTAAGCTAGCATGATTAAGTATTAACACAGTACGTGACACTTAGGGAAATCTGAGGTCAATATTCACGTCTACTAAATTAAAAAGTCATCTCTACAAGAGCAAAAGATGAGACATTTTTTTTCCTCCAAGTTCAAAAGGATGTCTACAAGTTTCATTACTCATCCTCCAATTATGATTTACCTGATGACTGGTATTGCTTACTATTGACGTCATAGTCTATTCAGTAATAATGTTTTTTAAAAGTTGTTCCTCTTTCTCCACCTTTGCCTATTACATTTCAAAATGAGTTGGCACTAATGATTTTCAGATGAATGTATGCTGCTGAAATGGATCTTCTTGATCTTAAGTCACAAATCCACTGATGTCAAGCACTGAAGGAGGCTTGTGCTACTTTAGAGTTTGTATTTTTATGCACAGCTTTGCATATAAAGTCACCAGCTTCCATTACTTTGTAGAGATCCACACCCTAATGAGGAAAAGAAGAGACAGCAGAGGGAATGGGGCATTAGAAAGAAAAAAGACAAAACAGATCCCTTTAAATTTTATTAGTAATTAAATAACTATTTAAAATGTATAAACACTGTATTATTTTATTGACTTGGGGGCAACATTTGTTTTCATGAATCATGTAGTCAGTATTTAAGGTTGTTCTCCGTTATTGAGACATAGAATCTTACCCTCATATAATAATATAGGCTAGGCATGCCTGAATAACTCAGTGTAATTCAGGAGAATATCAGATTTATAGGAAGGACAATAATGGAATTAGAAAAGAGTTCACAAAATATCAGTAATAGAAATAAAAATGATAATGTTTTGGAGAAAGTTGTATATGAGATTTGAATTTGGAAAAAATAATCTCTTTAATATACAAGAAATAAATTTGATAAAGCCATTTGGATTACAGGAAAGATGAATGTAGCTTTTTAATTCATTATTACCCATATGATGGTAAAGGGGTTAGTTGTAAGTTAGATAAAGTGAGGAAGTATTTAGTACACATCTGGAACTTCTTTGCCTGAGAGTGTGTACTTTCTGAAAATATAAAGAAGATCAGCAAAAGCTTGGGTAAATCCCTGGATGACAGACACGGTTGGGTATGAAGTCCAAGTTCAGGGCATACTCCTTATCTCTGGGCCTTGAAGAAGCAAAAGGTCACCATCAAAGTCTGCACCCAGAACTCTTCTGTCCTAGGGAGGGTCACAGCATTAAGTGGCTCAGCCACAGACTGGCCCTTGTGTAGCATTTTGTAAGCTTTTGTGTCCTCCCTTAACATGGATTAGACACAGTAAGGGCTTACAATTAAACATGTCCAGTCTTCCTTGCTCTTAAGGAGTAGTTTTAATCTTTATAGAAGTCTGAATTTTCTAAAACAGACAAGTGTAAATATTCATAAGGGTTTTCATAATAATGATCATCATTTTAGAAAATAGAGACTTTTTAAACACTTCTCTCTGAAATATTTAAAGCACCGTTTTCTTTGTAGTTTACTTCTCTTTTTCAAGAATTATCAAGAAAAACAGTTTGTAAAATAACACATTTAAGTGACTGTCATTATTTTTCTTTTATTGTAGAGCTGTTTTCAGAGTAGTTGTTTTCAGGAGTGAATTTGCTTTGGTATGAGAAATTTGGTTTTGTCATAGTAATGACTTCAGACAGTATTCATTAGGCACATTTTAGGTTAATCCAGTATATTTAAATTTTGTAAAACTATCTTCATGTGTCTTTCATTTCTGAATGATATTCCACCAGGGTTCATAGGAAGATTTTGGTCATTAATGTTCCTATTTGCTTTCTAAGGATTCCATTTATAACTATTAACTATGGAATTCATTGATGTCATTCCAAAGAAGAATTTCATCTTGTTCCTTCTCTACCATTTTATTTGATTCACAAATATCCTCATGACACAACACATCATTTATTCTTAAATCATTTATCAGGTGCCTAAACGTGTGTCATGCACTATGATTTGTTCTGGGGCTTTCAGAATCTGACATGGAATGTGGTTTCTGTCTTTAGGGAACTTCTGCTCCCTGATATAGAACCATAAGCAGAAAAATGTGTACTATAGTTTGAGCCATGAAGATATGCTTAGGTGCTTATGAAGACAGAAGTGTGGAGCAACCAACTCATGAGGAAAAGGAATGGAGATAATGTGCCAGGGAAGGGTGCTAGGAGGGTTAAATCCTGATTTGGGTTTTATATGGAGAAAATGAGTCTTTGAGAGGAAGGAGGATATGTGGGGCACTACAGTCAGAGAGAAAAGCAACATAAGATATCTAAAAAATAGCAGGGTACATATGGAGGACAGTGGACAAGCTTATCATGATGCTTATTGAGAAAAGCTAAAACATGACTTTGGAACTGAAAAAAAAGTATAAATAGGCTGGATTATATGATAGAGCACAGTCTTGGTTTTTGAGGAAATAAGAATCCACTGATGGGTGTTCAAGGTACATCGTGGCATATTCACACTTGTATTTTAAGATAAAATGTTCTGATGACAACATGGAGGATAAATTACAAGGCAAGTCAGAAGCCATCATCAATGTAGGAGATCACTATTCAGGAAAGAAATAAGAGCCTACCCACATGTAGTCATGACAAGGACAGTAAGGAAGGTATAAACAGCCAAACTTAAAAGTCAAACTAGTGGTGCTTGGCAAATGATTGAGCCTGTGATTCATGGTGAGATTAGATTCTACAGAGAGCCTTGCCTTATGAGCTTGGACAACGGTTAAACAGTGGCTGCCACTCAATGCTATAATCCTTCTTAAAATTCTTAGAACCAGAGCGACTTATTTGCATTTGGACCCCACAGTTACATAAAAGGACCTGACACATACTAAGCATCACTGAGTTTGATTCAGGATCTATTTCTCTACAGCTTCTGTCATAGCCTTCTGATAGAAAGGATTAAGCTGCTTAGTAAATGAAATTGTACTTATTCCTAACCACAGAACATAAGCAATAGCTTTTGGTGTTTGTAGAAAACAGCTGTTGGTATTTGGTGTCAAGAAAAATTTCAATAGATAGTTTTTGGACTTCTATTATGTCACAGACATTGAGTATGAAGCGGCTACAATAATTGCTATCTGCCTGTGCAGGATGTTGAACAGGTAAGCAGAGTCATGATACAGCCTTGTGTGGTGTGTTCCAAGGTGAAGATACAGAGGGTAGCAAGGAAGGACTAAGGAGAGGAGATTTCATCTCCTGGCCTAGGAGATAGACATGGAGATGCTGGGAGAATACTTTCAGGATGAAGGTACCTTGCTTTCCAGCTGAAATGGAGTATGTGTCATAAGGCTATTCCAAGGGATGATAAATCATAAGGGGTGGAGGTGAGAAGCAGAATGTGGACAATAAGCAAGTTTGGTGCTGCAGGAACCTTCATGTAATTAGGGTGAAAAAGAAGACAGACAGGAGGGGAGGGGGAAAAAATCTATTTAGTAATACAGTCCATGCTTTGCCATCTCAGAAAACAGTTTGGATTTGTATTCAATTGTGCATAGATTTTTTTTTTTTTTTTGCCTTTTATATTCTTTCTTTTTAAAGACTGCCTTACAGATTTACAGATTGTTATCAAGTATGTGGCAAAAAAGGCATCGATTTTGGTGGATGTTACCACACAGCATGTGCCTTTTCAGGTGCTACTTGGAAAATGACCATTCTTGCCATCAATGTCTCACATGCTAAATATTTCCAAGCTCCATTCCCTTACTGATCATCTGATCATTTGATCATTTGACCCTCACTGGGTTTTTTTTCAGAAGCCCTCGTTGTCACTGTGAGACCATCTAGATCTCAGTTTCCTCCAAGGAAAGTATCCATACAAAACACGAAACTGCAAAATTCAACAATCATAACAGTAAAAGACACAGACTCTCACAAAGTGTGTAAAGTCATATCAGATCATACATGGAAAATTACTTTGGAGTTTATAAAACACTATAAAATGTGAAACAGTAGCACTATTGATGACTGGGCTATAGTGATAGTTATTTTATGAAACTGCTGGGGAAAAGAAAAGAACTCTATTATATTTTCCCACTGTGCATTTTAGCAAATAACAAATATGTAGTAAAACTTTGACCTCAACATTGCTTCCCAAATCTGAGAAGCATTTCAATTTGGAACTGGAAGTAACACGTGAGTATTGAAATATTGTTAAAGCAACTTACTGTATTGAGCCCCAGGCCATTAAGCATATATATCAAATCCTCAGTGGCTACATTCCCGGAAGCACCTTTTGCATAAGGGCAGCCACCTAATCCTGACACTGCGGAGTCCACCACGTTAATTCCCATCTGGAAAATAAACCAAAACACCTAAGGCTTCTGTGTGTAAATAGTTTCATTTCTATTCAACCTTGGCAAACAGCAAATAAACAACATTGAAGCATGTTATCCAAACATATTCACTTATCCACCTGCTGCTAGAACAGTCCCTGGGGTGTGCTTTTCTTTTCTGACACATCTTGTCTCTTAGACCAACAGAAAGTCTGCTAAGGATCTCCAGAATTAAAAATCCTTTCAACAGAAATTAAAGTGGTATTATTTTTTATAATAGCCCAACTATAAATAGTAGAGCTTTATGAAGTGAAGGTTAATTCACTACCAGTTTTATATATTCTACAAATTTCTATCTTTATCATAAAAGCATTGCATAAACAACATTCAATAATTCCAACATCACAACTCAAAATCAAGGTATCTGAGAAGACCTGTAAGTGTGTGACAGAGCAGACATGGTGTTTGCAACAGGATTTTGAGGTTTTGTCACCCTTTCAGTTTGTGCGATTCTTACTGAAATATTATTCTGTAAGCAAAACTCTGCTCCTTCAGGAGAAGATAAGCAATATTTAAGAGGCAACACACACCACTAACAATAACACCAGCTCATTTATTGAGTTCTTACCTAGTGCTGAATATTAATCTTAACACCATATGTATCTTAGCTCTGCATTGTCAGAAAGTCTCATGAAGAAGAAGATATTTTGACTTTGTGTGTGTATGTGTTCCTGGGAATTGAACCCAAGTGTGCTTTAGCACTGAGCTACACCCCAGCCCATTTTTATTGTATTTTTGAGACAGAGTCTTGCTAAGTTGCCCAGGCTGTCCTAGAATTTGAGGTCCTCCTGCCTCAGCCACCCAAGTAACTAGGATTCAGGTAAGTGCTGCCATGCCCAATTTCAGAAGAAACTTTTGGATTACCAACCAAAAAACATAGAAAAACACGTATAACAGGTACAGAGGGATTAAACAGTTGGCCCAAGGTCACTTTCTGCCAGGTGATGTACTCTGTCTGCAGAGAACTCTTACTCTGCCTTGAGTCATAGCCACTGGAAACATGCAAGGTGGTACCTGATTGTATGCTTGGGGACATAGAAGTGAAGATCTATGTGCTGGAGACACTGGAAGATGAGCACATACAGAAGGCCCTGGAGATCAAATACTAATGACATGTGAAGAAGCAGGGCATGTATGTCATTTCTCTTGAAAGGTGATGATTTGATGGTCAGAAGTTACAGAAAGGAGTGACCTAATTCTTCACTCCTGAGCACTGTAGAAAAAGTAACATGACTTCATCTAAAATAAGAAGCTCCTTGAAGCAAAACTCTTGGCCAGCTGCCTCTTAAGTGGTTCTTAATCACAGAATTTGAATCACAGATTGCTGCTACATCCTCAGAGTTTCTGATTCAGGAGATCTTGGTTGGCACCTGGAAATTTTAATTTTTCAGAAGAAATATCCCAGCAACTGCTGATCCTCATTTCTTTTCTCCTCTCCCCTCCCTCCCTTCCTTCCTTCCTTCCTTCCTTCCTTCCTTCCTTCCTTCCTTCCTTCCTTCCTTCCTTCCTTCCTTCCTTCCTTCCTTCCTTCCTTCCTTCCTTCCTTTCTCCATTTCTTTACCTTTATTTTAAAAATAAACTTTATATTTTTGGACACTTTTAGATCTTCAGAATACATGTGAAGACAGTACAGAAAATTATCATGTACTACTCACTCAGTTTCCTCCACTTTTACCATCTGTTAAAGAAAGCATTATGCAAGGATACTTGTTAAAGCCCAATGAGGAAGACTTCATTAAGCGTCATTGTGATAGCTACAGGATCCCTGCAATAGAGTTTTAGTGTGGGAGAGAGACACTGGGACCAACTCCAAATACAGCATGCACAAGTGGGAATTTATAGCTAAAGAGCAGGGAGAGGGGTCAATGAATGGAAAATTACTAAGAGGAAACAATAGGGGTAAAGGGGATTCTAACTAAACCAATCTAACAGGCTTTTTCTGAAAATAGGCAGAGTGATCAGTCATCAGGTGGGGGATGGTAGAAGATGAGAGACTTGATCAGATACAGAGGGTGATCAGATGTCAAGGGTTGGGGTTCTTGCTACACTGATTTAGCAAGGATTGCTAAAATTGGATTTTTGGAGCAATTACCCAGATGAACCTAGAAGAAAATTCAGAAATCTGACTAAAGTTTGGATACACAAAGAATCTGCCAAATTTTATATTATTATGGTATATTTGTCACAACCATTAAACAGATACAGAAATGTTATTATTAACATAAAGTAGATACATTATTCATATTTCTTTAGACATTTTAAAAGGAATTTCTAAGGCTGGGGTATGGCTCAGTAGTAGAGTGCTTGCCTAGTATGTGTAAGACCCTGGGTTTAATCCCCAGCCTCTCAAAAACAAAACTAAAAAAATTTCTTAAGATATTTTTTAGCCAGTGTCTTTTTCTATTCCAAATGCTTTTCAGGACACCACATTACATTAGTGGCCATATCTTCTCAGGCTCTGACTATTTTGAGTAGTACTAGAATATATTTTATACAATGTGCTTCAATTTGGGTTACCTGATTTTATTTATTTTTTTCTCATTGCTAGACTGGAGATATAGAACCCTGGAGGGAAGACCACAGAGGTGATGTATTATTCCCAAACATCATATCAAGGATACATATTGTCGCCATGAGTAATGACTGCTAATATTAACCCTGATAACCTGACAGAGGTGACATTTGCCAAGTATCTACACTGCAAAGTCTCTCTCTCTCTCTCTCCCTTTTCATATTATACTCTTTGAAGAAAAAAAAAAGTCACTGTGTGCAGTTTGCCCTTAAAGAATAAAGAATATCTACATAAATTATTTGGAATTCTTCTAAATGAGAGATTTGTCTATTTTGCCTCATTTATTTACTTATTTATTTGAACATTCATTTCTATTAATAAGGACTCATAGACACATAGATACTTATTTTGCACTTTGGGTTACAATCCATTAGTGTATGTTTTACTGTTGTAGGGGACAGACGAGGCAAGGCACCAAAGATAACAGGAAACAGTTTTATTTGGCTGCAGCAGGTTCAGAGGGCACAGCTTTTGCTGTAATCAATCAATCCCCTGAACCCCGAGTTTAGGTAGTTTCAGAATTTTATACCCGGCACGTAAGAGGAGGGGCTCAGAAGTTCACAGTCTGCAGAAGTTCACACAAAAGCAGCTTTTTCTTTCACTGTTCTGGGCAAGTTAACCCTTCAAGGACAACATCTGAGAAGTGGAGAGCTTCTTCTCCCCTTTCTTTCCTCCCATTGCCCGCTGTTACCAGGGAGCCCAATTGGTAACTTCTCCTATCTTAGAAATGTAGACATCTCTGTAAAGCTCCAGCTCAAGGCTAGAGTCCTTGTTTACACATTTTTACAAACAACTATACTGGATAAATGTTTGTGAAAAACTAGTAAGGGGGTGTCCAGCACCTGGCATGCTGATTTCTTCCTGGCCAGTGGCCAAGTAAAACAGGGCAACACGAAAATAGGAAGTTTATCTACATTGAACTCTTTTGTACAGACTCTTGTTGATAGTGCTAAAATCAGCCATGGTGAAGATTTCTGGAGAAACCCAGTGGAGGAGGGGTGCCACTACATTACAATATAGACATGTTCCACATTTGGCCATTGGGAGCTCTCTCAATTGGCTCCTGTGTCCCTTTGGCATTCAAACAGGATTGCACTTTTTGAACCACTTTTCTAGTTTTCCTTAAAAGATTTAACAGGATGTTCACCAAGGCTCTTGAGGGTAGAACTACAGTTCAATCCGTCCTGGTATTATTGGGACCTAGGACAAGTTTACAAAAGATTGGTAGACCATTTTTGTACCTTCATTTTTCTCATTATATTCCTCAATATGGGAAAGCCTCAATAATTCTTTCCATTCCCCATAACCTTTCTCAAATAATGATCTGACAAGATCAATTATATGCAGGTTGTAATAACAAATTAGCTAATAGACTGGTCTACATAGAGTAATTTACATTTGATATGAAACAAAATAGTAAGAATAAAGAATTACACTATAGTGCCTGGCGCATGCCTGTAATCCCAAACGCTCAGGGGGCTGAGGTAGGAGGATCGCTAGTTCAAAGCCAGCCTCAGCAAAAGTGAGGCACTAAGCAACTTAGTGAGACCCTGTCTCCAAATAAAATACAAAATAGGTATGGGGATATGGCTCAGTGGTGGAGTGACTCTGAGTTCGATCCCTGGTAATTCCTGCCCCCCAAAAAGGAATTACACTCTAGAAGTAAAATTTGTGATATTATCTAGTGGTTGGAAAAGGCAGATATTGAGAAGTTGCTCCATCTGGGGGAGTCTGCCATGACATTTAATAATCAGGGCTTTTTTTTCTTTTTTTTTTATATGTAGGTTAAAACTGATCTATTTAATAGAATTGAATTTATTATCAAAGACATAAAAATTTCAGTAGCTCTCAATCCTGTCTACCTATTAGAATTACCTATGGCTCTTTAAAACTACCAATGGCAATGCTTTTCCCCAAAGTAATTAAATCAGAATCTCTGTCTGTGTATGGGGCCAGGTACTAGCATTTCTTTAAAATTGTGCCTGATAATCTGTAGCTAAATTCTCTGGGGCAGAGGTTCTTATCTGTATCACCCTTTGATAGTCTCAGACATGAGTCAGCCTGAAGAAGTCAACCATGGCCTTCCATTTGTCCAGAACTGCCATCTTCCAGAAATTTGCCAAAACAATGAGCACAAAGGGAAAGAGGTGAGGCACCCAATACTTTGTTCTCTAGGACTTTCAGAAAACATGGAGTTGTTCCCTTGGCCACATATGTGAACATCTGCAAGAAGGTTGTTATTGTAGACATCAAGGGAATGAATGCTGTTCAAAAATGAACCACACACAAATGTTTCCTGGGCAAAACTGGCAGTCTAAAATCTTATCCAGCATGCAGTTGGCACTGTTGTAAATAAACAAAGACAAGATTCCTGCCAAGAGAATTAACATGGCTATTGAGCACATGGAACACTCTAAAAGCCCAAACAGCTTCCTGAAACATATGAAAGAAAACAATCAGAAAAAGAAGGAAGTGAAAGAAAAAGCTATCTGGGCTCAACAGAGTTCAGCCTGCTCCACCCAGCAAAGCACATTTTGTGAGACTCAATGGAGGGAGCCTGAGCTCCTAGAACCTACTCCCTATTAATTCATGGCATAGTGGGTATAAAAAAATAAAAGACCCCTGGACTGTGAAACAAAGCAAAAGACATTAACCATGGCCAGTCAACATTTCAAAGAGGTTTTTTGTCTGTTTTTATTTGTTTTTTTGAGTACCAAGGATTGAACTCAGGGGCACTCAACCACTGAACCACATCCCCAGCCCTATTTTGTATTTTCTTTAGAGACAGGGTCTTACTGAGTCGCTTAGTGCTTCGCCATTGCTGAGACTGGCTTTGAACTCTCTATCCTCCTTCCTCAGCCTCCTGAGCCACTGGGATTACAGGCATGCACCACCGCACCTGGCTCAAAGAGTTTATGAAAGAAGACCCTTAGATAGCAAAAGTCTGAGGAACTAGCATAATGGGTGAAAGATAGCTTCAGCCCACCAAGTGATGATTGACTCCTGGGATCTGGAATCCATGCATCATATCCATTTTCTCACTGCTGAGGATCAACACCCTGCAACTAACTACAGGAGACCCAGAAGGAAAATTGCTTTCCTTGTCAAAAAAGCATGTTTTTTTTTTTTTTTTTATTCTCAGTTGACCTTTGGGGAAACAATGAAAAGCAAAAATCACTGTCCTATTTTGTAAATAAAGGCCCCAGTGACCTGTTGTTTGGGCAAAGGTGAAAGATTAATTCACAATAAAGCAACCAGTGTCACAACAGAGAAAAGAGTAAACAGAGAATAGAGAAAACAGATCACCTTGGAGGCCAAGCCAACATGCTGAGTCTCACAGGAAGTCAGAGAGGGTGAGTGAGAACTACAACACTGTGATGCCTTATGCTTCCAGACTGAAAAAAAATGAAAAAAGAACTTTGGCCGTGAAATAGGATAGCATAGACAACTACACATGAAACAACGCGTGGCTTCAATGGCAAACACAAATCCCACAAAGAAAATCTTGCATGAAAGAAGATGAGCACCAAAAAACAATATTAAATGATTCCATTTAGATAAAGTCCTAAAATAGCACTGATCAAGGTGGCAAGAAGTGAGGATAACAGCCATCTTCTGCAGTTCGGATCAAGGAGAGGTTCTGGGCTGTGGGGTCCCTTCCTTTCCTTGAATCACATTCCCTGAGCTTATCATCTGCATGCTTTTGTGATATGTGTGTTATACTTCAATAAATATTTTTTTAAAAGGACAATGTTGTTGGAACTGAAGGGAAACAGTCAAACTTAAACTAGTAGAAATATAAATTAGAGTCTTTTATGGTGAGCAATTAACTAGTATTGTCAATATTGATTGTTCCAGAAATCCCCTATGAAAAAAGACCTTTCTATGAATATTTAATAAATCCTAGTTAAATAATTAATAAGAAATAAATATATATGGATGAGAATATGTATGCTGACAATGATAACCCACATTTATTCATACATCTGTGTATAGACTCATTGCAGTTATGTTTTTTTTAAGAAGGGAAATTTGAAAACAATCCAAATGTCTCACAATGGGGAGTAATTTAAATTAATTTCAATGTATCTATAAATTGGAATGATTGATGCTACAAAAATAGATAATTAAGGGAAATAAATAGGTTAAAGGATTTTATAATAGTATACTCATTATACTATTTTCTAAAAAGTGAAGGATTTAGATAACATACACCAAAATGTTAACACATGGGTAGAGTGTTATAGCTAATTTATTTTATTACAATTCTATTCATGTGTTTTTTCCAATGCCCTTATTATGAATATTCATTACATATATAAGTAGACAATGAAAAAGAAAGTTTTCTGCAAACTTTAGCTCGTGCCCGTGGAGTATAATAGCAAATAAATGAGATGATTGTCTACAAATCAAAGACTCCAAATTTCTCAGTGAATATAATAGTTCTGCAGCTAATTGATCTTTCTAGGACCTAAGATTGCAGGGGTCACTCTACAGACATGATCTGGAGAAGAGATTAACTGGAAAGTACTCTTTCCCTCTTCTCCCATGTCACCTTAGCCCTAGACACAGATCTTTCCCAGTAAGCTCTACTCACAAATTAACTGAATCAATACTAAGAGCAATACATGGATTTAAGGTTTATCCAATTTTAAAGACAGTTTATTAAAAAACCTGAATGTATTACCTTTGAAGAGGAATATTATGATATCAGTTCCCTGAAATGAACAAATTATATTCCATGCATATGTGATTATGTCAAAATAAATCCTGCTATTATATATAACTAAAATGCACTTATAAATCATTTTAAATAGTTTAATGTTTATTACCTTAATTTAAACAACAAAAAATGATATTAGTTTCCCCTAAAGTCTTTTTGAAACAAAATTACCGTACTATAAAGTATTTAATTTTATACAATGTCCCCTAAATTCTTTCCTCTATGAAATAGTGAATCCTCTTCCTAGAAATAAAGATTTCAATGGATAATATTATCTATATACTAAATAATATGCCCTTTACATAGCCCCAAAATGGAAAAACCAGTGTTCACTAACTAATGAATTGATAAAGAAAATATGGTACATATATACGTAAGAGGATACTTTTCATAAAAAAGAAAGAAAGAAAGAAAAAACCCTATTATTTGTGATTAAATGGATGGAACTGGAGATCATCATGTTAAACAAAATAAGCCAGACCCAGAAGACAAATACTGCATGATTTCACTCATATTTGGAATCTGAAAAAGTTGATGCTATAGAAGATAAGAGTGGAGTGGTGGTCACCAGAGGCTGGAGGGCAGGGGAAGGGGTATGGGGAAAGGCTGGCAGGGTACTAAGTTGTACTAAATGGCAGTAAGAAGTTCTAGTGAGCTATTGCACAATAGAGTAACAATAGATAATGAAACTGTACTATATATTTCAAGAATCTGGAAGAAAGGGTTTCGTATGTTTTTACCATAAATAAAAGATAAATGTTTGAGGAAATAGATATGTTTCACTGATTTAAACATCACACAACATACACATGAATTAAAACATCACAAGTTAATCCGTAAATATGTATAATTTTTATGGTTTTGTGTACCAGTTAAAAAGAGATTTAAAATATAAATTATGTGCTCTTATTTCTGACTAAACTGATTTGTAAATTTCTACTCATTGCTATACAAGAAAATTTAGTTTTACTATGGAAATTGTCTTCAGATCAATTTCGTTGTCCCATTGAAAACAATCTGTAATATCATTGTGAACAGACTTGGAATAAAAACATTATTTCTTTTCATCGATCATTTTGTTTTAAATAGAGGAAACATTTTAATATTTTACCACTGAAATCATATCATCCTTTATTTGAAAATAATAAATGGGTCACTTAGCTCATTTTATCATGAAGGATATTGTTGGCATTAAAGGATTACTTTTAAGAAATGTTCCCTTTTCCTCTTCTCCAAACACAAAGCACTGTCTTCCGACTTCAGACTCAGGTTCCTGTTGTGTGTGCACGTGTGCATGTTAAGTACATAGTAGACGGGATTTTTGTTGTTGTTTTTGTTGTCTTTAAAGAAAAATGCATTTTAGATGAATACCCACCAGGTGGCAATGTAGCACCAAAATCTACCAAGTTAAAGTCGCATGTTTGCAACCAGATTATGTTCCAGCCCAAGAAAATACCAAACACATAAATAAATAGTTTCATACTTACCAAATAAATACTTTTATTCTATTTCAAATAAGGATACTAATGGTGAAGAACACATGAAACTATAAAATATCCAGTATATTTTTGCTTGTTTTTCCTCTGGGCTTAACATGTTTATTAAGCATATTCTATGCACCAGGATCGTTGAATATACACAAAACTCTGTAGTTCATGAAACCTAATGTTAGAATATAAAACAATTACATATTTCAACATAATTAGATTAAATTTATTACATCAATTATTTCTCACTGGTAAGTAGCCTGTTATTAACAAATGAGTAGGGCTGAAAAAACAAAAGCAAAAATTGAGGGATTTGAAGTCTCCTTGACTCCCACTGTTCTCAAAATTGCAATTTGTGCTATTAACCCATGGCCCCAGGATATGATAAACCTGGTGACTTGGGTTATGCCTTTTGTCTGCTTGAGCTCCACAAATAATGTGCTTGGACTTAAGGGTTGAGTAAAATAGATAAAATAGTAGTGGCCGCTTCTGGAAAAAGCAAATTGACTGTTATCAAGGGCATATGGTTCCTATACTACAATCTTAGGTGAGTTCTGAAAAGTGTTAATTTTGTATGAGCCTCAGGTACCTGGATCATGCTGAAAAGTAAACTAAAAGAGAAGTGATGACTTGTCTTTTTGTTGGTCCTATTAAGAACTTATTCCCCAAGCAAAACTGATAAACACAAGAAGAAAAATAGAAAAGAAATCATTTTGCAAAATTTAGAATCTTCTATACGTTCTTGTTTACAGATTATTTAATTAAACCTAAACTCTTAGGTATTGAGGTTATAAAAGTATCAAAGAACATGTAGCATTTGAATAATGTTAATTTGTTTTGAAAAAGTTGTCTATTTATTTTATCCTAAAATTTTCTTTAAAAATCTGTAATGTTAGATTTAATTTAAAATAGCAAGAAAATTCCCAATGGTGGAATTATTCATTTGGGGGTTAAAGTTAATCGTTTTTTCAGTATGTTTCCTTTTCTACTTAGTCTTTAAAGCCGGTGTTTCCTCTAAAAAAGGAATAGCATTACCCATACATGGGGCATTAGTCTTCAGTGGCCAGGACAGATGGACATCTTTTACAATAAGCACAGATCCTGCCTAGAGATGCTTCTAACCAGTACCCTAAATCATTATTATACCCTGAGCAATGGTAACCCCAAGAGAAAAAGTCTTTGTGTTATTTAAGTGTATTGAGAACATATCATGCTATGGGAGCCATTGACAATGACCAGTTAGCATGTATAAATAATGCCCAGAATTTTAAAACTGAAGTATATATCAAAATTGGTAAACAATTAAGTAAACATGGGTTAATAGCACAAATTGCAATTAAGCAAACAATTACACACACACACACATACACAACACACATACACAAAGACAGAGGTACAAAGACACACACATACTATTTTATTCAGGAATAAGATAACATAAAGCATTATTAATGTTTTTCTATAACATGTTTGTCCTTTGGAAAAAGGTTTTACTAAATACTTGAATCCTCCTGGCCTCACAAAAGAGATTATTTTCTTCCTTTTTTTTTTTTTTTTTTTTGGTACCAGAGATTAAACCCAGGAGCACTTAACCACTGAGCCACATCCCTAGCACTTTTTATTTTTTTATTTTGAGACAAGGTCTCACTAAGTTGTTTAGGGCCTCACTAAGTGCTAAGGCTGGCTTCAAACTCATGATCCCCTGCCATGGGCTCCTGAGCCTCAGTGGATTACACTATCCCTGGATTTTCTTACTTTCTTTTGAAGCATTCATATTCAAATAGTAAACACAGTGTGTGTATAGAAGGGATAAGAAATGAAAAGAATATACCAGAAGAAAATTCCCAATTTCATTTAAGACTAAGAAAATAATAAATGGTATTAACAAATGTTTAGCAAACGCTTATTTTGTCACAGTCATTGTATCATATGCCTCATATAAGGTAAAGCTCTACAAAATCAATAGGAAGTAGTTGGTAATACATGCCCATTTTACTGATGACGAAACTGAGGCTTCATGTGGTTAGTATGAGACAGAATAAGAATGGAACATGTCTATACTATTGTTCAATATTAATAGTTCAGACTTCTCAAGGACTGATTATGTGCCAGGCACATGACTAAACACTACGTGCATGCTTTCATTCAACTCATAAAACAACTCCAGGCAACAAAGTATGAATTAAGAAGAAAGTATTGAAAAATCAAAAGCCAAAAAGACTTTATATTCTTATGAGACTTCCTTCAACTTTCTGAAAAGTTTCCATACAGCCTAGGAACATTATCAAGAGACTTCAGAAAATAAGTGTTTGTTATCCTAGTGTTTGTATTTCTAGGAAGCTAGCCCAAGAAAATAGCCAACAATGTTGAGATAGATTGATGGTTAAGGATGGACATTCTTTGTAATATGATTTCTAACAGTGGGAATAAGTCCTTAAGTTAAATATACAACAAGAGGGAAATAGTTAATAAGTTGTGTAAAATAGTATGAAATAGTTAAACATTTTCAAGGAACATTTAATCGTTTGGGAAAATGATTATGAGGAAATGGAAGGTAAAAGAACAGGATACTATGTTAGGTCCAATTCATTTGTGTTTCTAGATTTTTTTTTCAATCCTGTATAACAAATACATACCATAAGCGGATTCTCACTGAGGCTCTGGGACTTGTACCTAGTTTCAATGTCAGTATTGCATTCTTCATTTTGGCAATAGGACTAGTGCTCATTTTTGCCATTTTTGTGCAAAAACAAACCTTATTAGTAAATATATATTCTTCTTCCATAATCATTCCTTTCTTCTGCCAGTACAATAATCCCCAAAGTATACTCAGGCTCTCATTTCTTGGATTCAGTTCAAATTCTCTAGATGATTTCTTTCAGCATTATCTACTTTTGCCTATTCTTGAATGCATGTTGCTCCTATCACTTCATTTCTTCAGTAGCAATCCATGTTTTCTAATACACTGGCATAAAATAATCAGATCACTGCTTCTTAATCTTTAAAGAGAATATTAATTTACTTAATGGGTCCGAGGTGATGCCTGAGATGCTACACTTCCAACTCCTAAAATATATCAAAGCTGCTGGTCCCCAGAACACTCTTGAGTGGCAAGAGACTAGAGTTAATCCTAGAAACATTGCAGATGTCAATACATCCTGCTCCAGTCCCAAAGACTCCCTCCTGCCTTGTGCAGTCTCAGAATGAGAACATCTGAGTGTCAGAATTTCCCGAGGTCCCTAGTTAACATGCAGATTTCAATGTTCTATGCCAAACCTAAATTTTTTCATGTAAAACCCAAATATATGTATTGTTTCAAATTCTGAGATGACTTATAGGTTAAAAAAAAAAAGAGCTTCGCAATCTCTTAATTTTTGATTTGACTGTTGAGGTATTTCAGGTAGTGCTAGTTCTTCAGCAAACATCCCTTTCTTCCTCTTCTGGGATTCTCAGCTAGATGACATTACAGAACTGCCATTGTCCTTAAAAGTGAGTATGTGACTGTGTCCTATTGGCATGTGAGCAAAGTGACACAGGCCATTTCTAGAATGGGTATTTTCAGAAACCATGTGCCGTCTTCCTTTAATAGTCAAAGGCAGATGACAAAGGCCCTAGGAGATGGTGAACCAAAAAAGGAAGGAGCCTGGGTTCCCAAATGAACAGCTGGAAGGCAGATGCCCACTGACAAGGAACATGTGCAGTGGCCTGTTACTTGAGTGAGAAAAAAACATACGTGTGTTCAAGCCATTATTCATTTGGGGGTGCAATGTAATATCAGTAAATACAATTAGAACTCAGACACCAAGAGAAGTTTGGATTTTTTCAAGCTGCTTTCCATTTCTTCCATTGATCTGTTCTTTTTGTTTTTTGTTTTTTCTTTTCTTTTTTTTTTTTTTTTTTTTTAAT
>NW_025999982.1:21951152-21991350 GCF_001458135.2 Marmota marmota marmota
TTTTTTTTTTTTTTTTTTTTTTTTTTTTTTTTTTTTTTTTTTTTTTTTAATAGGGATTGAACTCAGGGGCCTTAACAACTAAACCAGATCCCCAGCACTTTTTTTGTATTTTATTTAGAGACAGGGTCTCACTGAGTTGCTTAGAGCCTCACTAAGTTGCTGAGGTTGGCTTTGAACTATCGATGATCCTCTTGCTTCAGCCTCCCAAGTCGATGGGATTACCAGTATACACTACTGCTCTCAGCTGTTTTTTTTTTTCTTTTTCATTCCTTCTCTTTCATTAGTTGAATACTTTTATTATTCTATTTATCTCCCCTATTGACTTAATATTTTGTCTTCTTTAAATTATTTAATAGTTGTAAATATACATCTTTAATTACAATCTACCTCCAAATACTGCATCACATGTAAGAAAAGGAGCTTATAACAATACATTACAATTCTTTTCACCCATCCTTTGGGCTACTGTTTCCATATTTTTTTACTTTTGTATAGGTAATACCATAACACATTGGTACTTTTTTTTCCTTAAAGCAGCTATCTCTTAGAGCAATTAAAAATAAGAAAAAAAAACTCTGATTTTATCTAGACAACCCATTTCTGAGCTCTCTGAAGGAACTTGTCTAGAGTAAGAATGGCAGAAACTCCAGTCATGGTGCCAGGTTCTTACTTTTTTGGAAAGGAAGAAGGAAGATGCATTAGTTCAAGAGGAAGTTCAAAGGGTGGATTTTTTTTTTTTTAATACTCAAACCCCTGTGAAGAATGCTGCATATAGTTAAGAAACATAATAGCTGAGAAATTCACCTAATTACAAATATTGAAATGAGTCATTTCAGCATCATGCAGGTCAGAGTAAAACTCACAATAGGTTTGAAAACAAGTGCAGCTTATAGAGCCTAGTGCTTAAGGGATCAGTTTGGGAAGGCAGACATCTGTTTGAACTTGGTCCATCACTTGTCCACTTTGTGATCCTGACAATGTTATTTTACCTCTCTGTTCTCCCAACCTAAAATGAGAGCAATAGTACTGATTCACAGATTTGTTAAGGAACCAGTGAGATCTTTCAAAAAAAAGAGCTTATCATGTGTCTTGGCACACAGATCCCAGAAAAATGCTGGATTTAAAAAGTATATTACAAGGATATAGAGGCAGACAGAGGACACAGTGACAAAATGAATAAGAAAGTGGTTAAAAAAAGGGAGGGGTCATATATGAATGGAGGGGCAATAAGCTTACATGAAGCCTTTAGGTTGGAAACCAGAAAGGACTGAGCTAATTGAAGTGAAGAATTATACCATACATTGAAGAGAAAAATTAGCAATGAAGATACTTACAGATGGGTGTGAGTTGGGGATTAAGGTAGATACAGGGAGGTGAACCAAGAAATTAATAGAGAAAAATATCGTTTTAACTGGAGTGGAAAGGGAGGACAGGCAGAGGTACAGAGATAAATGAAAGGAACAAAGACCCTGAAGCTTTTGAGAAAAATAAATGTCCAATCCTCTCAAAAACAGAGCAATTGAGTTCATCTGTTAAGAGTCCAGGAGAATGTTGATTATGTTCTGACTCCCTGATAGTTACTCCCCTTAGGCTCAATACTTTTCATTGCACATACAAAGAGAGGTGGATGGAAATAATGATAATGGGGATGAGGAAGAAAGTGGGATACAGCCATAAAGAACTTGTGTAAACAATATCTTGAGAGAGGTCACTGTATATTTTTCATAGTAATCTGCAAATCACAGATTTTTACAAATAAATAATTAGGCCCAAAGCCCTTATAGAAATAATACTGATTGATTGATATAAAAGGAATTAAGCCTGTTAGGGTCTGTAAACATGTCAAGATGGCACCTGTTATTTTGCCAGAGGGAGTGGTTTGTGAAGTAACGCCAGCGAGCCATTAAGTGTTGAGATTCCTTATTGGTTGACTTCTGTATCTAGTTTATGTTAATTAAGATAAGCTGTGTGTAATGTATATATACCCCTCCTGTCCTACAATAAACGGCTCCCACTCCTGCTGTATCGATCTACACAAGTTGCTCGTCATCCCCCGGTTATTTTGCTGCAGCCGGACTGCAGAATAAGCCCCCACAGCTCTTACAAAGAGCTTTAGGAGCTTACTTGAAGTTCCATAGGTAGCAGTCATAGAAATGATCTATAGCACCGCCTTCTTGTTTCTGGAATTTCTATGGTTGTTTCTAAATGGATGCTAGTGGGAGGCCTCCCTTATGTGGTGAAATAAAATTAAATGTTAATAATTAAAAAGAAGAAAGTGTAATTTCAATTTTAAAAGAAAAAAAAGAATTGAAAATACAGTGATTCTGATGAAGCGTAACAATGTAACCCATATTCACAAACCAGAGAGACCTTTTGAGAGCGTGTACACCAAATTTTTGGAAAAAGTCAAAGCAACAACCAATTTAAATTAGCTTAATGATGACCAGAACTTCACTCTATGTCACTCCATTAAACTTTGAGTACATGGCACAGGACCTAGAACATAACAGCTTATTACTCAAAGATTTTTGAAAGCACAATTGAATAAATGATATGTACAGAACTATAATGAATGCAATATCAAGACAAGCGCAAATATGATGGCAATAATTAGACGTGGTACAATTCAATGTGGAGAACTACATTTCTGAGGATACAAAAACTGACAAAACATTTTAGTGAATCATTACCTATTTTGTTTTCTCCCTGAACCTTCTTCTCTTGGAAGTACTTTCTCATAAAAATGGGTTTCTGGAAAATGTTTGCTTCGTGACTTTTTTTTCTTATTAATCCTAGCTGCAGCTGATTGGACCTAAATTGGGTCAATCACACTCTCCTCCCCAGATTTGGAACAGAGACACAGATTCCATCTACCTAAGAGGCGAGATGTACAGCACACGGGCTATGGGCAAACAACTCTTTCCATGAGCAATGGGGAACACAGAAATTCAAACTAGTAAAAAGGGAAATAAAGCATAGTTGAATGAGAGAAATGAAGCCTAAATTCCAGACAGCATTTTAGTCCTTCCAGAGGTCCAACTTTATTCCTTTTCCATTTTTGATTTTTAAGTAACATAAATTTAATGAGCTGAGGGTATAGCACTGTGGTAGAGCACTTGTCTGGTATGTGCTAGGACCTGGCTTCAATCCATAGCAGTACAAAAATAAATAAATAAGTAAAGGAATAGCATTTAATGATAGCTATACAATGTAGTTTAAACTACACAAGAATACTAGTAATAGGTATGTTATTCAACTTTTTGTTGCTGTGACCTAATTACCTGACAAGAACAACTTCCAGGAGAAAAACTTTATTTTGGCTCATGGTTTCAGAAGTCTCAGTCCATGGTCAGTTGGCTCTATTGCTTTGGGCCTAAGGTTAAGGCAGAATGTTGTGGCAGAAAAGCACATTGGAGGAAAGCTGATGAGCTCATGGCATCCAGGAAACAGAGAGAGATTAGGAGCTGGAGACAGATATAGTTTTAGGTCCCAGAGAACAACTTCCTTCAGCCACATCCCACTTGCCTACAGTTACCACCCAGTAGTCTATTCAAATTATTAAACCATCAAATGGATTTATCTACTGATGAGGTTGCAGCTCTTATGATCCAATCTTTTCACCTCTGAACATTGCTACATTGCCTAACACATAGGTTATGGGGGGAAATTTTTAAATACAAACCCTAAGAGCAGATATTATTATTATCATTTCAATTTTATAATTGAGAAAAAATGAGACACTGCTTAACATTATTATAAATAATGTTATATGTTTGGTATAAGGTAAAGATGAGATTTAGAATCAGGAAGAAAGACTTCCTTCCAAATTTCTGGTATTAACTTGTCTGCATACTTTCTCAAAGAGGTTTCTATAAAATACCTCTACATAAATTATTGAGATACATATACCCCTATATGAGTTCTGTGAGATACAGATACCCCTATATAAATCCCCCCTTTTGCATATAGTGTATTGAGTTGTCTAATTTCACTTGTAAGCAAGAGTAGTAACACAAATCAGAAACTTAATGATCTGCCAGAGAAGATATTTCTAAATCTATATTACTATAATACAAAGTAAAATGCAGTAGCTCTTATGAAAGTTATAAACAAAGCTATTCAGAAATACCAGTTAGTTTTTAGCTTGTGGTGGAGCAAAAAAGGGACAGGAAAAGTGGCAGGTAAGGTAAACATTTTGATGAAGAGTTTGCCTCTGAATCAGGGTTTTTGCTATTTCAAGCAAAAGCATGGTGAAGAAAAGAATATTTATATAGAAAGAATGGACTGTAAAAAGACATATAAAATGAATACATCAAGGATGTAATAAGAATATTTAATGGGACTTTATTGTAGGAGCTCCATTGTGGATGGAATACAGTTTCTGATAATGAGAGGCCCTGAATGTCTTCTATAGGGAGGGCATGAATTTTAAACTGTCTAAGAAATAAAGGTTTATTTAAGGTTAAAGGTTTATGAGTAATCATGACATCACTAGCACTTTGTTTTACACAGATCTCACCATCAAGGAAGCAAAGTTAATATGGAGAAAAGATGGAGAAATCTGTAAGTAGAAATGTTATGTAGAAAATTGGTGCAATGAATCAAGTCTTTGTTGGTGAGTATTAAAGTAAAGCAAAAGAAAGAGCTTTATTAAGTCATATATTTGAGATGAATTTATGAGGTAAAAATAGTATATAAAAGAATGAGGAAGGACTGAAGGAAGTGAAGGGTCATTAACAAAAGCCCTATGATTTCTAACTTAACATGTAAGTGGAAGATGGCACATTAACTGAGATGGAACATAAAATCAACCCTGGTGTCAGGTGAAAATTGCTTTTTTCGAAAGTATTAGATATAGAAAACTGGATATTTACCATATGTTTTTTGAAACATTCATGACTGCTCAAAACTAACTTTAATTCATTTTTTCTTTAATTAGATGCCCTTTTTTACTTGCTCATTTGCATTTATAGTGATTTCATGTATTTTTTTAATCTTCCTTTTTTATTAGTGTACTACAGTTATACATGACACTGGGGATCATTTTGATATAATTATATAAGCATGAAATATAATTTGCTCCAATTCAATCCCCAGTACTTTCCCTCTCCCTCCCTTCCCCCTGTTCCCTTTCCTCTGTTCTACTGTTCTTCCTTCTATTTATTTACAGTTATTTTTTTAATTAATGATATATATATATATATATATATATACACACATATATATGTATATATATATATGTAAATGTGGAATTCACTGTTATATATAGTTATATATGCACATAGCTTCTTTTTTCCCCTTAACCTCATTCCTCTGCTCTACTAAATTCTCTTCTATTTTCATAGGATCCCCCACCTTTTTCTTTTATTTTGGTATAGCTTCTCCATATGAGAAAAAACACCCAAACCTTGACTTTCTGGATCTGGCTTATTTCATTTAGCATGATATTCTCCAGTTACATCCATTTACCAGACAATGTCATAATTCATTCTTCTTTATGGCTACATAAAACTCCATGGTATGTAAATAGTACAATCCTTTATCCATTTATCTGCATCTGAGCTGGTTCCACAACTATACTATTGTGAATTGCACTACAATAAACATTGATGTGGCTATATTATTACAGCATGCTAAGTTTAGATCTTTGGGGTATATACCAAGAAATGGGATAACTGGGTCACATGTTTGTTCCATTTCTAGTTTTTTGAGGGATCTTCATACTGCCTTCCAGTGAGGTTGCACTAATTTGCAATTCTACCAAAAATGTATGAGTATATTTTTCCCTCACATCCTCACCAATATTTATTATTATTCATATTCTTGATAATTGCCATTATGACTAGAGTGAGATGAAATGTCAAAGTAGTTTTGATTTGCATTTCCCTGATGGCCAGAAATGTTAAACAATTTTTCATATATTTGTTGACCATTTGTATTTCTTTTGAGAAGTGTCTGGTTAGCTCTTTTGCCTACTCTTTCATTGGGCTACTTGCTTACTTGGTGTTAAGGTTTTGAGTTTTTATACATTCTGGATATAATACCTTATCTGAGGAACAGTTGGCAAAGATCTTCTCCCATTCTGTAAGCTCTCTCTTCACATTTTTGTGCATAGTTTGATGAAGTCCTACTTACTGAATCTTGGCTTTATTTCTTGAATTTTAGGAATCTTGTTAAGGAGGTAAAGAACTTTGAAAATGCTCACATTTATAACTAAATCTTCTTGTAACCTAGATAATTGCTCTTCATTTGGCAATAAAATAATTAAAAAGTATGATAAAGTGATTTATAATTCCCTCAGGAGATTATGAGGCTCCCCCTCTCCTGAGTATACCAGGTTGCAGGTAATGGGTGACAGCAAATCCATATAGGTTTAGAGGAGACCTTTAATAGATGGGTCAGGACTTGATTCTAATGGTGTATGTTAAAAGGGTAAGCAAAACTCCACACCCACTAACTGGGATCCCAGGGAGCAAAGGCTAATGTAAAATCATGGAAAGTAGCCTCAGGCAGTCTTAAACACAACAGAATAATCAAACATGACATAGAAAGCATCTGACAACTTCTCATTTCCCTCAGAAGGACGGAAAGGGCACTGGTGATCATTACCAGGAAAAATCAGGGTGTGGAACAAATTTGGGGTGCCATCAAAAGACAGAGGCTGAATCAGCTGGGCAGCTGCATCTCAGGGACAAGAAGAGAGGAGTGAGAAAGAAGACCAGGAAGTCCCTCACCAACCAAGATGTTGCTTAAATCCTCTCCGAATTTAGGGAGAAGCAGCAGGAGAAATTTGAGCTACATTTTAAATGAAAAGTAAGACAATTTACACATGCATTTGATGATTTATCAGTATATATTTGGGAGGACATTTAAGCTGCAAGATTTATTAAAATGAACATTTTATAGAGCTATAGTGTATTATTAGATATACTATGAGTTATAAAATATTTTATAATACTACTTCACTATATGAATATTATCACTCACATTTTTTTCATTTCTGAGAGTCCAAGTTCAAGAAGATTTCTAAATGATTTACCAAAGATCTTGCTAACTATATAGCCACCATTGTTCAAAATATCTAAATAGATATTTATGTTAACAATGGTAATAATTTTTCTAAGCACTGAGTACACTTGGGAAGAAGAGGGATGGGTGCATGTGAAATAACAGAGTTTTTCTCACCCAAGAAATAGGTCAGATGAAGTCCCCAGAAATAGTGTGATTGAAGCCAGTTATACAAATAAGATACAAAACAAAAATAGGTTTCATTATGGCTATATATAGGAGTTGAAGCAGGTTTGGAGGAAACCAATATATTAGAAAAACATGATATATTTCATCTGGGTGGCAGTAGGGCATACTTATCTTTAAAAAAAAGAGCTAATTATGTGGTCAAGAAAGTAGACATACTCTGTATAATTCCAGAGGAAAACACAGAAGTAGATTTTAGTTGACTGTGAAGGATGACTCTCTAGCCATTTAATGCTACCCACACTTACATGGGTGGCACTCTGTGCCACTTGAGAACTAAAAGACAACCTAGAGGTTGTAGAAGGCATCCCTTCTATAGTGAGAGAGGCCATCAGCTTTGATAGCCTCTAAGCACCCAATCCTCAGGCTTTCTATGAATGCATATTGAATTTAGCTTGCTCAATAATACTTAATGCTGTCATAACATTTTAAACATAGTCAAATAAAATTTAAAAATGTTAAGGACTTCAGCTATTGCAGTTAGGGGTACCAGTGTTACTGGGGTAAAACAAAATACTTCTGTGTCTGAAGAGAAGACAGACAAATTCTAAGACACTGTGAGTTTGTGGGAAGCCTACATGCACATAAGCCTTCAGAATGCATACAACCATGATTTCCTGACCTCGATGTGCTGACAGTCAAGAAAAGAGCCATAGTTAAAAAAAAAAAACAAACAAAAAAAAACACATTTGCTGAAGATTCTCATTGAATGGGTGTGAAACCCACACCTCTTTACTGTTTGTGGCAAAGCTACCATATACCATGAGGCTTATAAAAACTTCTATTTAACCTGTAACGTGCTTTAGTATTTTTAAAATTCTAATACTTTTAAATATCTAAAATCCAATGCCACCCTTTAAAAATGAAAATATATAAGCAGATAAGAATTTTTAGGTTTCAGTCAAATTCAAGTGTTAGTTCACTCACTAGTTAGGTAATTTAAAAGAAAATTCACCTATGCAGTATTCAGGAAAACACACTAAATACTTAAGGACACAACCAGATGGATGTGACCTAATATTTTATCTGGGTAAGAATGTAAATTACAAGTCTCAACATCCACACAAAAGCAAGAAAGGTGCCAGGTCTCTGATATGCAAAGAACAGCCTGTCAGGGTCAAGCACCTGTTCTCCCTTGTCCAGCCTTTCTCTGCTCTTTATCACAAAGGACAGATTGATCCCTGCAAGCTGATCCCCCAAACTTCCATATCAGCTTGAATCCTCCTTGATTCAGCCAAGAGAAGACTCTAGTGAGAAGAAGTAGCCAGGATATTTTCATCCTCTCTGTGTGTTTTAGGTGGTATCTCCAGCAGATTTGTGTTTCCTCGTGGCTTCCAATGCCCTCTGCTAATGATAGAGAGGCCATCATGGTCTCCTGGTATGTCTGTATTCTGGGCTCCTGGAGCACTGCCTTCTCCCTTGGTCCATGCTGCCTAGGGGGCCCCACTGCTTATTGCAGTGGTAGCTTCCTGCTGCTGCTAATCTCCAGGAGTGACAGAAACAACACTGTTTCAGGCATACTGGGGAATGCTATTGATGTATATTGGTATATTGTGTCTATGTATGATTATTCAACAAGAACCCCACAATTATGTATAACCTCAATGCATCCAAGAAAAGTTACAGAAGAAAACAACAACAACAAAAATGAACAAGATCAGCACTAACACCTTGAAAAGAGAGGATGCTTGGTATGTTTAGAGTAAGAAGGAGAAATTGTGCCTGGAGTAGAGAGCACCTGGAATAAGATCAGACACACAAGGTCATATCTTGTGAATAAATATGCATTAGTCAGGTGAGTGTCACTAATGCATCAACTTGGTGTCTCAACCAGCATTTTTTCAATAATAAGAATAAAATACAACATATCTGTGCATTTTTGTTTCTTCCATCTCACAGAACATTTACTGGTAGATATCACAACATTTTAATAAATAAGACACACAGAGAAGCTTGTTATGGACCAAAGTTCCTATGTCTATTAGCAAATTATGATTATTTATGCTTTCTTGTCACTTAAAATATGTTTTAGTTTTTCATTTCTTGCTTGATTAAATAATATGAATATCATAAATTTCCATAAGTTAACTTAGAATTTCGCTGGAAGAGAATCTTCTTTTTTGCCAAAATTAGTATGGAATGATAACTATTCTTAGAGCATTCAGATTTATGTAAGCTACACAGTAAATTATGCAACCAGTCAATATTTAGTAATTATTCACTCACAAAAGGCTTAATATCTAATATATTTAAGATAAAATCTGATTCAAAACGTATAATCTAATAGAAAAGCTATGATGTACATGTGAATAATTAAAAGGAAGACTATGAGAAGTGTTAATTCAGTCAAATTGAGAAAATATTGTTAAAAGTTTAAATGTAATGAATTATTTCAGTCTGGGTTAATCAAGGATGGTTTCATGGAGTTAATGACATTTGAACTTGGCCTTGAAGAGTAGGAGAATTCTTCAGGCACAGATAGACTTGGAGAACAGTAATTAAGGAAGTATAAACAACACCAGTGACTGAGCTTCTTAATAGTAGTTTCCTGTTTATGACATTTGACCTTAGCCCTGATATAACACTGGATCCCTCCTGCTAGATAGCTTAGTAAAGTTATTCTGAAATATCACTCATTAACTATTTACTAAAACTTATTCACTAAATTATTCTATGTGTAACTCTTTCTGGAGGATATAAATAAGAGTAAGATGTAGTATTATAAATAATTCTAGATGCTCACTGGAATACAATTTTAATATAGCATTATAATATATGTCTGCCTATATATGTGTCTGTATGTAAATATGTATATATATATATATATATATATATATATATATATATATATATACACATATACAAAAATATAGGCAATATAGATACAAAAACATACTTTTCAAATGTAACCCAAATGTATATGATTGAATAAGTTTAATGTATCTACAGACAAATATATAGGTATGTATATCAGTATCTAGCTATCTAACTGTGTATATGTGTGTGCTTTGGTCATATTGTATAGTAACTGTTTAATTTAGAATTCTCACTTTTATAGGTTCTTCTTCCCAGCTCATGTTTATAGGACATCTGTAAGTACTATTGAATTTCTTAGTAGAAGTATGTCTGTTCTTGCTCACTATTTCAGACCAGTACCTAATCTTGTATCAATTACTCACATTATCTCACATGTCCAGGAGGAATTTATATCAAGGTTTGTAAGCTATCTAACAAATGCATTCATGCCTCTGTAAGATATAGCCAGCCATTTTAAAATTTTTATATAATTGAGAATCTTGCAGGCAGTTTATCTTACTAAGGATATAAGAAATATAAATCTTAGCACAAAAAAGTACAATATAGTACTATAGCTATATATGCAAAAAGTTCTAATATATATACAACTTCAAGTTTTATTTTCAGATTGGTATTCAGTTCTAAATTGTGTCATATATATACACAAACAGCTCATTTCACTCTATTAGATAAAAATGGCAAACAAATGAAATCTTACAAAACACTAAGATTTGATTTTAATAATATTATTATCCCTTTTCACTAAACACATCTACATAAACACTAAAAACTAGATGAGTTTTGGTGGAGCAAACACAATAGCAATTGACATTAAGTTTTGTTTATAGCTCTTCACTGACTAAATAATTGACTTTGGAAAAGTTACTTTACATATTTGAACCCCTTTTTCCACATTTGAAAAGTGAGTTGTTGATGTAGTTCTCTTCAGAGCCTTAAAGTTATAAAAGTATTATTTTAAAAAATACAGGGGAAAAATAGAGTTTATGGTTACTTTGCTGATTATGAAGTCAATAAGTGATGCTTTTCAATCTCCTTTTAAAATTTCTTACAATTCTTTCTAAGTGGTAACATTTGCACCCAGCAAATATTGTCTGGCTATGACATGATACAGTCTTGCATGAGGTAGGCAGGCAGTCTAAATATTTGTTGATTAAATATTAGCATATTTTTGTTCCCAATACATTATTCTGTTGATAAACTAAATAAACATCTAAAATACCTGTTCAACAAAAAGAAATAAATATTTATTGTGTTATAAATCCACATGCTTTTCAAGAAAAAAAAGGGTCCTTTTTCAAAATCAAAGTTTTAAGTGCTTTATGAGTCAGATTCCTCTAAGAACCTGAAGAAAATATAATGTCCTCTTGCTAGGAAAAAAATTCACATATATAAATACATACTTAAAACTGTGTACACTGATCTGATCTATGGAAGGAACACTTTTTTCAAATGAAATATATTGAGCTAAGAGTGGCCCATACTTATAAATCCTAGTGGGTTGTGAGATTGAGACAGGAGGATCTCAAGTTCAATGTCAGCTTTAGCAACTTAGTGAAGGCCTAAGCAACTTAGCAAGGTCCTATCTCAAAATAAAAAAGGGCTGAGGATGTATGCCCTGGATTCTATTCCCTACACCAAAACAAAACAAAGAAAGAAACAACACAGAAAAGAAATTCAATGAATTAATTTGTAATGCAAATGTTGTTACTTGTGACTCTGTAGTTCATGGACTTTTTTTTTTTTTTTTGAGGTGCCAGGGATTGAACTCAGGGCACTTGACCACTGAACAATATCCCCAGTCCTATTTTTTTTTTTTTTAACTTAGAGACAGGATCTCACTGAGTTGCTTTATTGCCTCTTTTGTTGAGGCAGTCTTTGAACTCACAATCCTCCTGTCTCAGCCTCACGAGCTGTTGTCCATGTATCTTAATAATGATACACTATATATTTTTAGATGTCTAGTCATTCTTCTAAAGAAATAAAGATATTTATTTTAAGAATAAATTGTTTTTTGGAGACTCAAAAGAAGAAACATGTGGGCCTTGTGGCTCATGTCTGTAGTCCCAGTGATTTGGGAAGCCAAGGCAGGATCACCAAGTCAGCCTGAGCCACTAAGTGAGGCCCAAAGCAATTTAGGAGACCCCATCTCAAAATAAAGGTGGGGGGAAAGGACCAGGGATGTCGTTTAGTGATAAAGCACTCTGGGTTCAATTTCCAGCACAAAGAATAAGAAGGAGAAGGAGAAGAAAGAAAAGGAGAAGAAGGAGAGGAGAAAAAGAAGGAGGAAAAAGAAGAGGAGGAGGAGGAGGAAAAGGAGGAGGAGGAGGAGGAGGAGGTGGAAAGGAGGGAGGAGGACAAGAATGGGGGAGGAGGATAAGGAAGAGGAAGGGGGAGGAGGAAGAGGAGAAGAAGAAACATTTAATCCATTCCTTGACTTTCTGCAAACTCCAACTATGAGTGACACACTTGTACTGTGCTTTAAAAGATTTAAAAGGGAAAAAAGAAAGGCAAGTCACAATATAATTCTCCAAATGAAAATATACTATATCCATCAAATATTTTTGCTATCACAAAGGTTTGGCTATTAATGAGCCAATTAGCAATGCCTGCTTATCAACATGAGGGATGGGGTTGGGGTTGGGAGTACTCCAATCAAATACTGTATGGGATGATGGTGATAATTCTGAAATATAATAAGGGTTGAATAGAATAGCCAACATGGTAAGGACAGGATTATTAATATTTTTTTTTCCTTCAAGTTATTTTGGCTAGTATATTTACTTATTGAACAGTGGCTTATTTTGATATTCCACCTGAAATTAGAATCACTCTTCATACAACAGAAGGTAATCATAATTTCATCAGAACTTAAAAAAAAATATCTTCAAGGGAATAATTTCTATTTTAAATATCAGTAAACTCAATTTAATTATTTGGACTGAAATAAACTGAAGAAGTACACAAGACAGTCAATAAAAAAAAAAAAAAAAAAAAACACACACTGATCACACTGGCTGCTACAAAACTCCCAGATGGGCAGAAGGACTTGAAAGCACATCACTAGTTGAAACAATAGTCTCTCTCATTTTAGAAGACAGAAGTTAAATTGCAGGGAAAGCAAGTAAGAATACAATTCAGGATGGCTGCTTCCTAAAGTCCAGAGGCTTGTGTGATTTCTTGGAGTCCATGTGAACAACATCCCTAACAAATGCAGCTTATCAAGACCAATCTTTCCATTCCATCAGATAAGCCAACACACATACCATTTTGTGGACTCTATGTAATACAAACTGTCAAAAAATTAAAATCAGGACAGGGGTTGTGGCTCAAGTAGAGCGCTTGCCTGTGTGAGGCACTGGGTTCTATTCACAGCACCATAAATAAATAAATAAATAAATAAATAAATAAATAAAGTCTACCAAAACAACTAAAAAAATAGCTTTTTAAAATTAAAATCAACAAGGAAGAATATGAAAATACCACATAATTTAAAAATTAAAAAGAGTATGAAGAGTGAAATTAAAAAGAATGAAAGACTGTTTTGCTTCTCTATGCTGTTTTCTGAAACATTGTTACTTCTTGTGTCCAATACTACTATCTACTGTCCTCCGGCCTTGCCTTTCTCAATACTCTCTTCTTGATCTGTCACAACTATGTATAAAATCATTTCCTTCCTTCCTGTGCTGACCATGTATGTCACCTGTTACATCCCTGGACTTTATCCTTTTCTAAATTTTACCACATTTTAGCTTTCTCTTCTCATTCATGATCTCCAAAACTCTTCTCTCCCACACATCTGCTTTCAACCTCTATATCTTCAACAATAATTACAGAGTTGTAATTTCATCAAGATATTTGTTTCAAAATATAATTTATATATATATATATATATATATATATATATATATATATATTGTGTCAAGAGAGTCTTATAATTTGTTCAAATTTGGCTAAACTAGAGCATGCAAATGATCAATGAAATGTCGGTGATCTTTATCGTGCTTGGATAACCTGCCATAATATGTCTAAGAATTATTTTAAAACCATATAAGATTAAACTGAATATATGAAATTCCTATGTTGTAAGCATGAGTCAGATATATCTTATAATGCTGCTATATATTTCAGTTAATTATCTTTTTAGAATTAGTTAATTGCAAAACATAAACACAACCAACTCTATCTCAATTAAAACATTGTTTATACAAAAAAAAAGTGCATGTAAGGTACAAAGATCAGTTCACAGATGTAACAGCATGTATGATCAAAATTTACAAAGAAATTATGCTACATTGTGAGGGTCAAGTTCGTACAGTCTTTACCTGAGAAGAGAAATATTGAAACAGCATCCCTTATGATATATATAATTGTGCAGTGATTTTAAGGTGAATGAAATAAAGCATGTTTCATGATTAAGTTATTTCGTTTTTGTGCTTTAGTTTCCTTAAGAACTCTCTATTAATGAGAAAATTTCAGAAAAGTTATGCTAGAATATGCAAAATCTCAGAGCTTCTATAAGACAATAAAACATCTCCTGATACAAGCACTTTAAAATATAGCAATGGAAAATGAAACTTTGTGTGTAAAACACTGATGCAACTGCAGACTTTCAAGTATTTAGAACCAAATATCTATTCCCCCTCTAAAAAACCCAGCACTTCTCCAAATGGGATCATCACTGAAAGAAAGTGAGCTTTGTCTTTTGGTCTGTTTCTGATTGAGCTGTTCGTTTTTCTATTCCACCGACTCCTGCCTTCCTGAGAGAACACTTGGGATATATTTTCAGGATAAAATATTTCCAAGTTCTTTTGAATGTTTTGGGCCTTATCTCCAGGGTAATAATATTCTGTATGTACAAGGATCATAAAAAGGAAAAAAAAAATACAAAACAGGGGGAAATCAAGAACTACACAATGAATTAGACTAAAATGATTTTATAATTTTAGCTTGTTTCATTCTTTAATTATTCATATACTTTAAATTTTAAATAGAAAATTGCTGATGATGAATGAAAATTAGAAGGTTTTTATCATGGCACATGTATCAAGGGACAATAACTGAAAAATATTATCATTAAAGAGAATTAAATTTATTTTATTTGCTAATATATAAAATCAACTGAAAATATAAACGTTTTTTATGTCGTTAAATTTTCATAAAGATGATTTCCTTTTTTAAAAAAAACTTACAAGAATATTAGAGAATAAAAAATGCGAGACTCTTAACTACAAGTAGAAATCAATTAAAATGGACCACAAATGAAAGAGATGTAAAAGTACTGTCCTATAGATACAACACCTACTGATGTGACTTTTAGGGATTTAATTATTTTTTGAGTTTAATAAAATGCTTTTACTACTGAGCTTCTGTACACCCACCTGGGGATAATTTTTAATAAGTAAAGCCTCCTAATAAATTCTGCAAAATACAAATAAGTCATATGGCAATAGCTGGGCTTCACACTCAGTTCTGAATGTGGCTCAAATTTACTCAAATTAATAACATAGTCAAGATGAACAATTAAACAACATTTCTTCCTTCTCAATGTTCTTGGAGCTTCTAAAACTTGCCAGAAGTAAAACTAAATTGCTAACAGTGTGAGAGTTTTGGAACTCAGAGCTCAAGCCTTCTCCTTCTTGTCCAGTCTGAACTTTCTCATCTGTGAATATTATATATCTAGCCATTTATTTGTATACTTTCAGTAAATTTTGTAATTTTGACATACAAGTTTTACAACAAAAATTTCAATAGTAGTTGATTTTAAAACATTCGGTTTCTTCTAGTACTTTATGGTTTTTGTGGCAAACTTGATAATTTTTTTTTCTATTATAGCTTTATTGGTTGTTGTTTCTCTGCAGAAACACTACTATTTTGTATAATTTAGCCTAAAAATTTACCAAATTCTCTTATTAATATAGACACACATTACATTATTTATACATATATACATTATATGTATTTATGCCTATTATTATTACACATGCACACACACAACACACACAAAAATTATTCTTAAGCAAGTGATATGATTGTTTATATGAAGATCCAAAAATTTTTAGCATACATAAATGAGAGCATTTGAAAATGTATGTAACATTTTTTTATTTCTAATTATTTTTATTATTCATTCTTTCTTTATTCCGTTGGTTAAAGTTCCTGAAGTGTTGAAGAAGTGGTAGTTAAATTATCTTTTGGTTTGCTTTTTGAAATTGATATTGTTTCTAAGTTCAACATTAAGTATAATGTTGATTATTTGACTGTTAGCTCAGATCTCTTATGAGCTCCAAGTAGTTCCTAATATACTCTTAATTTTAAAGAGATTTTATTATGAAGGAGTATTTAATTTTATTAGATTTTCTGTGTTCTTTAAGACATGCTTTCCTCTCTAATCTATTAATATTCTGATTAGATCAATTCCTTGATATTGCACAATATTTCATTCATTATGGTTTAAACCTTACTAGGTTATATTGTATTCATCTTTATTAGATTCTGCTTTTTAACAGCTTAAAATCTGAGTTGTTAAAATCATCTCTTGTTATCATTTAAGATTTTTTTTTTGTTTTACAGTTACATGTATACCCATCTATTTTGAGAACTGTCAGACTCAAAAACCACTGAAGTTACCCTCTACTAGTAATGGAAGTGAACAATTTTACTAAGACATATTGATGACTGTGTTTCTTAGGCCCTACGTTGCAGCCTAGAGGGCCCCTACTCAATAAACCTTTATGGGGAGTAAGGTAGAATTCTGATCAAGAATATGCCTCATGCATTTAAATATTTTGACTCATAAAGAGGCAATATCACTGACCATGCAGGAGAAAACTTGATCAGAAAGAAACCTTAAAATAGTTATAACTGAGGGCATGGAATGAGACAATCAGAAATAAGAGCTTTGTTAGGTGACACAGAAAAATGATGACCAAGTCCCATTTTTATATATAAATTATATATATATATATACACACACACACACACACACATATACATATACATACACATATACACATATATATGTATATACATATAAGTATACACACAGACATATATATATGTATGTGTATATATAATATAATATATGAGCTAATTTGCAATTCTCAATGACCACTGTGCTTTCCATCTTTTATTTCCACTGCCCTGGCTCAGTTTAGACCTGTGTCTCTGCTCTGGTGACAGTTATAGCAGTTACTAAATTGGATCCATGTGTTAAACTTTGCTCATTGTTCACCCGCCATGTACCGAGCACATGACTTAGATCTGTTTCTACCCTCTCTCTTCCCTTCCATACTTAGTCATGAGGTTCTACTCTTCTCTTAAAACACATTTCCAATCTGCTCTGCTCCTTTCTGTAGTGTGCACGCCCTGCACACAAGACCTTTAATATCTCTTGATAAATTTACTGAAAGAGTCTATGATCTGAATTGTTTTGTCCTATGTTCAGGAAATCTGCCTTTTATAGAAACACCAGTAATACTTTTCTAAAGTACAAATCTAAATAATCCCTTCTCTGCTTAAAACCCTTTGTGGTTCTCCATCATTTGCTGGATAAAGTCCAAGATTATTATCATTATTACTGAGGTCTCTGATGACCTGACATCAGAATATCTGACCCAGACTCATTAATCATTGTCTTGAAATATGTAACTTTACAACTCTCTTTAAGTTCATTCTCTTGAACTTTGTTTCAGCAATATAAAATTTCTTATGTATTCTCCCATGCTGTTTTAAATCTCCTTGTCCTTACTGAAATGTCTTTTCTGCCTGGAATCTTTGCCTATGTGTTGATTAATTCTTCCACAACTTGAGGCATTGCTTTTTTCCTTAAGTAGCTGTATTTCTGGAGTAAAATTTTGGCTTCAGCTAATAAAGATCTTACTTTAAGACATTCTTGCACACATGTAAAAAATATTTATTCTGTGGATTCCCATGCCTATAGTTCAACTATATAGCCACCATATAATATGAAATATATTTTCTCTATGTGAATATTTTCATCACATTTTTTTTTGCAAATGTTTCAACCAAGTGTCAGTCCTGGTTTCTTATGTATAAGCATAAAGGACTAAGTTGTCATGCTACCTGACTGAATAATATCTCATTCCTGATCTACCTTATATCTGATTCCTACTAGACCTGAATTACAGATGAGAATAAGAACTCAAAGAAAATTGGCAGATCTTAAAAAAAGACAGAGTTCTGAAATTTAAGTCTCTTTGCAAAGACACTCAATTTATCCCCTTTGAGTACAGGTGTGCGGCTCCTTTTGTATCCTTAGGTACTATGAAATCAAGTAACCATCTACTATTCTACAAGGAAATCAGCTTTAAAAAAAAAACAGTTTATTGATGTAAGAAATGGAGTGTTTCTTTTGGAGCTATGTACACTATGACAGAACAACAAATTCAGACTTAGTGATTTTGGGATTGTTCAAAATGAACCACCCAATACCATCTCACACGCATACCACTATAAAGTTACATTAACAACATACACATTCTGCCAAGAAATATGATAGCAGTGTCTACAGAGAACTTCCAAGCATCAAAGTATATGATATTTAGATAACCAGTTACATCTAGCATCTGGCAAAGGACCACACCTTATAGAAGGTACTTGATAGATGACAAGTGTTCTTCGAACATCACACTGCCACATCCACTTAAAATACCTACCTATCCTTTAGATTCAGTGCTGAGAGAAAAAGCCAAAGTTGGAATGATAGAGTGATATTCCTGATTCTGCTATGGAGACAAAACTACTAACAGCTGGGGAATGGAATTAATGGGGAGGAGGGGAAAAGCTAAAACCCCCAGTGTCTGATGTGCGCCTATACCCATTTAATCCTCACAATGGTTCACAAGTAGAAGCTATGAATACCACAGTTAAATCACTCCTTCGAAGAAGCCATGATTTAATCCTCACAACAGTTTACATATGAAGAACCATGGAACATAGAAAAGTAATTTTCCCAAGATTGCAGAGTCAAAACTTAATCCCAGATATTGAAATTCCAGAGTTCCTATTTATAACTGCTGGGACACTTTCCTTTCAGGAGCTGACACACTATAGGTAGAATCAGAAGAAAAATAAACATGACTTAGTTTATAAGAGCAGTAGCTCTGTGTTATTTCCTTTAATTAATTTGTTTATTTGCATATTTGTTTTATTGAGAGACAACAGAGGATGTTTGTAGCAAAAAAAAAAAAAAGGAAACGTTTTAAACAGCATGTATTTGATAGGGAATTATGTAAACCTATGTTTAATTGTAAATATTTCCTTTATTCTCTAATTTGTTTTCTGAATTTCAAATCCAGTATATTGGGGGTAATATTCTGAAATTGGAACAAATTTATTAATCTCAAAAGAGGAATTTAGTGGAAGTAAAAAGAACTGGAAAAAGAGAGAAAAGCCTGCTATAATGGACAACTCAGACAGCAGTTTAAATGTAAGGGAGCATGCTACATGAAGCAGGAAGCAATCTGCAGACCGACTCAACATGAAACATGGGGTGACAAGAAACAAGAAGTGCAGAGCATGGCCCTGTTTCACTACCACTCTATGCACCTTATGACTACTGCAAGGTAGAGACAATGCCTACAATCTGTTGATCTTGAAGATGGCCATCTATTTATTTAGGGACAAGTCAGAATATAGTAATTATAATTTTGGTTTCCTGTCTACACATTCACATCCTAATATATTTACCTAGCAACTCTAAAGTTCCCTTATTGATAACATGCAAGTGTGTGTGTGTGTGTGTGTGTGTGTGTGTGTGTGCGTGCGCGCGCTTGTGTCTGTCTGTGAGGAGGTGGGGGAGTGGAGAGAGACAGAGAGAGACCCACTAGTTCCTCTGTTCTTGATTGATTCTTCAATTATCTGAAATATGTAATACAATGAAAGGGAGGGACTAAGAAAGGCAGGGGGTACCTAAGGAAGCATGGAGTTAGTAAGCACAGCAGGAGGGAGACAAGGCTGGGGGACAGAGAGAAGAAATCACTTGCTACTGTTTGCTAATTTTCAGTGGCCAAATGAAACCAGTGTGTAGGTGGACAGATTGCAAAGCCCAAGTGTAAACAAGGAATTCAGGGAGCTTCCTATGTCATAGGATGGATGCAGGTGCATATTCATGTTTGGGGACCTCTGGGAAATAAAAATTCTATTCTGTATTCAGATGCCATTAAGTTATTTACAACTAGATCTGGAGGCTTCATATTTATCATTATGAAGTATAAAGCCAAATGTCCCTTTTTCAGGAGCACCAAAGATTAACAGATTAGAATGTTTTCCACATGTCCACTTTTACTGTCAGGAGAATTTTAAAGAAGTTTTCCAGCTTCCGCAGCTGAACCAGATGTCGGTGGATCCCACAGTGAAATGAAATTGGCAGAGTAGCCTTCTCATGACCCCCGGGTTGTTTTATCAGGGATCATTTTAATGTCTAAAAGCCATGTCTTGCTCAAGACTATAAAATTTGGGGGTCCAATCGGCCACCATTAAAGAAATCTGCTGACTTGCTCGAACCACTGAAACCCAGCAATATTTCTTACTTTTCTCACATGGAGCTGTAATTGTTATTTGTATTGGCGTAAGAACAGTGAAAGGTCTCATTTCCACTGTGTGTTTCCGGTCTCTAGTTTCAGAAACAGTAGAGAATATTTTACAACCACATTTTCTGTTGTGTAAACAAGTCCTGGTGATTTACCCTATCGGTCTTTTCACTGTGTTCTCAAATGACCATGGGGTTGAAAGATATCATATGGATCATTTCTAACAATTTTAGCAGTATATATATACTGCTTATATATATATATATATATATATATATATATATATATATATATATATATATATATATATATTTTTTTTTTTTTAACTGATAGCTTTGGCCCAGGAAATCATGGCTGAAAGTTCAAATGTGATTATGATCACTTATTTTATTATTTTTCTCTAACATTTACACTTCTGTTACTGTAAATGTAAAAATATATATTTAAAGTGCATGCATACTTTAACATGGTAAAATGATCATCTACTCACCACAGTTTAAGAAATGGAGCATCACTAATATTTTTGAATCCCCTGCAAGTTCTCCTTAATTGCATGCCCCCTTCTCCCCAGGAAAATTCTGTAAATCATTCCTTGTCTCTCTTGATTGACCATGATTACGAATTGTGTCCGGTTTGAACTTTCATAACTGGAGTAATACTTAATATGTTCCTTTACAAATTTTCTCTTGACATATCCTCCAGCTCACATATTGGCTCCTGGGTCATGTCCACTCTACTGATAAGTTAATCAATGGCATTCTTCATTTCTGTTGTAGTGGGTTTTTCTTTTATTGCTAGCATTTCCTTCTAAAATTTTCTTACAGTTTCCATCTCTATGCTTATATTTCCATCTTTTTCTGCATCTAGTCTTCCTCTGCCTTTAAAGCACTTACCCTATCAGTCCAGTTAAAGTTCCTGTCTCACCACTCTTATCTATCATTTCATTTTGATGATGACCATGTCAATTTAGGGTATATTTTTTTCTTGTCTTTTTGCCTATTGTGTGATTATTTACTTACTTACTGAACTACAGACACATAGCACCTGGTAATGGGAACTGAGGTTAATAGGTGTTAAGAATGAGAATATATGTTCTTCATCTAAGAGTCTAATTGTGTTTAATGCTGGTTGCATCAGTGAAGGAGGCTTCAAATTTCTCTAGTTCTTGGCTTTGTCCTTTCTATTTTGGGTGGGCTTCCCTAAATGTTACTCCTCAATTAGGCTCTGAGTCTTACAGCTCTTCCTGCCATAATACACTATTATTATAGCGGAGCCCTGTTTGTGTGGTGACAAGGTATGGGAAAAGGAAAGCATTTTACAATCCTGTGATTAAATCACAGATGTGTAGAGGGCCCATGTTTTCGCAAAACTGACCTTCACAAACATTTCTCCAGTGATAGATAGACAGAGATCTATCTATCTATCTTTGGTGTGACAGGAAGTCTAATGTGGATCAAAGTAGAATGAACACATATCTCCCAGCTGGGATAAAGCTCTAGCAAGGTCTTTTCCCCCAGAGAATAAGCCTTTCTTATGGAGAACATTTCATAGTTCATAGTTAATTATTCCTCCCCCGCCCCCCCCCTTTTTTTTGGCCAGAGTCATAGGAGGCTCTTTCTAGATTCCTCACCCTCAGAACCAGAAAGGCGATAAGACCTATGAAGCTGTGGTGATCCGTCTAAGATGCCAGAGGTTTCCCACTCATGTTCATCTGTTTGGCCTCCAGCAATTTGCCAAATGACCATCTAAGGAGAACTCCACTGTGCATCTCTGGTTTAGCTTGACTCTCCAGATTTGGGGGTGGAAATTTGCAACCTCAATTCTGATGAGTCCAAGAAAAGTTACATATTTTAACTTTTTCCAGCTTTCCCACGCATCTTTTTTAATGGAAAGAAAAACCTGATTTCAATGTCGACTATTTACCAATCTTTTAAAAATGTAGCTTGTATATCTTGTTATCTTTTTTCATGAATAATGTAATAAATCTTTGCCTATGTAAAATATTTTTTAAGTTATTTACATCACACAGACATACAATCTGTTAAGAGTTGCCTTTGTGCATAATATGAGGTAAGGGCTAAAATTTTCTTTTCTAAATGAATATTCAATTTGCCTAGCACCATTTGTTAAAAAGATCATACTTTTCTTATTAAAACAGTGATGCTTTAATCACAAATCAAGTAATTGGATATGTCCAGGTATTTTTCAGCTCTCTCTTTTGTCCTTTGGGTCTGTATGGTTTTCTTTGCATTACTAGTATTTTTTTTTATTTCACCTTTATAGCAAGATTCATTATCTAATATCCCTCTGTCTCAAATTCCTCTTTTAGATTGAGTAGTTATTTTAGATCATCTGCATTCCCACATCAATTGTGTTTAATGTTGGTTAAACACAATTATTCTATTTGGTGAAAAATGACATTTGTTTAATATTGAGTTTTCCAAGCCAGAAGCTTATTTTTCTCTCCACTTACTTAAAATTTTAAAAATTTTAAAATTTCTTTCCAAAATAATATGTTGTTTTCTATAAAATAATGTTATACTTATTGTTATAGTTATGCCTTATTATTTGACATTGCAATTGGAAATTTGTTACCACTACATAGAGAACTATTATTCATTTTTGCATGTTATGATTGTATTCTGAAATCCTGCTAAATTTATTGATTTTAACAGTTTAAGAATTCTTCTGGAATTTTGAATAGATAATTGTGACAGCTGAGATAATAATATTGATTCATCTCCCATTTGTGCTTCATAGTTCTTTTCCTTTCCTTCTTGAACTGGCTAGAAGTTCCTACTTGGATAAGCATGTGAAATAATTTTCCTCATCATTTGAGATGATCATAAAATTGTTCTTTATTTATTAATGTTAACTTCAGAGTGACTGATTTAAGAATGTTTCCCCTGATTGATTTTAGGATGTTTAACTCAAATTTCTGGGACAAATTCAATTTGGTTCAAATGGATTAGTCTTTTAATATGCCACCAAATTCTACTTGAAAAAAAAATAGGGGTATCACGAAACCAATTTGGCTGTGATTTTCCTTTCTTATGCTATCCTTGTAGGGTTTGGGATCGATATTACACTGAACTCAAGGAACAAGTGAGGCGGGGTGAGAACAGTGGAACTAGAATGTCAGCATCTAACTACCATCACCCTGGGTCTTTTATAGCAGTACCTACTCTTGAAGCAACTTAAGATTTTGCTTTCCTACCTAGGAGACCTATTTTTAAATGACAGTTCAAAAAAAAAACTTCCTACCAAAATGAATAGTCAGAAAAATGGAATGTCTAAACATCCCATGATGGAAGAATGGAGGAATTAAAAAGAAGTTATGATTTATATATATTATACAGACATTGAGATAGTTATAGCTTTTAAACTTTTTATTTCTAATTAATCACTGAACCAAACTTAAATTCCTAGAATAAAACAAACTTCTTTGTTATACATTTTTTTTTCTTATGTGCATTATTTGATTTGGCTTACTAATATTTTGTTTAGGCTTTGGAATCAATGATCTCAGGGGAAAGTCTAAATTTTCCTTTCATATACTGTCCTAATCTACTTTGGGAACCAGTAATATGTGTAAAATTAAATGGGGTAAATTCTGTGTTTTAATATTTTCTGAAAATGTTTGTAACACAGGAGTTACTTGTAACTTTTCTCTTCAGTGTCACCCACTCATAAAGTATTTGGACTTGATGTTTCATTGGAGAAAAATATGAACTACTCATTTGATAAGATTCTATTTTTTCCATTATTGATAATTTATATCACTTTATGTATTTTATTTTTCTGCTGAGTTTTCAAGAATGTTGGATTAACCTTTTCATAGGATCCCTTTTTATGTGTTGATATCTGCTATACCTGTAATGTTGTACACTTTTGTATTCTTTTTTTTTTCATTTCTCCCTATGACATGGAAATAAAATAATGTGAGCTAGCTCATGAAGAATTCAAAGTTTCACAGAATAGTAATAAAGATATACTTAATTGAAGTTGGAGAGGAATAGAACTGAATTTCCACATACATTTTTTTTCTCAGTGCTGGGGTTCTAACCCAGGGTCTCAAGCATTCTACCACTGAGCTATAGCCCCAGCCCTACCACATATTTTAAACTGGAGAAGTGAAAAAACAAATAAAATTGTATAAAAAAAGAGACTGTGAGTTTGATCTGTCAACTTCATTGGGTGAACGGATTAGAAAAAAGCAGATATATGTTTTTAAAAATAAACATTTAGTACTAAAATATTCCTTACAATACCAAACAAGAGTTTTTTTAGTGGGGGAGATGGTTGCCTAGTTTGGTATTGAATTTATGGACTCAAAGAATATTTTTCTGCCTCAGCTCCACGAGTGCTGATATTATTTGTACTTGCTACCACACCAGGCTCAAATTTGGAAATACTTAGAGGAAACCTAACAACAAACACGAGCATGAGAAGGTAATTACATAAATCAAAGTCTAAGTACTTTACATATATGATTGTTTTTTCAATGATATAGCAAAACACCTTAATCATTAGTGACAAGTCTTTGCAGGTCAGTCTCTTTTTTTTCTTATTTGTTCTTTTTAGATATACCTGACAGTAGGATGTACTTTGATATATTATACATACATGGGATGCAACCCATTACAATTCTGATCCCATTCTTGTGGTTGAACATGATGTGGAATTACACTGGTCCTGTATTCATATATGAGCATAGAAAAGTTATGTCCAATTCATTCTTCTGTCTTTCCTATTCCCCTCCCACACCCTTCCCTTCATTACTCTTTGTCTACTCCAGTGAATTTCTATATTTCTCCTTACTACTCTCCCTTGTTATGGGATAGCATCCACATATCAGAGAGAAAATTTGGCCTTTGTTTTTATGGGGGGACTGGCTTATTTCACTTAGCATGATATTCTCTGGTTCCATCCATTCACTGGCAAATACTAATTTCATACTTCTTTATGGCTAATATTCCATTGTGTACACATACCAAATTTTCTTTATCCATTCCATTGAAGTGTACATCTTGTTCAACTAATTATTATTAAACTAATTTTATATTAGGCTATACTCAAATGTCACTGTTTGGCTAAATGAGAATTTCATATCAATTAAATATCAATTTAATTTTCAGGATAAATAGATAAATTCATTGCTTTCCTTTTTTTTTTTTTTCTTTTAATGGTCCTGGAAATTGAACCCAAGGTTGTTGAACTACGTCCCCAGCACTTTTGAGTCTTTATTTGGAGACAAATTCTCATTAAGTTCCTCAGGGCCTCACTAAATTGCTGAGGTTGGCCTCAAACTTGCAATCCTTCTGTATCAGTCTCCCAAGGCCACCAGGATTACAGGAGCCCACCGTGACACCCTGCTTAAATTCAATATCTTGGGTGAGAAATCATCACCTAGAAGACCAAGGTTCTTAACATCCTTCTGCCTCTTAATCGGTTGTGGTTTTTTGTTTCTTTGCCTGTCTTCTGACAATGAAGTTAACCAGGCATAGGGAACATCCTCACCAAGCACTGGCATTATAGATGGATCATTTCCTATGCAACAGGGAAGCCCTCTGCCAGCCTTTCCACTTTCTTCATGGGAGCCTTTGCTATGATCTATCTTCTGTTGAAAGCCATACATCAAACACATATAAACTGCTCACGTCCTTCCAGCATGCATCTATTTTGAAGCTGCTTAATGTTTGCATTACAGTATGTCCTGAGATATGTGTGATTTATTTGAAATATGAGGTCTTAATAAAATCTGGGCAGGTTCAATAAATTTCTGAATTATTTTTATTGGTCATGAAATTACTAACCCTCAATTAAATAACATAAGCATTAAAATAATTAAGTAGGTTTTAAGAAAAGTACTAATAGGACATTTTCTATAAGATTTAAAATCTGATACTGTTCTGATACCCATTTTGTCTATGTAACCGCAAGCAATTCTCCATGTATTTCTTTACTTTCTCTTTATTTTTCATTATACCAATTTTCTAAAGAATAATTTTATTGATACAGCAGGTCAGTACAACGTAGACACTCATCTGTAGACATTTAATGACTTTTAAAGTAAAAAAAAAAAAAGAGAGACTATGTCATTTTATAGAGGCCTGAAGGTCAAAACTATAATCAGTAAGATAATGACAAATGTGCATGTGTATATCAATTGTTTTTACTTGCCTTAGCTTACCAAAATTCAACAGGATTCATTTTAACTTCCAGATCCTACCTACATTTAGGTTTAATTTGCTTAGTAAAGGTGGCCATCTTTCCAATTGGATCCTGGATTACTAAGGAGTCGAGAATTTTGTTTATCAATTTACATTTCCTATTCCCACTACCACCATCTCTTGAGTTAAAGAATTATAACAGGTTCCTAAAATTCCAATTCTTGCAGAGGTAAGACAGGTTAGTGGGATAGAAGATGTAAATCGGATTTAAGCTGTTAGAGCATGACCAGTCTGTGCATACTGAGCAAGACATACCTATTTCTGGAAGTTATTTGTAACTTAGTTTCAGCATCTTTTTTTTTTTTTTTTTTGCCATTAAACAATGTGAAATCTCTTTAGACAAGTTAGCTCTTCAATTAAATTCACACCAAAGCAAAGTTTTATCTGAATTCTCTCAATTTCAGAAAGTAGGCAATCCATGGATACCTATCCATGTTTGTGTAGACTGGGGAGTGGGGGAAGGATAATAATGTTTGCCACACTTCCTTTCCTTCTCTTTTCAATTTCATATTTCAAGTAAAAGGTTCAAGCAAGGCTCCTTTTCATCTGTCTCCCTCTTATTATTTTTTTTATACTCTGACACATAAAACTTCCTTAAAGGAATAGTGGTTTCATTTCTACTTCTTCATAACTTAGTCACATCTTCCCACTCATGCCACATATGAACTCATATGCCTAGAATTTGAGACAAAAAACACACTTTCAAGGTTGGATTTCATAGTAAGACACCATGATTTTAAATAATAAAACATCATTACCTCATTGACAAATATATTAACATTCACAACTTATATAATTATTTTGAATTAACATAGTCTTTGAGTTCCCTCAGGGAGGGGACTCTCAGTCCTTAGGGAGTTTTTTTTGTGTGCGTGTGCAAATAAGACAAAGATGAGGCAGGGTAAAATTTTGTAAGTTGATTTGGTCACTTTATTGAATTTTGTGTTAGCACATAAAAAGTTTTCCTTCTCTTCAAACTTCATTTTTAATGAATTCATCTATAGGTATTCTTTTAAAATAATTTTGTTGGACTTCTTAAATAGCTGAAGTGGTTACTAATACACTTTACCCTAAGATCTGCTATCTATAAAGTCTTGTGTAATTTCAAGGGGAAATGTTCAAAATGTCTATATAGAAAAATAAATTACATATTCGTTCCTAACAGAATAAAAACACTATTCTTTTAATTTGAACCTTTAACTGAAAATGGTGGGTTTTGGTTACTGAAGTAAATATTTCTTTTAAGAATGTTTACTGAACTGAAAACATTTTACTGAAAAATGTGAGCTTTATTTGGTTATCTGTAGTTACTGTGAGATCAAAGTAAAGGGAACCTACTTTTTAAGCCATCCTCTTTAAACCTCTAGTTTTTACCTCAGAAAATTGATGTCATAAAAATATTTTCCATATCCTGCAAGCAAAGGTTACACCCCCACAAAATGCTTGTGGTATTCATATACTTAGCATAAACAAATTTAAATGTTTTATATATAAATAAGTATGAGAACATTTTGAGAAATCTGAAAAAAAAAATCTGTTTAATGAAAAAAAACTAGTCTTGAAGAGACTCAATTTCTGAATGAACAGAGGACAGAGTGAAAGAAAACAGAAAAGATGCAGCTTAACTAAGAAAGAGAAACAGAAGCAGTATCATATTAAACAGAAAAAAATCAGAATGCATAGGCCTTCTAAAAAAAGAAAACAACCAAATTTCATTTTTATATAAATAATAAACTTAATAAATAAAATCACACAAATTTGTTGTATGGAAAGACTTAGCATTATCCTGAAGCAAATATTTCTTTTAAGAATGTTTACTGAGCTGAAAACATTTTACTGAAAAATGTGAGCTTTATTTGGTTATCTGTAGTTACTGTGAGATCAAAGTAAAGGGAACCTACTCTTTAAGCCATCCTCTTTAAACCTCAAGTTTTTACCTCAGAAAATTGATGTCATAAAGATATGAACATATATAATCACCTCTAAATTAATCACCTCTAAATTAATCTACATATTTAGTGTTTGGGATATTTGGAGGATGGAATTTTAAACATATTTGTTAAATTCTATTAGATATCATAAGCATTAAAATAATCAAGAAGATTTTAAGAAAAGTACTAATAAATAGGACATTTTCTATAAGATTTAAAATCTGATACTGTTTTGATTTCAGTGTAATATAAGTTATCCCCAAAAGCTCATATGTAGGACAATGCAGGAAGTTTGAGAGGTGAAATGATTAGAGCATAAGAGCTATCAGCTAATCAGAAGATTAATCCATTTTATGGATTTAATTTGAATGGATTAATGGATGGTAACTGTGGATGAGTAGGGTGTGGCTGGGGGAAGTAGGTCACCTGGGATGTGCTCTTGGAGATTATATTATCCTGGGCTCCTAGAACTCAAGCACTCTCTGCTTCCTGGCTGCCATGTCTTGAGCTGCTTTCCTCTGACATGCCCTTCTGCCATGATGTTATGCCTTATCTTGGGCCCAGAGCAATCTAGTTGGCTGATTATGGACTTAACCTCTGCATCCAAGATCCAAAACAAAGTTTTCCTCCTGTAAATTCTTTATGTTGGGTATATTGGTCACAGTGACACAAAGTAGACTAACAAAGATATAAAGCCACATTTAGATTCAAAGGAAATGAAATCTCTATCACAAAGAGATATCAATATTCCCATGTTCACTGAAGGATTTCCATATTAGCCAATATGAAATCAACATAAGCATCCATCAGTGGTTGAGTAAAGAAAATGTGGTACATCTATATAATGGTATATTATTTAGTCATAAAAAGAAGGAAATCTTATCACTAATAACTACAAAGAAAAAAAGTTGTGTCTTCACTGAACATATATAAAACTTTTTCTTGTCATTTTTACACAGCATTTACATTATATTGGTTATTATAAGTAATCTAGAGATGATTTAAGGAATATGGGAGATGTATGTAGGTTATGCACAAATACTGTACCAATTTAAATAAGAGACTTCAGCGTTCTAGGATTTTGAAATCTGTGAGGCAGGAAGGCTTTTGCCCAGAATCAATCTCCCATGAACACAGACAAAGTTACTTCCCAATTTGTATCTTCAGAAATGACTTCTTATCCAAGAACTTTTCTTAGACATGTAACTTCCCGCTCTACATCTTCATCTAGATGTTTAATAAATTTCTCACATACAACATACTCCAAATTTAAATTCTAATCTTCAATCTCAAGTTTTGTCTACTCCGAGTCTGCCCTGTCTCAGTTGATGACTTCTTTAACCTTCCAGTTTCACAAGCAAATGTTTCAATACACCTATGATCCCCTCCCTTCCCTCTACACACAATTTGTCAGAAATCAATTCAATAATAATAATAATGTCTATTATATTCTGCTGCTGTATGTATATACGTGACTGTATGACCAATGTGATTCTGCAACCTGTACAATCAGAAAAATGAGAAATTATACCCCATTTGATTCAAATGTATGAAATGTCAAGATCATTGTACTGTCATGTGTAACTAATAAAAATAAATAAAATTAAAAAAAGAAATCAATTCAAATTTCAAAATATATCTAGAATCTTCTCACCACCTCAGATAGTTATCAACTTTATTGAAATTATTTCCACTTGTTGCCATAACTATTGTAAGTGCCTCCTTCCTAACTTGTCTTCCCATTTCCAATCTTGATCCCTTTCAGTCTAGTCTCAAGAGAACAGCCAGCATGATCCTTTAAAAAAAAAAAAAAAAAAACTAATCCAGATCTGCTCAAAACCCTGCAATTTTTCCCCATCTTCTACAGATTAAAAGGGAAAGGGTACACAATTGCTTACAAAGACCTTCTTCTATTTCCCTAACTCCTTACTCATCCAGCTCCAGTCACACTGGACACATTGTTTTTTGTTGAACACACTTTAGAATCTTTGATGTAACTATTCCCTGAGTCTGGAATGCTCTTTTCCCAGATGTGAGAAAGTAACATCCTCACCTCCTTCCCTTAGTTGCTTCAACTTCTCAAGATTATTTCCTCAACTTCCTCACTTTCCCATGCTCCAAATTTTCCATTGTCTAAATTTTTTTCTTTCATTTTTGGTTGCCTTTCTCATCAATTAATATACTGAAAATTGCAGTTTTATATCATGTATTTTTTTCAGCATTTGTACTCTCTGACAAAAATATGAGCTGTTTGAGGACATTCTACCACTATTTATGTACTTACAAAAGTATTTGGTAGATAGTATTTACTCAATGTTTTTGAATGAGGTCATTAATAATTAAAAACAAATTTAAATCATATATATATATATATATATATATATATATATATATATATTAAACAAATTAAAAATGAAATTTGAACAGTAATTTCACAATATGTACATACATACACATAGGGAGAGATGAGTGATAACTTATTAATTTATAAGTAGATCTTCTTAACAAGAAAAGGTACTTCAACAAAGAGTAGGCAAAGCCCCAGATTAACATTTTATCTATAAAATACAAATAGTCAAAAAAACTACTCAAAAATAACTAGTAACCAATTACCATCCAATCAAAATTAAAATGGCATAACAATTGCACATCAATTTCAAATGCATTTTAAATTATAATACCTTCTAATGGTGAAGATTGCTGAATTTGGTATTATATAAATACAGTATATAGAATGAAAATATTCTTTCTGAAGAAAATTGATATACCCAATACATTAAAAGCCCGCTATTGTTCTTACTATTTATTCCATAAATTCCAGTCTAAGGTAAGATGAACCAAAAATTATATTACAAGAACAGTAAAATAAATGTCCCCAATCAAAAATGGGATTGGTTAAATTAATATAAACATTTAACATACACACATGTAGTATAGTAGGCTGCTTTTAACTGAAAAATTATGTTTGCAAAAGTTTTAATGATGAGGTGCTTGTGGTCTATATTGCATACAGAAAAATAAACTTGTGCCTCAGAATTCCCATCATCCACACAAATATATATGTATAGATATGCACACACGTATGAATAAGAATGAGAATGATATATTTTAATACTTAATACTACCATTTTCCCCTGTGTGGTAGGATTATATGTAATTAATTTTTCTTCTTTCAAATATTTAAAAATTTAAAAAAAACCATTTTAATTAGTAGAAAACAAACCAATAAGTCCCACTACAAATGTTTTAGCCAACAATAAAATAATGAATGCAGAATTTAGGTCTGATTGTGCTCACTACTTTATTTCCCAGGCAGGGCTTCCAGAAGTCTATTTGCTTGAGGAACTGGGAGCCCCTTAGAAATTATTTCCACAACATTCTGGGAAGTAACTCTGCCCAGAGCCATGGCCCTGTGGAACAAAGAGCTTGTAAAATGTGGATTACTATCATTAGCAAGCTGGTTCCACATCTGTTCTCATGAAGCTGGCAATGCCATAGGAAGTTCAAGTATCCTGATGAAATCCACCTATTTTTCTAATCTTGCAACATAAGAGTCATTGTGCTCTTTCTTCTTCCCAACCCTACTCTATCACCTCACCTTACTTGCACTCACAAGCAATTCCTCCTTCCATTGATTCTGCATAGAATTTCTTTAACACACCCTTTATGTTGTCTTACAGTTTGTCCTAGTCTTTTCAGGGTATTATAACAAAATACCATTAACTGGGTGGCTACAAACAACAGAAATTTAGTTCTCATAAATTCTAGAGGTTGGGATGTCTAAGACAAAGGTGCCAACAGATCCAGTGTCTGGTCAGATCAGCCTGTTGTTTGGTTCACAAGTGCTATCTGGCACCTTTTCTCTGTGTCCTCACCTAGAGGAAGAGGCAAAGAAAATCCCTCAAGCATCCTTTCTTAAATTTTATTTTATTGATACATTATAATTACATATAATAATGGGATTTGTTGTTATATATTCCAACATGCAACCACTGCCATCAGTATTCATACTGGGAATCAAGGTGCAAAAACATACTGTGGTGTGGCAAGGTCTCATGCAATGCATAATTAATCAGCCCTGGGTGCCAACCACATCCTTGCTCCAGAACACTGAAATGCAGTCATACCTCTATGTGCCTTCTGCATCTCCTTTTGTTAGCCACACTCCCCACCACCGCCACCACCAATTACTGTGTCATTCAAGCGCTTGGTTTTTCTCACTGCACCTCTGAGAGCTCCACCCTATCTCTGGATTTACTCCAGCTCTAAACTCCTCATGATGACCATGGTATTATTGGGTATTGATAAATGACATCACTATTTTGCCAGCCAAGATAAAAGCTGGAGCTATCTTTTAGCTGTGTGTGTGTGCGTGTGTGTGTGTGTGTGTGTGTGTATTCACACGTATTTGTGCATGTACTGTGAAGTAAACCAAGGCCCTTCTACAGGCTAAGCATGTGCTCTACCACTTAGCTATATCTTCAGTCAGTCCTCTTTTGGGACTTTAAAGCTTGGGCCTCTTTTATAAGGGCATAAATCTTCTTGAAGGCTCTGCTCTCAGGATCTAATCACCATCCAAAGGTTTCACTTCTTGATACTATTACATTAGGAACTGCATTTCAACATATGAATCTGGAGGGTACACAAACATTCTCATCATTTTTCATTAACCACAGGACTTCTTCAGTAGCCTTCTCCTTAGTCTTGGTGTCTCAGATGTCCACACTCTTCATCTCCGCACCACCCAGAACTATACCAGTTCATATTTCACAAATAATTTAGATTACATTATCTAAATCAAAACACTGGTTAAGTCATTCTAATTAAACACATCCAGATGACTGTCCATTACCTTAAATGTTAAAAAGAAAAAAAGAAAAGCACAACTCCCCAGGTTTTGGGGCAGTGTACCCCAAGGGTTCCTGTGACACAGCCTAAACCTACCTGCTCCTACCTAAAATTCAGAGGTTGGTAACTTGAGCTTACTCTTATGTGACTCTTCCCTCGTATTAGATCATTTCACTGTTTGAGTTAGATTGAAACATGTACATTTTATGTCTTTATGAATAAACTACAAAGTATGGCATTTTTTATAATACTATGGATTATAACAAAACATAAAATGACATTTTTGAAAAGGATGGCTCAGACTATTATGATCTTTATATTTCTTGGTTAATTTGTTAACAGTTTCCATCAGAAAAAAAATTATTACAAAAGATTTTCACTCAATCTGAAAAGTCTTTAGTAGAAACATATAACTGTAGGCAGAGGATGTGGCTTAGTGGTAAAGTGCTTGCCTGGCATACATGAGGTCCTGAGTTTAATACCTACTACTGTTAAAAATAAAGAGTGGGTGGGGATAGGAGATATGTAACAATAATGTGAGTTTGACCATTATTATAGTGCGTGATTTTTTTAAAAAATTAAAATCAGCATAACTTAAATTTACAACATGAGTGAATATAACTTGACTCCTTACCTAAACAGCTTGATGGGATTTCTACCTTTTTTTTTCCTTCTGTTCTGGGGATTGAACAACCCAGGCTTCATGCATACTTGGCAAGTGCTGTACGACTGAGCTATATCCTCAGCCTTCCACATTATTGAGGAAACAGGACTGAGATGTAGTACAGTGGTAGAGCACATGTTTAGTAAAGTGTGGTAAGTGTGAGACCCTGGGTTTAATCCCTAGCACTACACTAAATAAATAAAATAACCTTAAAAGTTATTGAGGAAAAAGATGATATTTCATTCTGCTTTTTAATTATTCATTATACCTAACAGCAGAAATACTATCACATAAATCCTTCTTGGTTAAAATGATTTTTAAAAATAATTCTAAATGGTCACAACTTACAGAAATAATTTCTATTCAATATTCTGCTTTATAGTAAAGAGTCATTTATAAGCAAACAGAATGAATTTGGGGCCTTTCCGATGGGGATTCACAGTATTTGACTTGTGATTATTGAACTCATCCTCCATCTGAAAAGCATTTAGTAGAAGTATATAACTATGGGCTGGAGATGGGGCTTAGTGATAGAGTGCTTGCCTGTCATGCATGAAGTCCTAAGTTCAATACCAGCACTGTAAAAATGAACCAGGAAAATATGTAATTATAACCTGACCCTGACAGTTATTATAGGTGCCATTGTCTTTCAGTCTTGAATCTAACCTTTATGGGTACTGTTAAATAAGTATTCTGGTATTCTATACTGAGATGTGATTTCATAAGATTGAGCCAGTATGATCTAATGATGTATATACTTCCACCTAGCTCAAATCCAGAACTAGAAATATTCTGGCAATATATAAGACAGTTGTTCCTACAATAAAGTTAATAGCTTCTTGGTTTTGGTTATTATAATTATCAGTAGCTCCAATTGTGTGTGTGTGTGTGTGTGTGTGTATCTGTGTATGTGAGGGCTGGATATATAACCATCAATTAGTTACATTACATTAAGCTAAAAAAATAGTCATGAGATTAAAAGTTGATATTTAATAACAAACTGGACAATTTCAAACAAATATTCTAAAGGAATAGTTCTGTGTTGCATTATATTCTAGGGTAAGGGTGTGCATAAAATCTGCTGTAAATATGATCTTTGAAGAGAGAAAAAACATTTTAAACGAAATTGGAAAATGAAAAAGCTTAATGTGTTTTGTACAAACAGCAGGGCATAATGGCAAGATTTCCAAATTAGAGCCACACGTGTTGAGAGAGATGTGACAATACTTAATTGAAAACAAGATACTGAAAACAAGATTAAAATAATGAGACATTTGCAGAAGCAATAGGAAAGAAGCTCAAAAAGATAATATGTTTTGAAATTTCCATTTCCTATGCCACGGAAAGAATCACATTTTATACCCCTATTCCCTACAAATAATAAAAAAGCCAAAGTTCAGTCCTAAGAAGACAGATTAGATTGAAAATAAAATAATGGTAGTAATTCATAATGCAGTGTCTTTTTCCCTCTAAAGATGATAATAGCAATAAAGATTCATTTTAAATTAAGAATATTTAATTTTAGAAAAGATGAAGATTAGCCAGGATGACTCTATCCTCCTGATTCTAAATATGATAATAGCTGAGGCCTAATATTGTTCTTTACTTTGGCACAATTAGTGTTAAAAACAAAGAGAAACCCACAAATTTAATTTCTGGAATTCATATGATCACACAAATCAAAATTGCCAAGAAGAGCAAACAGGATACTTTGGTTAAGTATATATATTTTGAATTGATAGGAAATGTCATGAAATAGGTATTACCATGCAGCTTACAATTTCTTTTGCATAAGAGAAAAAGGAAGGTCACAAAAATATGACTTTTGTAATATCATTATCTGCAGATAATCAGAAGTCAATGTCCTTGTCAGTGTATCCTTGCTTGAAAACTTAAGTAAAAAACAGAAGTACTCTTTGGGAGGACATTGGAGAATTTCAATAAAATGACGCAAAAACACAACACTTGACTTTGTGAGACATGAATGGTTAACAGGGAGCTACATTCTGCATCTTCTACTTTCTCTCAGCCGTATAGTCCTTCACTTTGCTTTTCTATACACCTATTATCCAATGCTTTACCTCTAACCACTTAGCCTATGGACCCCAAGAAAAATATTCCTATTGTCTAATCTGCTTTGGAGATTTCCCTTGGTCCAATGAGCTATGACTTATGGGAATGAAGATCACAAGGTATGCTGTTTCCTATGTTTATCCCTTTATCCCAGAGTACTAAACAATTGTAAGTCAAAGAGCTGACACAGGGGAGAGAACAATTATTTTTAAAAAATTAAACCATGATTAAAAAGAAAAAAACCCAAACCTTCTACTGATAAACTCAAGTGCTCACTTGTTTTATGTTTTTTTTTTTAACTTATAGGAAAAACATGATAATGAATTTCATTTTGCTTTCCTGTTTGTCCAGAATGTATGAAATGATGTGGAATAGAAAGAGCAATTTTAGACACATTTGCTTTCTTTTCTCTTCTCTTTTTTGGTGGTACTAGAGATTAAACCCAAAGATGGGCTATCACTGAGCTATATCCCAGACTTTTTAAAATTTTATTTGTTTTTAATCCTGAGACAAGGTCTTGTTAAGTTGCTGAAGCTGACCTTGAAGTTGAACTTTTGATCCTCCTGCCTTAGTCTTAGGAGTAGTTGGGATTCTAGGCATGTGTCACTGTGCCAGGCTAGACATATTTACTTTCTTGGTGAGTTTCAAGCACATAAACTCTTACATGAAGATTAACTACTTTCATTTTTAGCTCTTTATGGCATAATTTTACATAAGTGTTATTTTTTAAATGTTAGCTAATTGAATGGCATCTAGTTTAAAAGCAGCTTTTTTCTAAGTACCCACTGATTCCTGTAGAGATATATGGAAATTGATAAAAATTAGAATATTCCTAAAAACAAACTGACTGGTCACCTTTGTCAAAATCAGAGAGAACAGTGAATCAAGTGCTTCATAAACCCCTTGACTGGCATACTTGCCAGGACAAAACTACTTTCAGGTCCCCTGGTGCATTGTAAGAGCTCTGTTCCTATTTTTCGATAAATCCTACTGTTCGCTCACACACACACACACACACACACACACAAATAAGACATTTATATCAATGAAAATATTTTGGAGATAAACTAAAGTGAAAAGAATTATTCAAATATTTAACCACTCTTTATCACTGATGCAAGCAATCTAGCCACTTGGAAAAAATATATACAAGGATACTGTGTTCATTTTTTTCTCATCTGTGGCTCAATAACCTTGGTTACCACTTGAACATCCATAAATCCAATCCAACCAATTCCTTGCATTGTTATCAAAATCCTGCATTGCCTCTCAACTTTGTATAAATCAGAGAAATAGTCATAATTACAATTACAGTAGCAAGTAGCTTTCCCCTTTCTCTCTTTGATATCTTCCCTTCCCCCTCCCTCTTCTTTTTTTTGGGGGGTAGCTTATTTATCATTCCATCTTTCTATAAGAATATTTTCCAATAGGACACTGTGTTGGAAGAATCAACTGTACATCAAGGAATATATTTCATAATCAAAAAGATTTTGAAAATATGGATAAGTGATAATAGTTTTCCCTATACCAGTAAAGAAATTTGAATCAGGACTTTTAAAATTTGAATCTGACTCAAGGTCTAATAAAATAAATATCTGTTAAATAAATTATTGATGACTTTGTAAAACCTCTGTAGAGATATAAAGTTTTCAACTTTTTCTTTTCTTTTTTTGAACATCTATTTCTATTTAATTGTTTAGCAGCTATTTTGAAGAAATAAATTCAGTATAATGCATGATTTGTAAAACACATTTGTAATGCAATGCTTTATGTATTCTGCTTCCACTCACAAATAAGCTATATAATAAAAGTTATTATTACCCATTAGTACTAGTAGTAATCATAGTGACTGTAAAGATAGTACTAACCAAGTGTTCTATGTCATTCTAGAAAATCTGCACCTCATCTCAATTTTGCACAATTCAGGGAGGTAGATAGCATTACATCCTTCGTAACAAGTATGTAACTGGGAAACAGAGAGGTTTATCTGGCTAGGGATGGGAAGGTTTTTGTTTTTTTTTTTTTAATTCTTCTTTAGAAACCTGAAAAACAAATTACACGAAGAAAGATTTGTTGCTTGCTGGCATTTTAATATGGTTTATTAAGAGTCTATATGAAAAATGAATGTTTTTGATGTAAGAATTAGGTTAACAATTTGGTATTTCTAAAAGAATAATAAACATATGGAAAACATTATGAGCAAAGGCACATTAGCTAAAAGTCTATTAAGTTTAAGAGACAAAAAGGCACACAGTATTTCTTCATGAGGAGTCTAAATATTGCCTGTTCTGTTTTGTCTCTGTGCTACCAATTAACATGTTCTGTTATTTGATGTATTGGAGCTCATTTGTTGGAGACTCAAATCATTTTAGTAGAGGAAAATGAGCAACTTTTTAGTATTAAGTAGATTAAAGAATTTGTTCACTGGTGTTTGACTTAGGCACTTAGGGAATATGCAAGAGAGTGAAGCTTAATTTTTACATTAAAAATCGAGACAAGTATATAGGACTATGTACATTTCTTCCGTTACTAAAAGAGTGCACGTTTTGTCACCTCATTTTCTTGCTCTTTTACTTTTGGGTGGTTATAAATATACCACACTTAAATCTATACTCTCAGAATAATTTATATTAAATAATATCTAATAATTATGAATTCTTGACTTCCATACAACCATCTCTAGTCCTGTAAGTCATATGTTTAAGTAATAAAAAAAAATACAATAAAACCTGGGAACCAAGAAAGATCCCTCTATTATATGACTAGTATGTGCTTTCCAGACTGAGGGGGACGTTCCATTTATAACTCTCATTTGTTTCCTACCATTGTGGCCAAGTTTCCACTTATTACATGTTTCCTTGCCTTAATATTAACTTCCAGTTTGGAACACTGTAAACTGTTTCTCCACCCCTAAATTAAAGCAAATGATATCCACCCCACATCCACCACCAATTTTACTAGCAGCCACTTCAAAGATTCCATTTTAAAAAGTAAAGTATGGCCACTGCTTCCTGAAGCCAAGATCAGCCCTGTTTATAATGAAGCTGGACTTTCTCTGACTTCCTTTCTATTTAAACACTGAGAGTTTTTTCCAAGACATCCTTTCGTGTCCTTCAAAATTGAACCTGGTTGTTTTGCTGTTGTTATTAGTGACCGGTTGAAGGATTGATAAAAAGGCTCTGGTAGACTCTCCCTATGTAGTCCTGCTTGGGACCACCAAGTGGGCATTTTCTGTGACATTTCAAGACCACATCTAATTATCTTTGATAAACCTAAAAGTTCTAAAACATTTAAAGATTGCCTTAATTACATGCAATTTCAGAAATGCAACAAATCAGCAATATTTTTTAGATCGTCAATGTTTTATCAAACTATATAAAAGTGGATGGCAAAAAATTTTTAAAATGACAAAAACACTCTACAATTGTTCAACTTTCTGTTTCCTCTGCTCATCTCTCCTTTTTGACCTTTTTCTCAGTCATTCCTTGATAGTGGCCTCAGGAGCCTCATGTGAAGTTGCTTATTATACAAGTCAGTGTTACCCTTTGTCCGTGTGTGTACACTGTGACTATTAATTAAGTCTGGGTCAATGTAACTGAAGCTGGATGCATACTAGTATCTTTCTAAGTCCTCGCCTCCCTCTGTATTCCAGCCTGCCATATATACATACAGTTTGTGTATGTGGGGAAAAAAGAAAACATAGTTGCAGATGCTTAGACTTTGTACTAACCTCCATGGGAGCTGCTGAAAGGTAAAAAGCTACCTTTTCTTTCTCTCTCTCTCTCTCTCTCTCTCTCTCTCTCTCTCTCTCTCTCTCTCACACACACA
>NW_025999982.1:21995772-22098948 GCF_001458135.2 Marmota marmota marmota
TTTTTTTAATCCAGGTTACTAGCCTATGTCTCTTGATTGGTGAATTTAAGCCATTAATGTTTAGGGTTACTATTGATATATGGTTTGTACTTCCAGTCATGCTCATTTATTTATTCATTTTAATATGGCTAGTTTTTCCTCTTTGGTTATTTTTCCCCCCCTTTACTGAGATACCTCCCACTGTTAAGTTTTGAGTGCTGTTTTTCAGTTCCTCTTCTTGTAGTGTTTTGCTCAAAATGCCTTGCAGTGCTGGTTTTCTGGCTGCAAATTCTTTTAACTTTTGTTTATCATGAAATATTTTAATTTCTTTGTCAAATATGAAGCTTAATTTTGCTGGATACAGTATTCTTGGTTGGAATCCATTATTTTTCAGTGTTTGAAATACATTGTTCCAGGATCTTCTCGCTTTCAAATCTGTGATGAAAAATCAGTCGTTAACCTAATTGGTTTACCCCTGAATGTAATCTGCCTCCTTTCTCTCGTAGCTTTTAATATTCTCTCCTTGTTCTGTATGTTGGATATCTTCATAATTATGTGCCTTGGAGTTGGTCTATTACGGTTTTGTATGTTTGGGGTCCTGTAGGCTTCCAGGATTTGGCAATCCATTCCATCTTTCATGTCTGGGAAGTTTTCTAAGATTATTTCATTCAATAGATTGTTCATTCCTTTGGTTTGAACCTCTATACCTTCTTCTATCCCAATGACTCTCAAGTTTGGTTTTTTTATGTCATCCCATACCTCTTGGATGGATTGCTCGTGATTTCTTAGCATCCTTTCTGTGTTGACTATATTCTTTTCAAGTCGATAAACTTTGGATTCATTATCTGATGTTCTCACTTCTATTTGATCTAGTCTATTTGTAATATTCTCGTTTGAGTTTTTAATTTGGTTTATGGTTTCCTGAATTTCTAGGATTACTGTTTGATTTTTTTTTTAAATCTCTATCTCCTGGTAGAGTTCATTCTTTGCCATTTGAATTTGCTTATGTAATTCGTTTTCAAAGTATTCTTTCATTGTTTGGACTTGCTGTCTAATGGTTTCTCTAAGATTCCATTCCATCTGAGTCAGGTATGCCTTGAGTTCTTTCTCTGTCCATTTTTCTGATGCCTCTAGGTTCTCCTGTAAATATAAGTTGTCCTGCATTGTTTGTAATCCTTTTTTCCCTTGTTTTTCATGGTGCTCACGTTACTTTCCAACTCTGTTTGACTGCTGTGTTTCTGTTTTCTCCTATAAATTTGTTTTGAGTGGGAAGATGGCGACGAATAGAGTGCATCACCCCCATGTACCGTGTCACTGCGCAGGTGAATAACGAGTTAGAACGGCCAAAAGCTATCTTGTTAGGAATCTCCAGCAAAATTGGGGTGCACCGAAACCTTGAGGAAGGATTTCCATTACCCGAGGATCAATTACTGGGGCTCAATCGCGAGTGAACCATGTGCCCGGAGATTCAGGCTGATTGATCGGCGGTCCAGCCCGCAGCCAGAGAGTGCGCGGAGATACGGCGTGCCAGCAACACAGAGAAACGGCGCTGCGGATTCTGTGGGGTCCTGCCAACTGTGCCCTCACGGTGCTCCAGCCTGAGTTCTGGGTTTGAGATGGGGGAGAGAAACGATCCAGATCTGTCAACCACAACGGACAACCCACCGAGTAAGCCAGCGGCCACCATCTTGGAGAGCTGATGTCACCATCGCCAGTTTCCGACAGATCGCAGGAAGTTCAGCGATAGAACAGGTGTGTGACATTTAGCCCTTCTCACATACAGCGGGGAAATCACATAAAATCTCTCCCAGGCCTTCCCTGGGCGTGATTATCAGAGTGAGCGTGAATAGAGGCATGGGGAAAGGTAAATGCACCTGGCCTCCAACGCCCCCCTCCCACCAGCGGTGAAAACGAAACCTGTCTCGCCAGCTCTCGGAGGAGTGGCTATCGGAGGGAATCAAAGCAATAGGGAGCCGGTTCCCAATAGCCTCGCTCCACATCCAGGAAACTGCAGGCCCAGAGTGTAGCTTGAACTGCGGAGAGGTATCACACTGGGGAAGGCCTGGCTGGCAGGAGAAGCAAGGAGACTAGAGACCAGGAATAAACCTAAGCTAACAGGTTTGGAGAGACACCAGGTGGGGGAGGAGGGAGCGGCCTCACATGGATTGTTTCCTACAGCCAGAGGGCAAAATCTTGGCCCGGAAGGCACAGCACCACCTACTGGAAGCGAAGAAAATAGAAGCCTAACAGTGCCTTTTTTTAAAATTTTTAAATTTTATTTTTTTTAATTATTTTTTTAATTGTAATTTTTATTTTACTGTTTTTTATTATTTTTTTATCATTTCTTTTTCTTTTCTATTCTTTTCTCTTTCTTTCTTCTCTCCCTCTCTCTTTCTTGGTTTGCTTCCTTACCTTTTCCCCATCTTTCCTCTTAAGCATGATCACCCCGATTACGTATAATTTACTAAATGCAAATAGATCAATACTACGAGTCGGTCTATAGTCCGCCTAAGCCCTTAACTACCCCCAAGTACTCCTGTCTATTCTCTTGTTAATATCTGCCTGCATTTGAGCTACCCCCCAAAGAAGCTAACATATACTAACCTCCATACTATCAAATTGCCCGACCTTAACATAAAATCCTAAGTTCAAACTTCAATTCACTATATGCCATCAAAATCTATAGGCGTTTAATGAAACTAATGAATTTACCTTAAATCACAATTAAATCCAACATCTCTAAACATTGTCTCCCAACACAAAGGAGAGATATTGGAACTATAAAAACCAGATGTGATAGATCTTATTTGAAAAATCTGCAGCAAGTTTCAAAAGTTTGAATGAGGACATGAAAGAGGAGTGGCTTCAGTTGATGGAGTTTGTCCTGTCTAAATTTGGATTTTGTAATAATGCCATCTTCACTGCTTTAGTGCCACATTATTAAGTTTATTAAACCTTAAAACCATAGCAGCAGATTGTGTTAATATGCTTCGTTTACAAATGATAATCTGAGATACCCTAATATAATTCTCAATGAGGGCAATAAGGGCATTGCATTTATAAAAATAAAGGAAGAACTAGAAAATAAAAAACTTCAATAAGCAGATATTTAATGACTGTAATCTGTTGCTGTAAAATTGCTCTGGAAAAACAGAAACTTAATCACAACAGAAAGATCTACAGGATCACAAATGAACAAAACCCTGAAGCAGTGTACATTCAGATCTGACACCAAACTATGAAGGAGAAGCAACCAAGGCCAAGTTTAAATGTGTGGATACAAACCTGCCCCAACATTCTAAGGGAAAGGGGAACAGTCACTATTTTAAAGCCATATAAAAATGAAATGGAAGTTTGTATTCTTCTACCTTAAAGCACTCAAATCACAAGACTCAACTGTCATTTAACCTTGAAACATAGCCAACTGGTAGATCTTCAGTGTTAAAACAATTAAGTGAGCAACCCTGTCTTCAGTGACAGTGTCCATTCTACAGCCCTCTGTAGTCTTTGCTGTATAGAACCAATAAATCGTTTTTTAAAAATTTTTTAAGTCTACTTTTAAGAAACATGCATTATTTTACCATTAACCAAAAAGGCTGGAGATGTAGCTTACTTCTGTGACTTTTTGCGGTGTAATACTTCCCTCGTATGGGCAGCCCAAGGCACAAGACACATACCTAAATTTAAAATAAAAAGCAATATGAATATATATATATATATATATATATATATATATATATGGCAGGTTAAGTAGGTAATTTCCATTTTATGAAAATGAAACAACTAAAATACACCATGAAATTTCACTTTACTATCTTCCTTTATTATTATTTTATCATTAAACCAAACAAATAATTTTGGAGAATTTTCAATTAGTCCACATTTTTATCTTTCTAATAACTATAATTTGATGCATGTTATTTGATGGCAGATGGTGATAAAGTAACAGATCTTTATCTTGTGAACCTGTTGGTAATATAATAACATGTTAATGTTCAGAGCAGAAAATACTAGTTAAACACTTTAATTTAAATAATTGCATATATCCAGTTGTTAAATAGCTAAGTTTTCAGACATATCGATAGCCAGCATGTAAAAGACTAACTGAATTTCTCTGCACTTCCACCTAGATGTTCTGACCTCATTTTGATGCACTCATCTGTCATCCCAAAACTCTTGGAACTGGGCACAGCCTCAGAGTTCATCTTGTTTCTCTCTCATGGGCTTCCCTAAACAATTCCAAACGAAGAGTGTCTGATGTGTTTAAAAGTTTACAAATAAAGATATTCTATATGTCAGCTTCTTCAGCAATCCACTCTTATATAAAAGTCAGGCCTTTCTTGCAAATAAAATGGTCCCTTTCCATCTTAAATTATAAAGCTTCTGGAAAAGCTTGTTTTAGGTATATTCAGCTCATCACCAATCCCAAACTTAATTCAGAGTCTTTGCAACACTATTATTAAAATAGCGCATCATGTATCTGATCATCAGGAGTAGAACCAAGCCACAGAAAGGAGAGAGGGTTGTTGAGAAATGAAGATATAGTTCTTTGGGCCAGAATAAGAAAAATTTTAGATACACAGGTCCCTTGAATACCACACCAATGATGCTGGGCTTTGACAAGCCTCAAAATTATTTTGGGGCACTCAAAATTAGTAGGTAAGGTAGTTATGAAATAAGATTTTTCCCCCAGAAGTATAATCTCCCATGGAAGTAGTTGTCAGAGGAAAGATGCAAGAAAAAGCAAAACACAAACTGCTATTATATTTCTCTGATTTTATAAGCAGCTATTTATTGGAAGATATATAATGAAACTCATTATAGACTTTGGAGTACAAAAACAATGACATATTTATTGACTCAGAACATGTACATTGATTTCAAGATGTAACTTAAATTTTGAGTTATTAAAATATTAATAAAAGTTATGTTTACAGTTACATCTGTCGGGCCAGCAGTGTAGCTCAGTAGTAGAGTAATTTCCTAGCACTGTAAGGCCCTAGGTTCAACCCCAGGACTACATGCATAAATAAATCAACAAATAAATAGCCCTAGAATCCAGGCAAGCAGCTGTGATGACAAGGAAGGAGAAAGAGTAACAAGTTCAAGTAAAATTTGAAAGTTAGTCCTGGATAGGAAATCTATGTGTTTTCTCTTCTAGTTACTATACTCTAGGATTGTTTAGATAACTTTCTAAATTTAATTATGACATGTGAAAAGAAAATGTTTTTATTTGAACATAACATTGGAGAAGATAGTTAAGGATGGAAAAAAGAAGGATAGTTTGAATACATACAAGAATTAAAGTAACATATTAAACATATGCTGTATATTGATCCTGAACCCAAAACATCTAGATGTAAGTAAACAGATAGTCCAAGCCATCCGTTTATGTGTTTTCCCACAAAATGTGAATAACAACAAATAAAATAGAATAAATGCCCTAAACAAAACAAAACAGACAAACCTCTCCTCTATTCTCTACTCATTGCTTGACTGTAGCTAACTCACTGCCAGAATCCCAACTCTCACAAGGGCATTTTCATTCATTCAGTTTTTCTCACCAATGACCTTTCCAGGTCTATGGTAATCTTTGTCTTCACACTAGATTACATTTTATTTTCATATGCTCTTTTTTGGCCTTGCAAGTGTCTAATTTGACTTGTTCACATGTGGAGTACTTTCTCCAAAGCTATTTTGATGGTCCTCAACTACATTTTCTTATCTGTACTTTAGCACGCTACAGCAGGGGTTGACATGTTAAGGCCCAGGGACCAAATCCTGCCCTTTTGCAAATAAAACTTTACTGGAACACAGCAAGGCCTATGTTTACATAGTATATATGGCTGCTTTTGCACTAGAACACCATAGTTGTAATTGCAACAGAAACCCTCTGCCTACCCCAAATCTAAGCTACTACTATCTGCATGTTTATAGAAAAAGCACTATAAAGAAAAGTTAGACTCCTTTTTCTGACTTTAGAAAGGCCACCATCATTATGAAAATAATGCTCTACTTTGAAAAGTGGCTAAATCCATTTTCTGGACTTCTCTTCCCTAACAATCCATGACATTGGTTCTCAATTTTAACTGCACAGAATCACCTTGAGAGCATAAATAACAAATCAAGGACTTGTAGCTCTGTACAAGGAATGTAGCTCTGTACTAGCTCAGTGGCAAGAGAATGGCCCTGGGTTCATCCCAAGCACTGCAAAAACAAGGCAAAACAAAACAAAATCAACAACCACAACAACAAGGCAAAACTCTAAAACTTAACGATACACTAGAAACATATTAAATAAAAAAACAAGAATAGAATCTATTTCCCAGTATTTTTGAATTTTTGAGATTCTATTATTATGCCTAGATTCAAGTTAAAATACTTTAAAGCTTTCTTTGAAAGAAAATACCATAACTTCCTTCAGTAGTCCATCCTAGGTAAAACTGCTGCATAAAAACATTTAATAATATGCTGAGCTATACATTTGCTTCACATATGATAATCTGTATAATAAATTCATTTTATCAATGGCAAACCAGAAGCTAAGAGAAATTAAGTACGTTGCAGATGTAAATAAAGGTAAGACTCAGACTTTAAAACAAAAAGGTCCCTTGGGACAATCATAATGGGGCCCTGCACCACAGATTTCAAGCTACACCTAAGTACAGATCTTGACGGGCTTCTAGTGACCTATGCCAGACACCTCGAGTCATGCTTCAGGTTCAAGCTGGCATTCAATTATATTGTTTGCTATCTGAAAGAGATTTGAAAATGTTATTTTTAAATGGCATGATTGTATATAGAAAGCAATCAGAAAATTAAGACAATGGCAACTCAAGATATTTTTTTTTTCTCATAGTTCTACATTTCTTGGCTAAGCTCTCAAATTTTTAATGATCCCCTTTAATCTCAAAGACTTGAAATTTACTGAGTTGCTCTCCTACATTCCAAAATATTTGTCTCCATGACTCCAGATATTTTATTTCATTTAATAAAATCTAATATCATGGCTGTTTGGGGATAATATGAATCAAAAAACCAAAGCAGCAATGTGAAATTAATCTTCTAACCTTTGCTTTTATGATCTGGTTCTAAAATGTAAATCATCATAATTTTTTTGCCAACCCACTCAAAATTTATCTACGTTCCAGATAAATTGTCTGCAGAATTGATGAATGTACCCAGAGTATGAATTGAAGAAGACTAGTCACATGAGATGGGTACTGAAAAGAAGACACCAGACAAACAGTAAATCTGGGTAATCAATCCCCAACTTCTCTAGGCAGAGTTTAAATGAGTTCTTCATTTAGAGGAGATGTATATCCTTGTTCAATTCAGACACTCACAAATTTTTGAACCATGAATTCTACCCTCCACCACCACTGATTTTACTTTAATGTAACACCACAAAACATGTTAAGTAACACGGAAAATCCATCTGGCTAGTTCCCAAGGTACAACTCTGAGTTTGATTTTTGAATTAAGAGTATTTAATACTAAGTATATTTTATTTGAATTATCATGGGAAAATTAAGTAAGATTAAATGTAAGTTTATATAATGCTCCAGTATTTTTTCAGAGTACTTCTTCCAGGTATTCTTTATGTTCTGATTTCAAGTAAAGTTTCAAAACTTTTGTAAAAAAGGAAAAAAAAGCATTTTTCATAAATATATTTAAGAAATTCAGTTATTTTAAATTTGCATTTGAAAAATAATCTTTGCCTCACCAATTAAAATCTGTGAATATTCATTCTTCTATTTCATATAATACATGAATCTTTTTATAATTATTTCTTAAATTTACTATCAGGGACCTGCTTTTACATGAATTCCATGTAAAACATGCAAGAAATAGCATGTTGAAAATATTTCTAAATTGTTATGAGCAACTAACTATATGCAATAAGAACATATGGCATTCAATCAGAACCTGTTACATTAATTTCATACATTAGAGACAATTTTCTTGAAATTATTTATAAAAATTATAAATCCATTTCTTGCCCAGACATGCGAAGTTATGACCTAACAAAAAAATCATTAATAACAATAAGATTTTATTGCTATTAATTTTATTGCTAATTTTCATTTAGAATGAAGTTCTAAATTTCACTTAAAAATTCCCTCAGAATTTCTAAATGAAGGCTATTTAGACACGACTGTGCAAACATAGCTTACACAAGGTAACAATTGCTGGCTATGTGTTATTGTAGAACACAGCAGTGTCAGAATACTATGTAGGGCTAAATATATATATATATATATATATATATATATATATATATATATATATATATGCCTTCAAACAAACCATACATGTGAAAGAAAATAGGTTTAACAGATGCCTCATTTTTAGTTTTATGTCTCATATTTAATTACACATCTTGGTAAATGTTGATTTGAATTATTCTTCCAGACCAACACCTAGGCCTCAGTTTAATGGTAGAAGTTAAAAACAAACTCCTCTAGACAGCAAGAAGCTGCCCACTTATGAGAAGCAGGTGCTACATATGCAAGTGTATTCCACTTTAGTAAATCACTCAGTGAATGTATCAGTCATAGGAAATACTTGCTGCTAGGCACTATGTGTTTAAAGAACAGAGCCCAGAATATGGTGCATCATTATCTTACTCAATAGAATGCTATTACCCTCAGGGTTAGAGTCAGAATCCATAATAACACCCTGCCTTAGACAGGGAGAAGGACAGGGTACAAACAGCACAACATGATCCAGGTAGTTTGGCTAATTCAACAAAAAGTCTACAGGTTTTGAATATATATGTTAAATCATTAGTCATGTCTCAAACTGAAAACTGTTTTGATGGGGAGGACTGTGTCCTTACTTCATGTCATTTAGGAAGATTGCCATTTAAAAATCTGTCAATTATATAAAGCTGGGAAATACATTAAGTTCAGGAAGAACTTCCTAATAACGATGGTCTTATACTAAAGACTAATTGGATCACTAATATATGTGATATGATCTCTTCTGGAAACCTTTAAAACCAGACTTAATTTTGGGTGATAGTAGATAAAGAGATGGAGAAAATGAGTTCTCTAGCTCACCTCCTCCTACATATTAATAGGTATCATTCACATGTTACATACATGTAAACATTATCTTATCTGACAAATGTCTTTGTTTTCTGGATCTAAAAGAACTCTACGGATTGTCCATATTAGCTTAGTTATTATTTTGCCTTTATTCTTTTATCTCATTATTTCCAGTTTTACTTTTCTGGAAATTTGAGAAGAAATACAACAGGTCACAGATCAATATTATTGCATTTTGTAACTTTTAAAACAATGGATGAATAATTTTGTTGTTTCATAGGAAAGTGAAAAATTTACTTCACTGAGCTTTCAGTAGGTTCCGACTTTGAGAAGTTCAGTCATGAATCAAATTATTCTAGGCCATTTTGTAGAATAGCTTATCTAGGCCACTTTCTAGGAGAGTGTTCATGGTTTATGCTTTGATATACAGAGCTGCTGACCTTTTTATTTTTAATGTGCATTGATAAGCATTTAAATAAGGAAATTAATGGAACCCTAGTGGTAATTTTGTCTTTAAATTAATACCCTCACAAAGAAAGTGAGCATACAATTCATGTGACTTGATTAAAGAGAAGTTACTATTCATTTGAAACAAAAAGCAATAAATCCTAAGTGTTTTAAATGATGTATAGGGCATTATTTCACATCTGAGGCATTTCAATTTAACAGAATCCTGGAAAACCAATAAATATTTCTTTCCATAAATGCTATTAATAAGAGGAGAGAAAACAATTACATCCAGCACAAACTTTTGTGTTCCTTGACCTTCATAACCTTTTTAACTTTACACAAATATTAGATAAATAACCCAGATTTTTAAAACCTATGCCACATGAATTAAGTATTAAAGAATTAAGTACACAATTTAGATATTTCACTTCATGCATATATATGTATATGCAGCAGAAGTGTCTCAGAGATTACATGAAGTTCTGAATATGTCTAAAAATGTGTGCACACATATGTGATGTTGTGGTTTGGGAGGAGCAATTGGGCAAAAATCTTCCTAATTCTAATGAAAGCTACTAGTTAGTTCACATGAAAGTTACCTTTTTATAAAAATTTATATGTTTTTTGTGAACATTTATAAAGTGTGTACTGCATTCTAGCCTTTAAATCTGACAGCTGATGGCATAAATTTTCTGGATGATGATCAAGCACATATGTGATAGAACAACTGTTGCTATGTGAAATGAGCTGAAACATCTGAGTTTTAACTGGTGGAGATGGCTCTTTTCCTGACATAAATACCAATGCTTTGTGAATGACAATAGCAAGTACCTAAAGTCTAGATTGCAAAATAAAAATAATTTTTTTTCTTAAAAGACAAAAAAACATCTGTGGGAGAGAGAGAAGATAATTTAAAGTGCACAAATAGCTAATGAACTCACATGCTAAAAGGTATATTCCCGTAAAGGAATAGTGTTCCAGATAATCCAGAAGTTAATTAAAAAAAATCATATTTGAAAACACATATTTCTCTGCAGTGTTCTACAATAGAGTCTCCACTGAAGTTACTTTTTTGGTTTTACTGAGTCATTTCTCATCCATCTGTAGCCTTATCAAAGACTGCCAGGTTCTTAAGTCACAGTATGGTTAAAAGTTTCTTTACTGATGAGGCAATATTAATTGTCAATCAACAAATTTAAAGATGACTTTGGATTTCAATTAGTTCAGTTACATTAACCATTTTTTTATGAGAGAGCTAAAACCTAAGAGCTGACTTCATACAATTTGTTTATGTACATCTTTCAACATTAAAAATCCCTAGAGTTCCTGTTTAAAGAACAACACTTCTTACAGATTTGCCTTTTTTTCAACTTTCCAATGAAAATTACTTTAGAGATTACATTTCACATTTTAAAGACATATGAAATAGAATAGGGTCTTCTTAGTTTCCTTTCTTTTAAAGGTAAACAACACAAAACAACTTATTCATATTGAATTTAGGAACTTATAGTGTGTGCTTCTTTATATATGGTTATGTAAATTTTGCCTTAAAAATAAATATTGTTTTATGCATCTGGAAGGACATTAGCTTGCCTTTAAATTTTTTTGCTAGTTTTTCCTATGATATATATCTATTTTAATTACAAAAATAATTCCACATCTTAAAAAGCTCATGTTGAAGACTTACCACAAAAAGAGGAAAAAGTTTAAAAAACAACAAAACAGTTCACTATGGCATAGCCCAACTCTACTTATTCTCCAAATGGGCTTGACTCATTTCCAATCCTTTTCTAATATCCTCGGTTAAGGGTGATTCACTTGGCTTTCTCATTTACTATTCAATCATCCTGACACTATGGACTTTGCTCACCTCAACTAAAGGAAATACAATGTACATCTAAGTCAATTTCTGGCACTCAGTCTTCTCTTGCAAATACCATGCCTGTCAATTTATGATACTACAACATGTTTTTCAAATTTGTATATTTATGAAATCAATAGACATTTATGTAATGTCTTTCTTCAGTGACACAGACTTTATTTTGTGTGCTATATCACATAGGCATAATTGCAATACTTTTTGTAACTGCTGGTCCTGGTAGCAAGCAAGAACCAAGGTAGGAGTTCCTCTCTTCTCCCTCTGTCTCTGGCTCTCACAGCTACTAGGAGACCCCTTCTTTTTTCCATTTGTTTTCTACTACTCCGTCTTGTCACTGATTTGCACGCGGCTCCATGCTAGAAACACCAAAATGGAGACCTCAGCAGAACAACCACATAATCTTTAAACTCAGGTGACAAGGTTTACTATCCCATTCCCAAACTCCTGTGTGAGAAAATTGGACTTGTAGATCTCAGGCCAGGTGATTTTGTTTGTTTGTTTTTTGTTTTGTATATTTGGAATCTCCTGGATTGAAAAGCTGATAACTCAGACCATGAGCAATGCTGTTTTTACAAGAAAAAGGCAAGGCAATGAGAGAAGACCACTATCTTGTATATACCTGCATTTATAGAAAAAATATAGAATAAAAACTAGAGAAGAACTATTTGTGTTTGTATGCTGTATGCAGTTTGTCAAGTATTTTTAAACAGTGCTCTGCATGGTACTATGAATAAGCTTTGGGGTTATCCAGTGGAAGTAAGGAAGTCAGCAATTAAGGGGAAGTTGAATGGGTAAAATGATGTTCCCAACTTCCCAGAGCAGCTCAGAGGCTCGATGTTATGTCCAACTTATTCTATTAAAGTAATACATAAACTTGTCCTTAAAGAAAGTCATGCTTTTGAAAAAACATATTTGAAAACCATATTAGATGTTTCCTTCTTAAAACTGCTAGGACTTTTTATCAATATATCAACACACATGAAGTTGAGATCAAAAGATAGTTGAATCTGGAAAGCTGAGAGTTGATATAATGGTTAGTGCTGGAATCACATGCTAGTCCCTCTGATCTTAATTTCATTATACATTCCATAGGCCAGATACCCACTAATAATCATTAATAGCATTAATAATATGTGACTGTATAGACTGCCTTGATTAAATAAGGTACAAATAAGATATCCTATGTATATGTCTACAGAGTTCATAACTAAGCTGTAATAATAGATGCTAATGAAATAGAATTTGTGGGACTTTATAAGTACCCTCGAACTGGAATATTCATGTGCCTTGCAGACTTAACGACCTCTTCAAACTTTCCCATACTTTCTTCAATGGAACAATTAATATTCTTCTTGCTAAAGGATTCAGATGCAGCACCAAAAACTGATATCTCAGTGGCTCCAGCAGCAACCTGAAAAACATAAGTTAAAGCCAAAAGCAAAAATTTTCAAAAGTATAAATGATAGCAGAAGAGTAACTATTAAAGCATGCTTATGTTACCATTTGACTTAAAATTTAAAACTAGACTCCTCTCATCTTGCAACATACTCTGTTTTGAAAGGGAAAAATATTTTAATAACAGGATAATTCTATAAGTTCATATATCTATGAGGCACAAAAAACACAGAGATGATGTTCCAATTTAATTTTGCCTTTCAACATATTATCCTGAGAAATACTTCTACCCTAATTGTGGAAAATACTTTCACCCCAATAAAACCTTTATTTTCCACAGAAAACATTATTTTCAAACCAATTATTAAATTAGAGGATAGAAAACATTCTGGTTTTGTTTTTCTTCTTTTCCTACAATCCAAGAGAAAAATACTTTTCCAATTCATTTTGGATTTTGCCCCAAACTTTCCTTCCAACTCTTAACCTAGCTTCTATTGTTTTATGTCCTGACTGCTACAAGCACAGTCTTGTGTGTCTAAGTCTCTTAATCTTCCTGTCAGTTTTTAAGTTGAAAATATTAGCTAATATTTTCTTCCTTTGGCCCCATTTGTCATCTTCACTCCTTCCTCAAAGCTTCTCTATTGATTTGTTTTCAAATGTCAACTCTCCTGAGCTATATCCCCAGCCCTTTTTTATATATTTTATTTAGAAACAGCAACTCACTGAGTTGCTTACGGCCTAAGTTGCTGAGGCTGGCTTTGAACTCATAATTCTCCTGCCTCAGCCTCTTCAGCTACTGGAATGACAGGCATGTGCCACTGCCCAGCTTGAGTTTTTAAGACCTTCTCTTAATGCATCGCTAGCATTCTGCCTAAATTTCCCCACCCCATCTCTGATCCCCTCCTAATACAAAAAAAAAAAAACTGTCATCTTTTCTACAGCATTTTAAAAAATAGTAGTTTTTGTGCCTCTGTCCAAAATAAGTTTAGACCCTCTGAAATAAAATGTCTGTTCATTGAACACCTACTATTCACCAGTACTGATGTTTGCACTTTGCAGGCCATTTATATATATATATATATTTACCATCAATTCTGTAAGAACTATGATTAGGCCCATGTTACAGATGAAAATACTGTGGCACACACACACACACACACACAATCTAACTAGATAGCAAAAGCTCATATAGTAAAATTCAGGGAGCTATGTTTTGAGTATAACCTTTGACTCCCAAGCCATCTATTTCACCCCACTGATGGTACACTATCCTGAGGATGTCTTCTCAGTAACTTTCTTAAGGTGGAAAATGGCAACATTTACACATTCTTAAAATGCCTCTTTCTTTATAAAGTAATGGTTATATCAAATCAAAGGAATGAAAAGATAAATGGTTCTAACAGCACATATACTAATACGTAATACACTAACTAGGACTCTACAACTTCAGCTTTATACCATACAGTGCCAAATGCAGAAGCAAAGAACAATCATTAACACTAGAGTAGCTACAGTAGAACTATTGCAATAAGCCCATGTAAGCACAATACAGTAAGCTTCTGCTTAAATTTGGAATAGCTATTCTTGTATGTATAACTATTCAAGCTTTCACTTAAACATAAATCCCTAAATCACACAGAATCAGAAGAAAAACAAAGAAGAAGAAGAAAAGTCATTAGATGTACACACAAAGTTGAACTTCGTCTAGAGGGAGGAAGCAACAGAAACAAAAAACTTGTCCAAGAATTTTTGACAAAATATTTATCCATCTCAGGAATATTAATGACTTATCAATAAACGTTTGAGTTGTACCCTGTATTACCTACTTAAGAGGGAGACACAAAATACACTTTTAAAAAATTTATGACAATGGAGAATTTTACTTTTATATTTTGTTTCTGTTATTTTAATGTTTTGATTCTTAATTTTCTTGAATGCTTAAATTAAAAGAGCCAATTATGTAACACTTTGGTCTCTAACAATGCTGTGAGGGTACACCGCATTTCTACACATTCATGTTAGTATATTAGTAGTGTACTTATAAAAGTTAAGTTAATTACACAGGACACCATTTTAACTTAGTACATATCTTTAAAACAATTATGGGCATATAAATTCTAGAAAAACGAGTAGCACACTTACAGCACGGTGAAAACCCTGAAGATTAGGAGTAAGGACAGGATATCGAACTCCTGGATATTGATTAATGCCTTTCATCACTTCAGTGTGATCAGCCATCTTAAATACATAAGAGTTACATTTAAATATGTAGCTGAATATTAGATCAAACATGTTCTTAGATTTGGGGGTAGGTTATAATTGCATATGCAAATATATTCTACAAAATAACGCTTGAAATTTTAAAAATGTGCCAATATAACTGCAGAAAAAGTAGTTGTCAGTGTCACAGGTATATAATGACTGGATATGAGCTTAATTAATTCATATAAAAAGATCTGGCCACCTGAGTGATTACAGAGTCTCATGAACTTTTCTAATTTCCTTAAAAATGTTCACTTGACCAAAATTCATTCTCTACCATTCTGTATAATTTAATAGTCCAATCCTCAAACATTCCTGATAGTGGGGAGAGTGTGAAAGGCTCTCCTCCTCCCACAGGAGAATTTTATGACTAAACAACTTCTAGTGCATGAAATTTTACAATGTTTAATAAGATATAAATTATACATGTCCATTAGAATAACTTAACAAAACTGAGATATGTTACTTGGGTAGCACAGGTGTTTCAGTTAGTATAGTTATTATGCTTAATATAGTAAAATCAAACAATTACTACCTATTTCTCACAGGCAAAATATAAATACAGTAGAGAAAACACCTATGACAAAATTTAACCCACCCTGTTAATATTTTATTTTCTGAATCTATTAAAAATCAACTTTAACTTAAAATATCCAATCCACAAAGTCTATTAGTTACTCTTTTAAAGCAGTCACTGATAATCAGATACCATGATTGACACATGAAAATTATTGCTTACATAACTATTTCATATTTTAAAATATCAAATTATGCATGAACTATGTATATATGTAAAATAATATATGATGGAATGTATAAAAAATGAACTGGAGAATGTGTTTTAATTAGCAAACAAATCAAACAACTTACATCAAACCAAAACTGATATCCTTACTGCGGAAATGGAGAATGAAGACTATTGTTTTATCTCTATACATATTAACTTCTTATAATGAACATGTATTATTTTGAATGTTAAAAATATAAATTAACTAAAGCATAAGTGGTTTTCCTTAATATATGTATACATACTTTAAAACAATATAAAATATTACAATATTTGTTGTGTTTGCGCTATTAGTCTTCTCAAATTTAGTTAAATGCCAGCAGACTTAAACTAAATATTTTGAATGAATATAATTTGGATTAATTAAATGTCTTAAATATATTTTAAATTTAAATTAAATTTTTAAGATGCAAAATAATCCCTCTGGTTGACTGTCATTGTCATGCCTTACCAGTAATTAAAACTGCTTGGTTCATTCAATACAGACACATTCATTTAAACCTAACATGTGATTCTTGATCATTTATTTCTAAGGTAACATATCCACCATCTCCCACCTCATTACTATACCCTTTGCAAAGGCCATAATATCTACCATATCAATTCATTTGTGATTCATAAAAGCCAAATCCCTTATTTCATTTTAGTCTCATTTGATGTTAACTCAGATGTTTACTGAGCATCTACCGTGTCCAAAACCATATGCTAGATCCTGTGGGAAAAACAGATCTTACTTTTCTGTGAGAAACTGAGGTCCTATCAACGAAGTCCTCTGCAGGATAGTTGTGGAGAAAAAAACAGATACACATGGAGAATTCACAATCCAAAGGGATACACTGGTTGCTAATTAAAACACATAAAAGTTTGGAAAGGGAAAATACTGGTATGACCTATGATAGTCTATGAACATTTAAAAGAAAATATGGAGTACAAACTGAAGCCCTTGACTGTAGCATATTATAAATTTAAAAATAAAAATGGTCATAGTAAGATTTCCAGTTCTACATACTCTTCCAGGTTCTCTCCACTGTCAATCAAGTGGTGTATTCTATTTACTTCCCTCCTGGAAGCTGGGTGGGCTCTGATTGTTCCAACTAATAGTATATAGTGAAAATAATACTGTATGACTTCTGAAGCTAGGTTATAAAAAAGGATATAAGTTCCATATGGCTTTCTTTTTGGGGAAAGTCAGTGTGGAGAAATCAGCCAACATGCTAGGAGAAAGAAAAGACTCTCCTATGCAAGCAGGGCACCCGAAGAGGCCTCCTGGAGAATCTGTATGAATTGAGATTGAGGCCCCCAGCCAATACCTATTATCATCCCCTCTATCTGTCACTGAAGTAACCTTCACATGATTCTGACCTCCAAAATCAGAGATTACAGTTGAGATCCTAAACATTATGGACCAAGAACAACCTGTCACTCTGTGCTTTGCTCAAATTCCTAATCTACAGAATAAGTGAACATAATAGATGCTTATTTACACCACTGAGTCCTCAAGGACTTCATTATATAGACGTACATTCTGGAATTCTGAAAAATGGATAGGGCTAGAAAAGAAGAACAGACAGAAACACAACATTTGGCTAGAGAACATTACTGGTGAATAATCAGGGTTGAGATTATAAAGATGGACGTCCTACATTGTGACACATCTTTGACATACTTTCACATTAATCTAAAGATCCATAATTTATCCTGAAGGCAACACAAAGGCATGGAGAGTCAGTGTCGAACTGGCACAGGACTGAATAAAAGTAGTATTATAGAAGGATGAACCAGATGGAGGTACAAAGGTCAGTCTAGAAAGATGGAGATGATTCTCAGATTATCATGAGATTCCAGTTTATGTGAAATTCTATTGTAGAAAATGGCACTAGGAATAGAACTCCCAAAGAAAAATTAATAGGACAGAAGCTAATAGCATGAATGATTACTTGAAAATGCAATCATCACTATTTTATAGCCTTCCTTTTAAAATATTTGACATTTGTACAGATTTCAACACAGTTCTTGATTATCCACGGATATTGCCTTGGTGCTTGATGCTATTTAGAGTGTGAGCTTTCTGTCTCCTCTCTGCCTTGTTTTTCTCTCACACTTGCGCTCTCTCTCTCTCTCTCTCTCTCTCTCTCACAAACACACACACACAAATAAGCATTAATATGCAAATTATAAGAAAACCATAGCATTTGTTTATAATTTCAAGCAGAAAGAATTTACTATTAGTTTCAGCCTGTTGAAATTAAGTAAAAAGAACAACATTCTCTTACTAGAAAATAATGTCAAAACAATATTACTAATGCTTAAAATTTATTAAACATAATAACCTTAAACATTTATTGAAAACACCTATACTACCAGGATAACAAAAATGAATACTGTGTCCCTAACCAAATATAGATTAGGTTAAAGTATGGCATTCTATCATAAATAGCACAAAGGGCAAATCAAATTTTAATCTACAAGAAATATTGGTCATCTCAGCCTACAAGAGCATTTTTCCATTCTATATATAATTTAGTGAAAGTCTTGAATCAATGTGAAGAACCTTATATAATGAAACAAACATAAATTGCTTTTTATAGATGTTTCAACCAGTAGAACTACAAAGGAGACATAATAATAACCATGTTTCCATGTCATAACAGCTGAATTTTGATAATCATTGAAGATGTCTTCATTTTATGATAAACATATGAACTAGAATCCAAAAACTCACTACTTTTTGTTTTGAAAAAAGTCACATATAATGAGGCCATTTAGAAAATAATAGCATTCTGTCCTATTTTGTTTAATAAAGGCAATAAGAAAAGAGTTTTAGGATATTCTAATAGGATGTGATGTTATTATAATGAATAAAATAAAGTAGGTTTCAATTAAAGCTATAAAATCCTTACTTTAATATCTTTTTATTGGACAGTTTATGTTATATTTCAATCTTGATGTTATTTTAATGTCTAAAGTTTAACTATTATTCAAACAATGGAACTAACTATTTCTTTACATTACTGTTTTGACATTTAATAAAAAAACTTTCTACATCTGGTTTGATTTAAAATATTTTTCAGATTTTTCTGTGGCTTTTTATTGAATAAAATGCAATATCAAGAAACCTCATGATTTGGTTGGGAACATGTTTTGCCATCATCTGGATATAGTCTGGAGATAACAATACCTGTGACTTTCTATCCAACAAAGCAGGACTACTATGAGTAATCAATTTCTTAGGCATTCACATGTTGATATGGATTCAAATAGTCACAATATTTGTAAGAGTTTTAATGATATGCAAAAGACTATAAGGATTAGAATGTAATAAGTTTAGAGAATTCATTAACAACTAACTATCATAGTGCAAATAAATTTAAATAGTCCATTTTATACATATTTAGACATCCTACTAACATTTTGTTATTATCTGAACACTATAATCTCTCCTAAACTTTTAGGCTTTTATTATGTTCCCCAGTCAATGACAATGGCTAAATACAGAACGAGCATTGTTAGTGTTCTGATCCTGCCCCAGTTCTCTGAGATTAGTACAAGTACAAGATAATGCATATGAGTAAACACTAATAAACCATGACAAGAGTTTCTCGTAAGTTTCAGAAAGGGAGTAAGTAATATTAGAAGTTTCAATATTTTTTGTAAATTAGCTGTTGACTTTACAATTGAGGGAATACAAAAATTAACATATTTTTTAAATATCACAAGGCCATAGATTTTTAAGTTTATTTCAATACTTATTCATTCCTCTTAATATTTATACACATTCAATTACTACCTGTCTAACATTTAGGTATAGGAAAATGAAGCAAATGTAATCCTTTCATTGATGCATGGGCTACTGAGGGGGGCATATAATTATGTACGTATGTGTGTGTGTGTGTGTGTATGTGTGTATGCATGTGCATGTATTATATAAAAACACATATACCATAAATACAAAATAACACATAACAAAATACAAAATAACACATGTCACCTGAAATTCCAGAGAACATAGATAAGGAAACATTTTTCTTTATAGCCCAAGCTTAAATAATGACAAAATATTTAAGCTACACCTTATTTATATCAAATGTAAATCACCCAGGAGCCTATTTTTTAGTGGATCAATACTATTCATAGTATTTGAAAGTATTCCAAATTTTTCATTGAACAAAGTTATTCATATAGATAGATAGATGTAAAATTCAATTTTACTTCATATTAAAATGGTCACTTTAGAGTTGAGGCAAGAGCAAATGTTCCATGTCCCACTGTATCTGGTATCAAATATATGTAAATATACAGGGAAAACAAATTTTTAACATGAATGGAACTAACTAGTATGAAGAATATCCTTTCAAATATTATACACGTAAAGTTGTAAGAGAAACAGTTTCTATTAATACAAAAATCAAATGAAAATGTTTTTCTACCAGAATGTTTTGTTTTTAATTTTTATTAAAATCACAGAAAATAGAATAAGCCAAAATCATGTGTGAAGTTCACAAAAATGTAATTATTCTTCTAGAAAGAATATATGACTGTATAAGATTATATATCACAAAATATTAGGTTACATATTAACATGACATTACCAATAATGAGTTATTAAACAGATATTTTTTTCTAATCTTTCAATAAAACTATTTTGTCAACAGTGCTGGAGAATAGACTGAATCATCTTTCTACTTTCCCCATAGAAAATCTTATAAACTATTGTCATTAGAAAAAGGCCAAGACATACAGTTAAAAAAAACTATGGGAAAAAATAAGTAATCTCAGACAATTCAAGTTTTCAAAGTACTTTCGTTTGAGGTATTTATAAATGTTTAACTTTAAAATTTTACGATTTCATGAATTCCTTTTTTAAATTAAAAACTAACATTGATTTTCCCATCCAATTTTATATTTGATATTATAGGTTCTTTTTCAAAAAGCAGTGTCTTTGTAAATTGAGCTGCTATAAACATTGATGCAGCTGCATCACTAGAATATGCTTATTTTTTAACTCTGTTGGGTATAAGCTGAGGGGTGGGATAATTGGGTCAAATGGTGGTTACATTCCAAGTTTTCTAAGGAATCTCCATACTGCTTTCCATAATGGTTGTACCAATGTGCAATCTATCACCAACATATGAATGTGCCTTTTTCCCAAAATCCCCACTAACATTTATTGTTACTTGCATTCATGATAACTGCCATTCTGACTGGAAAGAGATAAATACATGACCAATGCAATTCCACTTCACATACAATCACAAGAATGTGATCAAAATTGGAATGGGTGGCACTCCATGCACATATAATATGTCAAATACACCCTACTCTCATGTATATCTAAAAATAACAAATTTTTAAAAAAAGAAGAAGAAAGCCAAGAGGAGAAGGGAAAAAGCAAAGGTAGTATCTCAGAAATGTTTTCTAGGAATTCTTTGTTCTAATTTCATGCACCTTCTAATAAGTTTGAAATTATCAAAATAGAATATTTCTAAAAGAAAAATAAATTTTTAAAATTTTAAAAAAAGTAATGTCTTTGCATACATATCCAGGAATAAAGTTCCTTGCAAGTGGTTGGTCACGTGTCTCCTATTTATTCACAGATTTCAGCCAGAGAGATGGCCCTGAACTGTCCAAATATATCATTTACAAAGAGCTCAGCAGCTGCTTCACTGAAGTGACAAGGCAGAGACAGTGGCCAACTACTCCAATACTGAAAGCTCTCCAAGATGAGGCCTACTTCATATCTTTCCAGAAATACAATCCTGAAAATACAATCCTGAAATAAGAAGGATACTTACTGAGCCATACCTTAAGATTGTTCCTTGAAAATTTTCATGTTTCCTAGTTCCAATGCTTGTGATGGAGGTATTAAACAGGAAGTCAAGTTATCAACAAAAGGAGGAGGAGAACATAGAGTTAATAGGATGGGTTTTTGAGTAGCACAATTAATAATGACATCTTTTTCTTTGGGAGGAGTATACGCAGGAACACTCAACCACTGAGCCACATCCTCAGACCTATTTTGTATTTAATTTAGAGACAACTCACACTGAGTTGCTTAATGCCTCCCTGTTGCTGAGGCTGGCTTTGAACTTGCAATCTCCTACCTTAGCCTCCCAAGCTGCTGGGATTAAAGGCATGCGCCTTCGTGCCTGGCAACACGGACATCTTTTAAAGAAGTGCAGAATCATCAAACAGAAAAGTCCCTGGGTATGGTATTTGAGGGTTCTCCATGTCCACTTTTCACAACTCCACCATCATTTAAAACGAACCTGTCATTGTCAGAAGAGATTTTTCCTTTACTGCAATCCATAGACTTTGTCTCTGCTGTTCCAAGCCAAGCACTGTATTACGGAATCAAGAAACTAAACAAAAATATAGATAATCTAAGAGGCAGAAATAAAAGTGGGAACATTTAGAGGCTGAGAGACTCTAAAACAGATGTGGGGTGTAGGAAATTTTTGGAAGTAAGGAAAGAGGACTTTTAAAAGTCTTGTGGTAGGATATTAATTAGCTCCCTTTTAAGGTACTATATGAAGCTCAGTAAAAATATATTGTAATTACTTTCAACTATTTTGACATTCTGAGTGTACCTCTAAAACATTTTAATTATTGTCAAAGCAGGATCATGTGAGGTCCTGAGTTTTATTTTAATTACGTGCAACTGATAGAATTAAGGTTCTTTATCTTGTTAGCTAAATTCTGTGTATGATTCAGAGTTATTAAGAATCAAAGCTGGAAATCTATTAGAAAAAAAAAAAAAAACATTCCTACAAAGAGAAATACTCATTGTAGTCTGTAGCATTTATTACCATGTCCACTGCTTAGTAAAGTGTTTCTCAAACACTACTTTGAGGACTGCTTGGGTTGGAATTTTCTGAACTGATTTTTAAAATGCTATTTTATGTGCTATACCAGCCCCAAGAATCAAACTATGAATGTATACTGGAAATCTGTGTAGTCAGCATGTTGCCTGGGTAATTAATATGTGTGATCTAGAAGAGTCTGCAACTCTTTCCCCAGTGAGAAATAAAAATTTTTGAGTAGGTTTGTTCCATAACCCACAAGGACCTGGAGAATAAGATTGCATTTTATCTCACCCTGCATAAAACTCAACTCAAAGTGGATCGAGGACCTAGGCATTCGACTAGAGTCCCTGTGCTAACAGAAGACAAAGTAGGCCCAAATCTTCACCATGTCATCTTTGGAATTGACTTTCTTAAAAAGACTCCTAAAACCAGGAGGAGTAAAATCAACAACCAATAAATGGGATAGAATAAAACTAAAATGTTTCTTCACAGCAAAGGAAACAATCAATATTGAAAAGACCCTACATAATGGGAGAAAATCTTTTCCTACATGCAGCTCAGATAGAGCATTAATCTCCAGGATATATAAAGAAGTCAAAAACGTAACACCAAAAAATAAATAAATAAATAGCCCGGGCTGCGGTTGTAGCTCAGTGGAAGACTGCTTGCCTAGCGCGTGTGAGGCATTGGGTTCCATTCTTAGCACCACATAAAATAAATAAAAGTCCATCAACAACTAAAACATATAAAAACAAAACAAATGGGGAAGGAACTGAACAGACACTTCACAGAAAAGGAAATACAATCGATCAACAAATATATGAAAAAAAATGTTCAACATCCCTAGCAATTAGAGAAATGCAGATCAAAACTGCTCTAAGATTTCATCTTACTTCTGTCAGAATAGCAATTATCAAGAATACAAGTAACAATAAATGTTGGCAAGGATATGGGCAAAAGGTACACTCACACATTGCTGGTGGGACTAAAAACTGGTGCAATCACTATGGAAAGCAGTATGAAGACTCCTTAAAAAATCTGGAATGGAACCACCACTTGACCCAGCTATCTCACTCCTCAGTCTATACCCAGAGGACCTAAAATCAGGATACTCCATTGATACAGCCAAATCAGTGTTTAAAGCAGCACAATTCAAAATAGCCAAACTACGGAACCAACTGAGGTGCCCTTCAACAGATGAATGGATAAGGAAAATGTGGTATATGTACATGATTGTATATTACTCTGCCTTAAAGATTAAAACTATGGCATTTGCCTGTAAAAGAATGGAGCTTATGCTAGGTGAATTAAGCCAATCCCAAACAGCTGAAGGCCAAATGTTTTCTCTAATATGTGGATCATAATTCACAATAAGGCAGGGGGGTTGCTAGGGAAGAATAGAGGTACTTTGTATTAGACAGAGAGGACTGAAGAGAGGGAAGAGGGCATGGGGGTAGGAAGAATAGTGGAATGAATCAGACACTATTACCCTATGTGCGTACATGATTGCATGACCAGTGTAACTTTACATCCTGTACAACCAGAAAAATGAGAATTTATACTCCATTTATGTTTGATGTGTCAAAATGCATTCTACTGTCATGTATAACTAATTAGAACAAGTTGAAAAATTATTTTAAAAACACGTACAAATGTTGATAGCAGCATCATTCCAAAATGTAGAAATAACCTAAATGTCTTCAACTGATAAATGGATAAATGAAATGTAGTATGTAAATGCAATGGAATACTATTCTACAATTTAAAAAATCAAGTAAATGGTACATGCTGCAAAAATGAAGAAACCTCAAAAACATTATGTGAAGTAAAAGAAGTCAGAAACAAAAGGCCATGTATTGCATGCTTTCATTTACATTAAATGCAAATCTATAGCGGTAGTAGAAAAGACATTAGCATTCTCAAGAAGCTGAGGGAAGAAATATATGGCAAGCAATTGCTAATAGGTACAGGACTTATTTTGGGGATGATGGAAATATTCTAAAATTTATTTTGGTGATTATTGCACAACTCTGGGAACGTACTAAAATCCATTAAACTGAAAGAAAATAAAAGATTTTATCTTATGCTTTGCTATGAGCATCATCAAGATAAAGAGTCTTATAAATAGGTCACACCACTCTCAACATTTTGGACATTATGAAATTGGCATGAGGTTGTATCAGACACCTAAGACCACTAGAGAGCCAAAGACAACATTACATCAAGGTTATCCATTTCCCTGCTGGAGCCCTGTTAGCTACAAACCATTCAACAGTGCAGAGAAGCTAAGTCCTCAAAGATATTGAGAATTCCAAACTCCTCATTATCTTTACCAGAGCATCCAATTCTTAGAGAAATGCTCCCAGCTCATCTCTAGCCATACCAAAAGGTTTACAATGCTACATCATGCTAATTCACATCTCTGATCCTCCATATCACTCCATCTGCCTAAAAATCATTCCTCCCTTTCCCATTTAGTTAATTGACTTAATCTTCCATTTTTAAACTCAAAATATCCTCTTCTAAGACATTTTCGAAAATTAGCTTGATTTAGATATTTTCTACTTTCATAGGTCACTATCTGTTTATCAATGCTCTTTTATCAAACCTTATATAATTTATGTTAATTTATGTGTCTTTCTCCCTAACTTATCTTCTCCTAAAATACCTTGCATAAAAGGAGCATTTAATAAACGATTATCTAATTAAAGGTCACTTGTCCCCCTTGGTTTCAGCCCTTTACTCTAGTTGGAATTAACTTTGAATTCAGTTCAATGTAAATTGTGATTCTTTTTCCTCCATTAATTGCTCTAATATTTTATTGCTAGTAATAACAATAATAATGACAAAGCCATATTTACTTTATTCTGAGCTAGAGGTTAGGTCTATGTGTGTTGAGTTTTTTATGTGCTGACTCTTTAAACATTTTTAATTATCCAATGAGTGAGATGGTTTCTGAAGAAGAAAAAATAGATTTAGAGATATAAGGAAGAGGAAAGTCACCTAGCTAGTGAGTGGAGGGGTTGGTCTGAAGTTCAAGTCCACCTGACTGTAAAGTGTGTTCTCTGCATAAACTCCTTGATAAATACATCTTCTATATCTTCTATATTTTCATTTTGGCTACTGCTAAATAGTTTGTATATCAAAATGGCAAAAACAAAGCTCATTAAAAGAATTCAGGTCAAACAATTTGGAGGCATATTTTACTATCTAAATAATAAAATCTACTGCCTAATAAATCTAGTATCTTTCAATTTAGACTCATCATCAAAATTATTGGGATTTGGAGGTTCAGTCCATGGTCAGCTGTCTTCAAGGCTTAGGTGCACAAAACAACATGGTGAGAGAATGTGACAGAAGAAAGCATCCCAGGACATAGTAACAGGAAGCAGAGAGCTCCCTTCACCACAGACAAAATATAAACCCCACAATTACTCCCCTGGTGACCTACTTCCTTCAGCTATATCCCACCTGCCTACAGTTACCACCCAGTTCATCCATATCAGTGGATTAATCCACCCATTAGTCTATATCTCCCGTAATCTAATCTTTTCACCTCTGGATATTCTTTCATTGTCTCACATATGAGCTTTTAGGGACACCTCATATCTAAATCATAACAGTAGTTGAACACATTGATAAGATTAATCCTAGGACCTGGGGAGGGACCTAAACATATCTGTTCCCATCTATATCATGTATTGAGGTTCAACATAAGATTCTATCCAAGGTAAAAACAAGAAGTTTCAGTGATTAATAAAAGTTTGGAAAATAGCATCCTTTGTGAAATTTACTATCTTCCATAGTGACATCATCATGATAGTCCAGAAATTTTCTGAAATACATATTTATAGTATCTATCGTATTGCTTTGCCTTACCACATCAGAAATACTGCCAACAAAAAATTGAAGTCGACTGAATATGTCTTATTCTTGGCATATTCATAATAATTCTAGGCATATCTGTGTTTCTAAATTTTCTACTTAATAAACAATCTTAAATTTTGCCAGAAAATAGACTTAAACTCATGGACCTATAACCTTACAGTATGCTAAATATTTTTCAAAAATATTTGTAAAGGATGCTTTGCTTTTGCCCCACTACTGAAACCATAATCCAGGACAACATTCATATTTCTTCAAGATAAGTAGACACTGTCAGGAGTTGTTTGTCTACCATCTCCACTGGCCAGATTAGACATAACTGATGGTATTACTTTCTGTATGCAGGAGTACATCAGGAAAGACAGATACAGAGTATGCAATTTTTTTCAACACATGCCATTGATTAATCTAAAAATGTAAATAATGTGGTTTCAGACCCTATAACTCAAACCTCAATCTGAGCAGTAATTCCTCTTAATGGTAACATTCATAAATTCAGTAATGAGAAAAAATGGTTCTAACAGTAACCATCCTGACTATGCTGGGTGAAAATGCTCTGGCCAGCTATACATAGCACTGTAGCCTGGGTACTATAACCCTGTCTCATTCACAGACTCTTTACACAAATTCCATATATCTTAGCCTCAGTAGCATAGAGAAAATCTTGGTCTGCTTGAAGAAGTAAGACAGTTTTAATAAATCACAGTCTTACAATAATAAACACAGGAAATCTCTGGAAAATTGAACATCCAGTTTTGTTTTTTTTTTTTTCTTTCTTTTCCCTTCCCAATACTCTGTCTTGGCTGCCAAAGCTAAAATGGTCTGACACCATACTCACAAAACTTCTTAAGTCCAGAAGCCTGAAAACTAATTTGGTCTGGTGTATGACTTCCTGTACTTCTTTATTCAACCTTGCCTTTGTTTACCAAGGACGCCTGTACTGCCCTCTCCTGGATGGAATGCCTGTGCTCCTTATTAAGAGAGACCAAGCCACTGAGAATCTCCCTGTAAACACAGGCATTTTAATCCTAATCCACCAAGGACTACAAATATTCATTTTTAAATTATAAAATAACCTCAACCTACCCAAATGGATTTGTGGGTTGCAAACTGGGAGAGGAATGTTCTGCACAGGGAAACACAGCTCATTTTATTCAATAACATTTTCCAGTTTCCCAAGATAAACATAAGGACTATACATTAGTTATACTTTGTTCAGGTCAATGCCTTTTGTGACAACCCTCCTGGTCTTCCCACGTCAAAACAATCACAACATCATTCTGAAGTAGGGGCAAGAAGTCTCAAAGCTCCCAGTATAATTTTCTTCCCACTCAACTGTGCTACCTCTCATATATTATGCCTTTGTGTTCTATAATAACATTGTAGTTATTTTCTTTACATGAAAGCAGAAGTGAATTTTAAAAGACTGGATCTAACTGTACTCATTCTATACTGACTGTAAATGCAGTTTCCCTTCTATTCTTAAATGCCCTTCTGCAAGCCAACTCTAAACACTATAGGTGGCTACAATAATGAGAAAGAGGGTAGACCTGAGTTGTAAGAGGTGGACTAATTCCCTGGAAATAAAATACTGACAATTAGAAAAAGCTGTGGCAAAAAGTATTTTATTGCCATGAAAATCAACACCATCACTGCTATAGCTTATGATTTAGCCATGATATGAATCTGGAGATCTCCGAACAAATACTGCAAAAGGCAGAAGAACCTCAAAAGTTGGCCAGAATGCCCAATAATAAACTATTCAATACACTCAAGGGTTTATTTGATTATAACTCATTTAAAGATATTCACTGGATTTTTAGAACACCTTTGTATGAGTTTTAACTATTTTAGTGATTTTATTCTTATTATTCATTTTAACTTTTTAACTGCCTTGTTATTGGTGGTTATTCCTGTTATTCAATTTTTGAGTCCTACAAAAATCCAATACAGTTGTAAATATAGACACAATAAAAGCAATGAATGAGAGAATGAATAAACGGAAAGAATCCAAAACAGGAGATTAAAATACTTCACCAAATCATATCATAAAATGAGTAACATTCAGGTCTCAGATTTTTCTATTGCTCCATCAGAAAGCACACAATAAATAATAGATATAATGATGTCCCCAAAAGCTCAGGAAGTCTACAACTTGGAGGATGTGGGGTAGGGTGGCAGAAATTATTATACTTAGACTACAGGTAATACATTTCTTAGTATATACTATAAGCAGAATTCAGTGTAAGAAACATGCATTTTTTAACTAATTATTGTGCTAAACTTACCAATAGATCTCATCTCAGATGTAGAAGGTCAGAGTAATTAGGATTCGTGTTATGAAGTTATTAACATGAATTTGCTTCAACATATTGATATAACAACGAATGTTTAACTATAACCTATAAGCTTTTTAATAGCAAATTCAAATTTTTCAAAGGCATTATGAAATTCTTCAAAAGAATGTCCTCTATATTACTATGAAGAATATCTAAAATCAATAGGTGTTACAGAATATTCTATTATTCTACAAAGTAATAATCCAAATTAGCCTATTCAAGAGAAATGGATAGATATTTTAAAAATATAAAAGAGTAATAAAATCACATGCTTTATAAAATGTTTTCTATTTATAGATATACTGGAAGGGAAATATACTTATCTGTTTATTTAATCAAATTTGTAAAAAAAGTAAAATACTAGCATTTATAAGTTTCATTAGTGTGTAGATTTTAAAATATAACATTTATCTATTGTCTAATGTGATTTTGAAGATATATTACATTTTTTTAAATTTTTATTGTTGGTTGTTCAAAACATTACATAGTTCTTGACATATCATATTTCACACTTTGATTCAAGTGCGTTATGAACTCCCATTTTTACCCCGTATACAGATTGCAGAATCACATCGGTTACACATCCACTGATTTACATATTGCCATACTAGTGTCTGTTGTATTCTGCTGCCTTTCCTATCCTCTACTATCCCCCCGATATATTACATTTAACATTAAGATTTATTTCTCTTTTTAATCCATATTACCTCTAGATTTTCCAGCAACCTTATCTGACAATTGTAGATTGATATGCATGTATCTAAAACCAGAAAAACTACTTTTATTTTTAAAAATTACTTAAAAAGTGAAATTCTTTATAAATATCAGCAAAATTCATATCTTTTAAAATCATTATCTATTTATAAAAACTGGTATGATGTGTTTATTTATCATGCTCAGTATAGAAGGGTCATGAATTCTTAAAAGTCAGTTCTACTCAAACATACTCAAAACTGGTGAGCAAATTGGACCACATTAACACCCTACTGTTTTATATTTTAAACCAGGTTTTGAGTAATGGATGTGATTTTTCAAGTGAGCAAGTTGTAACTATGTCACATTGGAAGGACTTTAGTTCCCCCTCAACTAGTCCTTTGGGCACACTCTGTGTCTCCCAGAGTAGATTGCATTTAAGTGGCTTAGCAGGAGAGACATCAATGGAATGAGTTTCTGCTAAAATAAGATCAACAAACTCAGAGTCCTGCAAAAAAAAGACCATTAAAATGTCAGAGTCAAGTCTTTCTAGGCCAAATGGACCTTTATTTGGCTCAACATTTTATACAATTATATTATACAGAGCTCTCAAATGTTAGTGCATCCAGATAGCTCTACTAGGGACCAAAGTTTAAGAAAGTTTTGGTCAGAAACAAAAGTGGAATTTTAATGTAGTCCAAGTGACTTTGAAAATTTAGTTATTTTTTTAATGGATAAACTTATAGAAAATTTGATGAAAATAATAAACTCAATAAAATTGAATAAAAGATGAAATAAAATATTTTATTGTAATATTTTGCTTTATACTCTTACAAATCAAAGAACAAAGAAAACCAATTTGTTAGTCAACATGTAACTGATCAAACAAATTTATTGAAAAGTAGTTCAAGCTTGGCATAATGAATCTTTTAATATATTTGTTTTTAGCCTAATGTGAGAAAAGGCCAAAATAAATTGAAATTACATGTTCTTCTTGAAAAAAAAAATCTAGCCAATAAAATTGCTGGCATTATTTTTTTTAATTATCAGCTTTGCTTTTTCTTTGATATGGTAGTGGAACAGAAAAAGTCACTGTTAAATGCTGAGTAGTACCAAACAATGTTAACAACACATTTTTTTCTTATTTTATTGTATACTATCCTTAAACAAGTTCAAAGACAGAAAAAAAATGTTTTCCCACCTGCCAAACTTTTGTTCATATTTCCATATCATGATGTAAGAGAAGCAAAGGGTATTTTAAACTTTTTTGAATATACTTCAGGCAATTGCTTGTGAAAACAGTAGCAGGGATAAAATTATACAATGCAGCAGCTTTAAAATATCGCATTTCAAGTTAATTATTGCTTTCAGCCAAGCATGATAGTGCACACTTTAAATCTCAGTGACACAGGAAGCTGAGACAGGAGGATTGCAAGTTGGAGGCCAGCCTCAGCAACTTAGCATGGCCCTAAGCAACTTTGTGAGACCCTGTCTCAAACTAAAAAATGAAAAGGGCTGAAGATGTGGGTTAAGCACTCCTGGGTTCAATCCCTGATACCAATAAAATAAAATAAAATAAACTTAATCACGGCTTTAAACTCAGAAAAGATGAAGCAACATCCCTCTCTTTTCTTGATCAGAGAAATATAGAAATTTAGATCATCATTGTATGTAGAAATGTAGTGAGTCCCAATACTATATAAGTAACATTTGCACAGGATATAAATCAACTTTAACACCATAACGTAGACAATGTCTAGTTTAATATTCAGAATACACAGTTATTTTCATTTAAAAGGAGAAAATTGAATATTTTGATGCACATTTTAATGTCACAACTTAAAATAATGCAGGGTCTGTGCTAAGAAAAGATCAACAAAAATCTAATTGCTACTTTTCATTTCTGGAGTACAATAACTTGTGCTCTGAAAATAAAACGCCTTCCTCACATTTTTTTTTTCTTTCAAGAATAAGTAGGCAAAACCTAAATAATGTAAGGCACTGAACTGAGTCATGTGTCATATGTGAGACATGAGAGGTAGGTTACAGTAGATTTTCTGTATCAGTGTCCATCCAAAGTTGGGACATTAATGACCAGGTCTCATGTGAAAGACATAGCTTCCGAAATACATGGAAACCATTTTTCCACAGCAATTTGTGCAGCAGTGTGTGCTCACTGTTTTCCGGATATGTTGCAGGGGCTGTTGGGTAAAAGAAAGAAATTGCAAGCTCTCACTTTGGCCCTTTACTTTCTGGCTTTTTCCTTCTTCCTTTTCTGGCAGAAGAGTTATTTCCCCTCCTGTAGTATTACCCTCTCTAGTTTGAGCTATTTGTTTGGAAATAGGTGTACAGGAAAAGCCTGGCTTCACTTCTGGACAGAAATAGTTATGAAGGCACATGCCAATGACTCTCCTTCATCAGTTTCATCCTAGGTCTACCTTAACTGTAGATGGGGATGAGAAAAATGCAGAGGGTCCTTGATGCAGGTTTTCACTCTCATGTTGTCTACACAATACCTCTCCCTCAAATGTTCAACCCAATCCCATTTGAGGGAAAGCAATTTTGTAAAGGGAGTTGGTAGGAGCACTGCTATTATGTGTTCCATCTAATTGAGAGGCTACCTGGCCTCATTTCAAAAGCACTGGTAATCATGGCAGCATTAAAATATGTATTGCTTGGAATTTAGGCATTTCAGAATGCAGAGCTTGTTTCTCTATAAACTGTATTTATTCTTTAATTATCAGTAAGAAAAAAAACCCACATAATTAGGTTAATTACTAGGCCATTTAAAAAAAGATTTTAAAAAGTGACCTTGAGCCACTTGCCCTCCTTCCAGAATGCCACACTTCAATCAAACAGTGGTGCCCTGCTGGCTGTGGTGGCACAGGCCTGTAATCCCAGAGGTTCAGGAGGCTGAGGCAGGAGGATCACAAATTCAAAGCCAGCCTCAGCAAAAGCAAGGTGCTAAGCAACTCAGTGAGAATCTGTCTCTAAATAAAATACAAAATGGGGCTGGGGATGTGGCTCAGTGGTTAAGAGTCCCTGAGTTTAATCCCTGGGACAAAAAAAAAAAAAAAAGGTAGTGCCTTTATCCTCCCTTAGGCTTTGGGTAAGCTTTGTCATTGTTTCTCCTAATAGATCATGGAAAGGTAATGCTGTATAATTTACAAGGCTTGATTGTAAAATGAATACCACTTTCGCCTGCCTCTTGGAGCACTCATCTTTGGGACTCTGAGCTGTATTATTAGATATCCAAAAAGAACAAGCTGTGATAAAGTCCAAACTATCCCATCAGGAACCTTGTGAAGAGTCTCTGAGAACATGAAGAGAGGTGCCCAGCCCGTCCCCATTGCCCCATCCACTCAGCCCCATCTGTTCAGCTCTGACTGCCATCTGTCTATTAGTACCTGAGAAAACTCTAGAGTGCCTAATTGAGCTATTCCTGAATTTTTTATCTACAAAAAAAAATGAATGTTGCTATGTTTAAAGCCACTAAATTTTGGAATTAAGTATTATACAGACAATAAGAAGAACCTGATCAATTTTACTAGCTCCCAGGGGTATGTGGAAATTGTACAGATTTGAAAACACACATACACACACACATGTGCACTAATACAGAATATAAGTCACAAGCTATATACTCAGTGGACAACCTTTGCACCTGTTGAAGCAATCTGAAGGGTCTACAGTTCATTCTGTTAAATATTAGGAACAAATTGAGGTGACAAATAGTATATGCTTATTTTCTGCTTTCTTGAAGAACTAATGTATTTTATCTACATGAATGTAATTCTTATAGCAGAATTTCCCCCAATAATCATCTAAAGTCATTTACAAAAGCACTTAGCTTCTTCAGTCCTTCCTTGGGACCCAATATTGAACAAAAAACATTTATCTGACATGCAAGAAATTCGGTATGCTCAAATAGTTTGAAAAACAGTATAATATTTAGATATAGCTTCTAAATAAAATATACAGTTAAAACTCTTAATATAAAGATTTTTAAAGGTAACAGAATTATTATGTGCACCTGGACTTGAACTCATAGAAAAAACAAAAATATGAACTTCAGGATATTCTTGGTGATTAGAAATGGTTGGTTCCTGAGGCTGACTGAGGTCACTAAACAGATCCATCTCTATTATACAAATACATGGAAGGTCTAGAGGTAACAAGATAAGACAGTGACAGGTCACAATGCAGCTTTGACCTCCATGGCAGCATCTTAGTGGGCATTAGAAAATAGTGTATTAAGCAGATAATTTAGTATTCCAAATCAAACTCCTTTGGAGAAAATTTGGGTCAAGTCTTGCTCCCTTTCGGCCAATGTCCCACCACTCCCTCCCCTCATCTGATTAAAGGGATTCCTGTAACACCAGAAAATAGGTACCAAGATCCTGGTAAATTTCACCAATATCTTTTGTATATTGATGGCAGGGCCAACTTCCCTGGGCTATATAATGCACTGGAACCCTCCAAAATGATTCAGTTGCTCGGACAGCTAGCTGTGTCTTATAAGCAAACAATCTGGGGCTCTCTGACTTCTTTCTTTCTCACTCTCATTCTTTCTTACACACACACACACACACACACACACACAAATATTCTATTACATTATCAATTTCCTCTCTTCCACACACCCATGTTCTTCAGAAAGGGCAAAGTTAGAAACGACAGGACAGGACTTGTGAGCAGAAATTACAGCCTCCTGCATCTCATCCATGCAAATTTAAACCTGAAACCAATAAATGTGCTTTCATTGCCAATAAAGAACTAATTGTACTACACACTAAAAGGAAAATAAGGAAAAGTTTACACATTCCTCAGGCTAACTAACATGTGCTTAGGCCATATTTACAGTGTTAGAATGATCTGTAAATAATTGTTACTTTTCCTTCTACTTTTATCAACCTAATGCATTTCTAATCCTGCTGTTAAAACTTTACCTATTTAAATAGTTGAAAATTAATTAATCAAATAGTTGAAAGTTAATTAATCAAGGATTAAGTATTTATGACTGAGCCTTTGCATATGGAATACATAAAAATAGGATGTTAGATACATTTAGCATATTCTTGGTTTTAAATGAATGATATTCCATTTAATCACTCATATGAATGAAAAAGTGTATGTCAAATGAGTAAATTAATGATGAATGTAAAATTCTAGATCACTTTTTAAAATTACTCCATTTATAACAATTTAAATACCATAACTACTAACACATTCCAAAGTTATAAGGAGCCTATCTATTTTTATAAACAGGTTTTATTCTCTATTGTTATTGCATATTCCATAGAAGTAAAGGGCTATCTGGACTTGTTTCAAATTCTCTTACATTACATGTCACTCTAAAGAAACTTTTTTTCCAGATAAGTTGTAAAGAACATGTATTTTTTAATGGCAGGTATTTTATCATCTCTGGCCATTTAGATTATAGGTGTGGAATCCTGTTTTATATGGCACCCTGCTACCGTGGAAATTCTCTTTTAGCTGTTTCAGTTAGAAAGTCTTTGCCAAACAAAACAGTAGGAGGGAAGCTGTAAAAAAAAAAAAAAAAAAAAGCCTCAAAATGCTAAAAAAAGAAATAAGTGAACAAGCAACAATGTAAACACAAACTAGAGTAATATTCCCATGACCTACATTTAGTAGGAAAAAAAAGAAAAAACATAAGATGCAGAGAATATCTATTTAAAACAACGTACATTTGCCTTTAGAAACAAATTTATTCAGACACTTTTATAAATAAGCTATTGTACTACAATAATTATGTTAAAAAATCTCAGACCTCAGATATTATTTTAAGGTAAATGTGTCTGGTCTATGATTTTCTTCTGAAATGAGAATGATATAAAATTTTAAAAGAAATTTTTTTTAAAAAGCAAGCTCACTGAAATCTAAATAGTCCAATTGTACAAATAGATGATCCTCAAGATTGCCTTTTGAAAATCACTCAGTTTGTTATGTAGAAAGTGACTGGTATGACTTAGGAAGATGAGTTCCATATCTTAGATTCAGACTCAACTGCTTTTTTGCAGACATGTGGTTCATTTACATCACTTCTTTTTGGTTTGAAATGGATATAACCAGATGAACATTAAAATGAAATATATCATAGTACGGCCATTGTGAAAAACACTGTGACCATGTACTCCAGACTCTGGATATTCACATTCAAGGACCATTTGTGTGTCCTAGTAGCCTCCTAACAACCCCCCTGTGCTGCAGGCACTACTGCTGGGATTTCTGAGGTTCAGAGATGTTAAGTTGCTTACTCAAAGTGCAAGGCAGAATGCAAACAGGGACACAGTTTTAGACGCATTTCTCCTCACCACAGCTGTCCTCTAGAACTATGTGGGGGAATCCAACCACTTATTTGATAATACCTTGAGCCTAGAAAGAGCTCATTAAATCTCAATAGGTTAAGTCACAAATTCAACTCACGACCAAACTCAGAATAAATCATATGATTTTATAGTCCTATCACATATATCTATTTAAGGGAGGCCAGGAGGCATTTTCCACTTACTGCTCACAGGAGACTGCCTTTCCTTTTCTTTTGCCCATCTTTTCTCTTTTGTAGGTGTGCAAGAAAAAGTATGGCCTTTAGAAATGATTCCAGGCTCATCTTTTTAAATGCCCTCATAGATGGGTCTGAAGAATAACCCATCAGTCAATGTTTACTTTTGCATAATAACAGAATATGACCATGAGAATCATTGTCAGGAAGAATATTTTATCTTCTGCTGAGGGGGAAAAACAATCTTGAAGAGGATTAGCAAAAGTTGGTATTTGAAATATTCATTGGTTAATATTATCAAGAACTGTCCTCTTTCCTAATCCTAATTATAAAGTTAAACCAGCATATCATGTGAAGTGAGCACAGACCAAAAAAAAAAAAAAAAAAACAGCAACAACAACAAATATCAAGTAAATTCATAGAGACTTACAGATGGAAAGGATTTTCACTCCCTTACAAACAATGACAGCTAGTGAAACAATGAGAATTTTGCAAAATAAAACTCTACAGGAAACATGCCTAGAATAATCAACCTACTTGTTTACCTAAGGGAAATATGTATACCCTTAATTATGTAGGAATAAATACATGAATAAAAATGAGTCACTTGCCCATACCAGATAACTGAAAGTAATACTTTATTATTCTTTCAGTCTGATTCCTTATTCATTTCACAATAATTTCTTGTGCACCTACTTATTATATCCCAAGCACTGGGGATACAATGATAAATAAAACTCCTGATCTTCATAATGCTCATGGTCTAGGTAGTAGACAACTGGAGAATATTTATAAAATACAAAGTGACAGTGGGATAGAGGAAAATAACTGTTTTGAGGAGAAATAAAGATAACTGAAAAGTGACACATAAGTGAAAACCCCATTGCAGATTCTGTTACCTCAAATGCATTGTAATGAAAAGGACTTTAACATTTTCACATCATTCTGTAATAACTGCTTAAAAATGAAGAAATTTAGATGAAAAAAACAAGTGTATATATAAATGGGTAGGACATGAAAACCAGGAACAAGGAGCAGTTTGGTTTAGCAAGATCTTCAGTAAAGTGAAATAGAGTAATGAAGTTAAGGCTGAAAAGAAAAAGAGGCTGCAAATGGAGGACTTGAATAGCAGACCAAAGTTTCCAGGCTCTTTCAATGGGGAGAAAAGAACTTAGAACGTGAGGTTGCAAAGGCTGATATTTCTGAACAATTACTGTAGACACAATAAGCAAAACATGGACAAAAGGGAGAGACAATGCTTAGGAACATCATTTATGGTCAATGAAAGTCTTGGTTACTAATATGAGATTGAAAAAAGAGACTATACCGGGGAATAAGAATTCTAAGAGTCAATAATTGTTATCAACTGGATGTTTGAATCCTCCCAGGATTCATGTTGAAATCTTAAATTCCATTGTATTAGGAGGTGAGGCTTGGGGAGGTTTTAGATGATAGAGGATATGATGAGATCAATGTTCTTATAAAAAGAGACAAGAGAGAACTTGCTTCCTTCTTCTTCTGTCCAACATATGAAGATACAATAAGACTGCTATGTGCAAACTAGGAAGTAGGTCTTCCCTAGATACCATCTCTGCTGAAATCTTGATTTTGGACTTCCCGGCCTCCAGAACTATGATAAATCTTTCACCCAAGCCATCAAAACTAGGGTATTCTGTTATAGCAGCCCTGACTACAATAGCAATTGAGTGAATAAAAAAGAGAGTCCCTTGAAAATTAAAGTCCAAGATTCCAAAGGGAACACTTCATATACAGCAGGGTGGACACTGTGAGCTTGATTTTGAGCCCAATGAGTTTGAGGTGCCAGAGACACCTTCAGGTGAGATATATTAGAGATGGTAGGATTACAAGTATTGATTTGCACTCATCTTAGAGGTGGGTGTTGATATAGGAAGGACAGTCAAAGAAGAGAGCATAGATAGAAGACAGCACTAGAATCAGAATCTGAGAAGAACCTGAAACCCAGTCAGTGGTCATGAAAAGATGTGAGAGAGGACAGGAAGAGAGTATCTAGGGGAATAAACTAAACGAAAGAATAGAGAATAATGGAAGCCAGGGAGTGGGATCAGAAATAATCAGTGAAATTAAGTAATGGGGAGAGACTCTCCATGTTGGAGAACAGGCCCTGGATTAGGAAAGGAAAGGGCTGTCCTGGTTGCTAAATGCTACTTGTGTTTCAAAAACTAGAATCCAGGGGCTGGAGATGTGGCTCAAGCGGTAGCGCGCTCGCCTGGCATGTGTGCGGCCTGGGTTCGATCCTCAGCACCACATACAAACAAAGATGTTGTGTCCGCCGAAAACTAAAAAATAAATATTAAAAAAATTCTCTCTCTCTCTCTCTCTCTCAAAAAAAAAATACTTTAAAAAAAAAAAAAAAAAAAAAAAAAAAAACTAGAATCCATTCTCAGAATCAAGGACTGTTGCCAAATACCTGAAAACTCTGGATAAAGCTCTATTATCTTATCAATTCTCCAGAGAAGACTATGGATGACTTTCCTCATCTCATCTTTGATGAATTTCATGTCTTATCTCTAGCAAATGTAAGCATTGAAAGAATCAAAGTTAAGGGAGCATATAGCTATTTCTCATCCTTTAATATGAAATTCTGTGGGGCAGTTCAGGCCACTTATCATCATTTCCTTTTATCAGATGAAAAAAATAAAGCCTAAAGTTTTTTTTTTTGTTTTGTTTTTTGTTTTTTGTTTTTTGTTTTTTTTTTTTTATGAAAGCTTTAACATCCTAAGAAATATTCAGGTTATTTATAAAGTAAGTCATAAAATGATAAATGGAAGGCAAGTACCTAAATTTCTATTTAAGAGCTTTAACTTGGACTCATTACATTGGTCCATATGTTAGTGTGGGATTAGTACTGAGTTCCAAGGTAGATTTTAGGATTCAATTCATATAAATAATTCCATCAAAGGGGTTTTGCTTTAATCATATCAGGGCATAGCTAATTCTCTGTAATAGTATGGAAAGTTAGTGTTTTAGTCAGCTTTTTCATTGCTGTAACTAAAGGACCCTACTAGAACAACTGTAGAGGAGGAAAAGTTTATTTGGGGGCTCACAGTTTCAGAGGTCTCAGTCCATAGACAGTAAGCTCCATTTCTGGGGGCTCAAGATGAGGCAAAACATCATGGTGGAGAGTGTGGCAGGGGGAAGCAGCTCACAGGATGAGCAGGAAGCAGAAAGACTCCACTCTCCAGATACAAAATGTATATCCCATAGCCATGCCCACAGTGAACCACTTTCTCTAGCCACATCCCATCTGCCTCCAGTTACACCTAATTAATCCCATCAGAGGTTAATTCACTGATTAGGCTAATGCTATAACCCAGTCATTTCTCCTCTAAACCTTTTTGCATTATCTCACATATGAGCTTCTGAAGACACCACATCTAAACCATAACAGTTAATAATTACAGTCAATTATATCAGGTTAATGTTTATCAGAGTATTTACTAAATAACTCTTGTTAAATTAATGGTCTAATTAAGAAACTGAATTTAAATACCTGTGGCACCCATTTGGAGGACACAAAGCTGGTTACTTCTATTACAGACAAGCCAGTTTGGGAAAGTCGATTGATAAATTCAACTTTTATGTCTGTAGGAACTATAACCTATAAAAACATAAAAAGTTAGTTTATAAGTAAAGTCACTTGGGGTCTATTGTTGACAAACAGAAATTCACTTCCTAACTGAAAAGAAATGTGATTTATAAACTCAAGTAGCAAGTGAAAACAAACATGTCTTTAACATCCTAAGAAATGTTGATATTTAAACTGAGTGTTTGAAATACACTCAGTAAAGCCAATATAAACTTACCTTTTCATTCTGCAATCCATCCCTAGGCCCAACTTCTACTATTTTAACATATTCAGGGAGCCCAGATAACTGGGATGATTCCTGAAAAGCAAAATATAAAGACAAGAAAAATATAGCATTTAGATTGTCATACTTTCTTATTTAAAAAGCTAAACAATTATACTATATTAAATAAAGCCTCATCCAGAAAGCAATAACAGTAAGAAATCAACATAATGATACAATCTAAATACCCTACTTATATTTGTAACATGAACTCATATTTTTATAACTGCTTGATATTTTATGATTTAAATTCAAAAGAATAATTTCTAAAAATAAAATTGTGAAATAAGGGATTCACTCAGGATCTAAAGAGAAAATCTGTTGAATCATTCTGCATATAATTATATCACCTTTTTAAGAAAGATTTCTTTTTTAGTTGTAAATGGGCACACTACCTTTATTTTGTTTATTTATCTTTTTTAATGTAGTGCTAAGGGTGGAACTCAGTGCCTCACACATGCTAGGTGAGCGCTCTACCACTGAGCCACAGCCTCAGCTCCTAGATCACATTTTTGTTAAAATAAAAGTTAAGCCATTGTTATTAGCAGATATCTGCCACACAGAGTCATACCAGCTGCCACCTGCAATTCCCTGAACTTGAGTGTAGATTTGGTATTTTGGCTCATGCACAGAAAGATAAGGTTAGATATAAAAGTATGCTATTTGCTTCTCTGTGTCACACAACAGAGCTACCACACAAACACTGCTTCCTGATGGACACTCTCCTATTGAACATAAGCCTCAATAACGTCCCAACACCCCAGCTCTAGCCCATTGTAAGAAATACCTTGTTCTACCTTATGCCCAACTCTGAGGTACTAAATGGGCTGGTTTCTGGAATTTCTGTCCCTAGACTAGGCAGGATGGACCTAGTTTAAAAGAGGCATCTGCTTTCTAAATATATTGATTTAAAGGTTATTATTTAATATAAGAAAAAAACAGAAATAGCCTGTTTTGTATCACAGTTTAAATGACAAAGAAGCTACCCTTTATAGACTGTACCAACATAATCTCTTCTCTGAGTGAAGTGTTGGTAACTCATCATTAAGTTCTTCATATGGATAGTTGATAGAATCAACCCAGATTCACAAGACCTGTACCTTTCATCAGTAAAGACAAATTCAAGCTGATCAATTCATCTTGTCTCACTTTGTTCTTGTGACAATAACTGGCATACAATGGTGAAGTGGCTGTTTTGGACACAGGATGCAGTTTTTGTCTATAACAGAAAAAGGCTCACTGGCCCTTTTAGTGTTTAAAACTCTTACAGGCTTTATTACTATTCTGTGTTAATTCAGTTGAAGAACCCAGATGGTCGCTGATACAATGTTAACAGACCATCCTCTACAATTTCCCTAAAATGGGGCAATTTGTTAACAAAAATTAGCCAAGAAGGAAGACAACTCTCATTTCTGCATCTTCTGTGAAGGTTATGATGCATAAAATTAACAGGAGGGTGTAGAGTTGAGAGGGGAACATGAGTCCTCTGATTTAGGTTCAGTTCTGAATGGTAGTCGTGAGACCATGCCTAATTATGGAGTGCCTATAATGTCAACCCAGCAATAAAGAAAATGTATGGCATGGGAATATAGTGTAAAAGAGAGACACTCATTTCTCTTTCTAGTCCTAAAATGGCAGCAATGAAACAAAATCTGAAACAAAACCAGGCAGCCTTAATACATGTGGTCTCATTATTGATGGTTGTTTCACAAAACTACATTTTCAACAGCAATTAGCTTGCAGCATACATGGACAAAGAGTATTTCTGTGTTTAATGGAAATTTTGACCCAAAGAAGGAACATAGTGTTTTTTAATTCTTGTGTACAATGAGTACAATTAAAGAGCTGGGTACATTTCTCTGCATCAATGTGATAAATTTGGATAATTATTCACAGGTAATATGAAGAAAACCAACACTATGGTCATTTAAGTCAAAGCTGAATGTGTGACCATTTGATAGGATTTTAGATTCTTCTTGAATCTAATGCTACTCTTCAGTCTTTCTAGACAGTTTGAATTAAGCTAGTGACCAAAGATATTCCCCAATACAATCAACGGATCATTATTTATGCACAGTCTGTGTCACAGACTGCAATAGGTGCTGGGTGTATGCCAAAATGTAACGAGTAATAAATGGACCAATTAGATAGAAGCAGTACGAGATGGTAAGGAAATCACGGAAGATGGAGTATCCGAGAAGAGGCATATTCTATGTTCTGATGAGAAGATTATGAATTTGGGTATTTATTTATTTATTTATTTATTTTAAACTTAGGTCTGGGATAGTTTGCACTCACAAATAGCCACATTGAAATTATGTGCAATTGTATTTACTTGTGTGTGTGTATGTGTGTGTGTGAGAGAGAGAGTGTGTTTAGTGCTGGGGATTGAACCTGGGTACTGTGTATGCTAGGCAAGTGCCCTACCACTAAGTTACACCCCCAGCCTCATGTACTTATACAACATGAGGGATTTTACATTAATCATTATGTGTGAATCTGTGGTAGTAATGCTTAGAAAGAGATCACCAAGAAAGGGCTCTCATATCACACATATTTAGTTAATATATGTTAATGTCTGGTGGGTTGTATTTCAGTGCTGCACTTTGGGAATCTCAGCATTTCCTATTGGCAGCAAGCATGCCTGCCTTTGCTCCAGATGGACATACTATATCTTCCAAGGCAATCTGCTAGATGAACACCCTTGAAAGATAATCAAGAAAAGGCATTCAATGCCATGCTACTAAGACATGCACATATGCAAGACAACAAAGAAGAAACATTTTACAACAATTACCACTATTAATACTCAAAAATATTTGTTTTCCTCAACCAAAACTCTAATACATTATCCAAGATTTCATGTGTAATCTACTCAGAACCACTTCAGATAAAATTAAGTAATTTAATTTCTATAATCCCATAATACTTGTTAGAAACATATATTTTTAAAAATATCTGCAAATACTTCTTGCTTGCCTCTCTCTCTCCCTCTATTTCTCTTTTATTATGGGCCCATTTTTAAATGAATGAATTATAAATAATAAATGAATTCATACCTAAAACTTAGATAAGTAAGGCTAGTCTTTCATTTAGCGAGTACATTAGCCAATGTTATAATAGTTAGTAGGTATTTGAAAGGAATCAGACAAACAAAAATTCTTGCCCATAGCTAGTGAACATTTTAGTGGCACCTGGGTCTTCATGCTACTTTGAGACAGGAATGAGGGGGTACTTTATCTATACACTGAACATGAGTGAGTTCTAAGTTACAAGGAATTGAGGTTTTAAAATATTCGGCCGTAGAAGTTAGTAACATAGTCCTTAAACAGGTCTATATTCTAAAGTTTATTTTTATAACAGTAAAAGTCCTGTTACTGAGCTTAGTGTATCCTGTTCAGTGTGCAATACAGTATATGATACTAGTCGAACACAAAAGATGCATTATCTAGAGTGAGGAGTTCAAAAAGCTGTGTTATACAGCTGAGTGTGTGCCCACATTTGGCATCATATTTCTAGTGGTTCACTTTCATAGAGCAACAATAAAAGAAATACTATCTTGCATTTATATGTTGTATTTTTTCCAAAGAACTTTTCTATCTCCATTTCATCTGTGAAGCCACCCTATTAGTAAGGCAGAAATGAAAGAGAGATTAAATGACTTTCTAAGTTTACCTTGCTAAATTCCTTGGCTCTGATTCTAGTTTTCTTTAAGATGAGATTAAATACATTGTCAACTATTGAATTTTGCTTGAAAAAATAGTAATGAACCTTACTTTTACATAAAATGTAAGTGTTCTGCTTTATTCACATTTTTCAATTGTGCATAAAAATAAAAGGAAGGCATAATTTGATGTAGAACTCTGAAATCGTGTGTGTGTGTGTGTGTGTGTGTGTGTGTGCAAGCATGTAATAATGGATGCCTTTATACAGTCAACCTATTCATGGTGATAAGTGTCATTTCTTATTATCTACCCTACAAGTATAGCTTTTTTCCCTACACAACACTACCATAGTAGAAATTTCTAAACCAGTTTGTATATATTCCACTGGCTTCATTTCTTGAGAAGTAGTTTTTTGTGTGTAAAGTTGAAATATGCTCTTTCATAACCAGTATTCCCAAGGAGAATGACTCTGAGGGCCAAATCAAATGCTCCCACTACACAGATGAGAAGTGTGGATCAGGAAATTGTGTGATTTTCTTTTGAAATTAAATTGGACTTCTTGAGGGGGCATTAGATATCAGCTTTTCCAAAAGAATCTATTTTTGTCATCACATCTGAAATATGCACATGGTGCATTTTGTGGTAATGTTAAACTCTCTACACTCTGCTATTTGTTATTTCTTGGATATTAATTTCTCTTTTAACCCAATATAATCAGAAGCATGTAAACCATTATCACTGATATAGCAGATATCCACAGAAACCTTGGTCCTCCAGAGTAATCAAAAGATATTTTTCTCCCTGGGTGATTCTTTGTAACCAAGAGCTGAATAAACAAAGCTGATATTTGAAACCCTATTTCCAGAATATCCATATTTCAGGGTTAATTCAAAGGCAATCTGTGGCAATTTAATAAGAATGCATTCAAAACCAAGTAAGTTTGTAATGCAAAATAATTTTTGTAATGTATTATTAAGGTACCTAATCTCTCTTTAGTCCCTAAGTGTATAATTGAATAGATACATTTGGTAACGAAACAGATACCGCCATATATTGGTTCTTTAACCCATAATATAAAACTGTCACAATAGGAAAGGGCAAAGAGAAGCTTCTGAAAGAGCTCATTTATTCCCTTCAGCCAAGAGAGTAAGGATGTGGAGAAGGAAAAGGGGAAAGGGGCGAGGGATAGAAAGAGGGGTAGGGGAAGAGGAGAGAGCAAAACATCCTGGGAAATGGAAGAGATTATGTCATCTGTATGTGTCTAAAGTAAAGGAGTGATGGCCTCATCATAATCTATTTTAGTGACCAATACAGCCTTTACCAAAGCCAGAAAGATGTTAACACTTTTAAGGATGTCAGAGAACTACCAAAACCTCAACTCCAAATGTAGATTCTGTACCTGTTGTGTTATTTTTGGCAAAAGCCAATTAACACTGCCTCAAGTGTATGGCAAGCAGCCACTGATTAAAGGAATTGTATTGTTTTCTATCTGATGGAGAGAATAAAATATTCCTCCCACTCCCCACTCTTATTTTTTTTGAGACAAGCAACAGTAGAGATTTATAGAATTCTCCTCAAGCTATATTAACTCTTCTACTGTTATATTTCAAAGAGACCTGAAAAATCCAGACATTCTGAAAAATATCACATAGCTTCACTATGTCAATGAATGAAGTTCTTACCATATTAAAGGAAACTCAAACTTCATTAAGAATTTATAGAAGTAATTCAGGGGACCTTTAAAAAAATTCAGGCATCCAAAACCAAATACAGCAAAATGAAAGTGACTGTTAAATAGTACTAAATTCAAAGTCTTAAATAGTCTGACAAATAATGCGGAGATGCCATCTCTGTAGGACATGTTGACCTACTGCAGAGATTTAAAATACAAAGCATGAATCGTACTGCTTCTCCATTTTAAACTCAGATCAGGCAATGGTAATCAAACACAGTAGGCTTTCACAATGAGGCCAAGTAACACCTAGGACTTCTCAATATATCTATCTACTCCAATATCGACTACAAAGAGATACTGTAAATCTCCCATTTTCTATCAATGTTGAGTCTGATACAGAAGACAAAATGTATTTGCCATCCTGGGGAAAAACTATTTTGCCTGTGAGGTTCTGGTGATTAAACTTAGAACCTTGTACATAGTAGGCTACCCAGACCCTTTTTATTTTGAGACAGGGTCTCACTAAATTGCCCAGGCTGGCCTTGAAATTGTGATTATCTGCCCTCAGCCAATGGGATCACAAGTATGCACCACCATGTCTGTCGGAAAATGTTCTTAGCACTCTGTACTTCATTTATTATTAATTTAGAATAAATTCAGGTAATAGCTATAAAGAGTTTTGCCAAATAATATATATATATATATGAATATATATGTACATATATAAGCTTTCCATAAATATAATAGCCATTAGACAAATAAATATAAGGGCAATAGTTTTTTGTTCATTTATTCATTTTCTTAATATTGATTACATATCAAACATGCAAGATGTTATGCTAGATCTTGGTTAAAGAAAGCTTATTGGATATAGTAATTAATTTCAAAGGAGTTACTCTAATTAAAATATACCCAAAATAAAGCATTCATTACTCTTTGTGCTGCATTTCCAATACCACTACTAAAGCAAATCTGAGGAATTTCTTAACAATACTGTAGTTGGCCGTCTAGTGTGATGGAAAAAAATATCTAGAGAAAAATAACTAGGTTGTAGCAGACACTATTGCACAAATGTGGAAAATATAATTTAATTATTCTTCTGTTCAAAATGGGAATAATAATGACACTTGGCCCATAATTTCATTGTAAAGATTCAATGAGAATATGAATATAAAGCATTTAGTATTGTCCTTCCTGAAGAGCCATTTGAGCAATGTTTGCCTATAAATATAACGTGTAGACATAAAAAGGGTTTTGAAAATATTTTTGCAAAAATGACAGCTTAAAGTTATTCTATCTATCATTTTAAAATACACCTACCAGCTTAAAATTTTCAATGAAAGGGATCATTGTTAACAGTGGAGCTGATTACCTATACAGTCCTTGCCACAATCAAAATCCTACATGGAAATTATTCAAGATCTCTCAGCAAGGAGCTCCAAACACTTTGGAGACATTCTGGAACTTGCCAACAATTTTATCCACCTCCAGTGCTGACACCATCAACTCCACCCATCCTGTTCCACTTGGCAATGTCAACCTCAGTTTGAACTTGTGAAAGGCAACAGAGGGGTACTCACTCCAATGTCAGGAAAAATGAGAGCTCATATTCAAAACCTGACTGAATAATGCTATAAACGAATACAGAAGTCACAGCTATTTACTTGTTGAAAATGTTTTTATGGAAAAAATACTAATTTAAAAGGCAAATTAAATACATTAATAATTCTGATTGGCATCACATACTCAAAGACAAGAGTACTATAAAAAAGCCCATGTCCTCTTCTCAAGCTAGATTTTAATTTCTCCTTTCACCTCAGGGATGTTCCTTTCAGCTTTACAACCAATTTTGAGAATAGAAGATCTATTTTTTTTTAGATGCAGATCTTCTTGTGATATGCAGCTAGCAGATTGTTAGATGTTCATATCACAACATGAGAGTTGACCTACATCCTTGACCAAAGAGGCTTTTTGACTAAAGAGACTTTACAAAGCCTCTAAATAGCCCAGTTAGTCATTTTATCATTCTTGGGGTACACCAATTATTCCATTTGAAACTGGGTAATGTTACAGGAAAAAATTGTGACCTCAAAATACATCAGAAATTTTCAGAAACTTCGTCATGTGGGACAAATTATAAGGGTAATGAAATATATTTAGAACACTCAAAGCAGTGGAGGGGATGTGAACAATTTTGAAGAAGCTATGCCAATACATGAGGTCCTTTAGGCATGATGCCCAGAGCCGGAGGGTCTTCTTGCCTAGGTCTAAAGGGTTCTGTGTAAAACTGACAGTCCATTCTTTATAATCTTTCTTCCCAAAGGTTCCCCACCTCCGGGGAAATCCACATTTTTCTTTAAATTGTTAAAGCCCACATGAAGATTCACCCTGACTCCTCTCTCTTTCTCTCTCTGACACTCTATATTAAGGTTATCAGCAGATCAAATTCTATCTTGGAAATAATCACTTCTAACCTGGATTACTGCAAAGAACATGCTAAGTATTCTCTCAGCTTCTACTCCTGCCATTTCCTTTCCAAAGCAGCCAGCAGCCTGATAGTACTTTGAAACATTCCCAGATACATCACTTTTCCATTCAATACAATTTCCACAACTTTCCATTTTCCTCAGTAAAAAATCAAAAGTTTTTGGTCTTTGTCGTGGCATTGGAGGTTGTTGTGGCATGGATCTAAAATGTTCCTCCAAAGGCCATGTGCTACAGGCCTGGACTCCAACTTTTGGAACTGTGGGGAGGTAGTAGAAACTTTGAGGAGTTTGGTCACTAGGCCCATGTCCTTCAGGATATATGTTGTTCTTGTCCCTGGACCTTTCTTTTTTTTCTTCCCCCTCCCCACCTTTCCCTCTGCTTTAGGACTGCCATGGGGTTAGGAGCTGTTCTCCACCAAACTTTTCAGCCATGATGCTCTGTTTCACCTCATACCCAAAGCAAAGGACCCAGCAACCATGGACTGAAACCATAAGCCAAAATAAATCTATTCTCCTGTAAGCTACTTTTCTAAGATATTTTGTCACAGTGACAAAAAAAAAATGAGTAATATAAATGCCCTCCATGATCTTACACCTTATTATTATCTGACAGCCTATTCTACTTGTCCTTCACCTTTGCTCCAGTCACTCCAAATTCTTTGCAGTTACTTGAACAATTGGGCATTTGAATTTCCCCCTGCTGGGCTATTCTTCCCACCCATATCTCTGTGGCTCATTTCCTTTAGTGTTTCTACTCCCTAAAATTTCTATGTAAAATAATAATAATAATAATAATAATAATTATTATTATTATTATTATTATTATTATTATTCAGCAACAGCAACAACAACCCCACAAACAAGAATAAAATTTCTCTCTACTTTCTGATACCCTTAGTCTTTATTATGCTGAGCTGGCTATATAGAACATGCTTAGTAAACACTTTCTATCAGTCATATAATGGAATATGTTCACATTCATGTTATATATTTGAAAACTAACAAAAATCTACTACACATAATGCTCCCTAATACATTGGAGAAAAACATCTGGAATCATTATATGTACATTAATTGTCTAAAAGAAGCCTTTAAAAACACTTTGAATGGGAGCTAAATATGGAAAGAAGCTTCTACAAAAGGATGGTTAGCTGAACACCATTCCATTTCTGAAGGATTAAGAAGTCCCATCACCTAAAAGAATATACATCTATCTGTTGTGCAGGTTCTCCTGAGTTGGCTGGGGTGAGTTGAACCTTAATATTGGTCTTACTGGACACAATATATCAAAATTATTGACCCTACAGGTCCAAATACTTACCAATATTCAGGATCATCTGGGAGTTTTCTAAATCAGAAGGAGGAAATACTGTGATTATTATAAGCAGCAATGACAAGGGGTTCTGTGAAATTTTGTATCTAAAATCTTGTTTTTTTTTTAATTCATTCATTGGATGGGCATTGATACCTGGCATACAGCAGGACAGATAAAAGGTCCTGTCTTCATGAAATTTACACACAATAGCAAAATTAAAAGGCAATAAATTTGCCAGGTACAGTGGCACACGCCTGTAATCCCAGTGGCTCAGGAGGCTGACAAGAGAATTGAGAGTTCAAAGCCAGCCTCAGCAAAAGCGAGGAATTAAGCAATTCCATGAGAACCTATCTCTAAATAAAATACAAAATAGGGCTTGAGATGTGTCTCAGGGGTCAAGTGCCCCTGAGTTCAATCTCTGGTACCACTGCCCCCCAAAAGGCAATAATTAAAATACACAGGGATAAGTGTTATGAATAAAAAGAAATCAAGGAAAGGGGAGAGAAGACAATAGAAGACATGCTATAGTTTTATATCAGAAGTTACAGTTCAAGAAAAGAAAAAAAGAGAGGTGGGTGGTGGGGAGGTGTGCCAAGCTGGACAAATATATTGTGGAGCAGCCTGTTAGTCAAGAGATCAGCCAGGGCAACATTCTCCCAGTCGACTGCAGGAAATGTGCCCAGTGTAATAACTGTTCTAGGAAGTGCCTGAAGGCCAGAGTTAAATAGAGAAAAAGCAACCAAAGGCTAAAGTAATTGAAAAATCAGGATGCTAGGTACCGAGAGGGCCAGGTAAAGATTTTTTATTCCCAGGCAGATGGAAAGCCGCGGGAGTGCTTTGGAATAGAGGAGAGATGTGATCTGAGGTTCATTTGTTTGGGCTTACTCTAGCTATTATCTTGGAAATAGACTGAAGGGATGGTATTTGGACCTGAAGAATGGAAACACAGAGACCACAAAATTAGGAGGTTATGGAAACTCCAATGAGCGATAATGGAAGCTTGGATGAGAATAATTTGGGCAAAGAGGGCAAGAGGAGGCCCTGAGAGGACAATAACTTTTAACCATGTCAGAGTAAATCTCCTAACTCTCAGGCCTAGCAGGGCAGATATGTACCTTACATCCTGATTTCCCCTAAAAGTTCAACAATGTAAAATGTGTAGACAGAATACTTACAAAAAGGAAATACTCCCAAATGTAAGAAAAAGCAAGTTGTTAAATTTATTCAAAACCTCCATCTCCATTAAACTCTTTCCTACCTTGCCCCAGAGCACGACTAAATTCTTTCCTACAGGAAGCTGCCTCACACTTTATAAAGTTAGATTCAATCACCCAAACGATACCAATATTTTGCTTTCTCCATTTTACTTGCAAGGTCTCAAAACTGACATCTCACTTACGAATGCTGATTTATACTAAATATCTTTATACAGAGACTTTTTTCCAATGAAAATCTGTAGAGAAAAGGGACCAGAGGCACGGAGGAGGGGAAGGAAAGAGGAAATACTGTGAAATGATATTGACCATGTTATATTACTATATTGTTTGCAGATATGAACATGTAACAACAAATCTCACCATTATGTATAATTATAATGCATCAAAAATATGTGGGGGGAAAAAACACCTTTTTTTTCCAATCACTGTTTTATAGCATACGGTTGTTTAACTTGTTTATCACTTTAAGGGATGTGCTTCTAAAGCAGGGCACTTACCTTTGTCTCACTGCCTGCCACATTTAACCCCAGGCCAACCATAACAAATTACTCCATCTCAGGGAGCCTGGCAGCACTTCCGTGTTCCCTGGCAGAACCTGCCATCATCAACTCCAGCTCCACAGTCGGTAATTTCTAGATTGCTGCTAACTCACTGACTCCTCACCTGGCTTCACTTTCTGACACACTGACCTTTCCTGGCCCCAATTCTAATTAAAATGTGTTTTGTTTCCTTAGGGCTCTGTACCCAGCTGATGAGGTTGCTACTGGCTTTATTATTCTTTCCTTTCCAGGTGGCCTATTTCATTTTAGAGACAACATATCTTGAACCCCAGAGGTGTCTCTAATGTTGGGAATGTGAGCAGGCTGATGAGGGGTGGTCTGGGGCCGCTGAATTTCTGATCCTTCTTAAATCATCTCACCTGTGTATTTGTTCCTTCCATGTAAGTCTAAATCTAGCTCTGCTTAAATGTTCTCCATATACAGGGGAGTAAAGTGCTAGGCAATAAATCACATTGCCTGTGCAGAGTACAGCTGGTGCCCATTCAGCACTGAAATGTGCATCTTATACTTAAAGACTGCCTAATTCATTCTACAACTTTCTATCCTATCGCTCAACAAGGCAACAACAGTATGCTTAGATAAGTTTCATGTATTGGGCGCAATCTGAAATACTCCTGCCTTCCTCAGGATTGGGCTGAAAACCATGTTTAGAGAACCCAGTCTTGCATCAGGCGCCAGTTACAAAGACAAAAAGAACTTAAAAAGGGTCCACAAAATGATTAAAGCAGCAGCTTACAGGATGGACCAGCAAGGCTTAAAAGTACTAGAAATATTTCATATTGGCCATAGACAACTAATAGGCAATTTTATAACTTAAATATGTAAAGGGATGCCTATTCAGATTAGTGTTTCTGTCGATTTTTATTTAACACTAAATTAAATTTAAACTGTAAGTTGAGGATAAGGATGAAAGCTTCTTAAAAAGTAAGGGCCATTAAATACTTTGAAGGTTTATTGTTCTTTGAATCATTGTCATAAGCTTTTCATTTGAAAGTGGTCCTGGTCCATACCTATTGTACTAGGACAAATAATATTATCTCCTTTTACTCTCAAAGTGTCTTGATTTTGACCATAAATTACATAAATATCCTAATTAAATTTATTACAAAATATAATTTGAAGGAATGAATATTTAATTAGATTACACATCCATTCTATTCCTACAAGAAAACAGAGCTTTCATATTGGCAGAACAAGGCCATTGCCTCTACCCACAATTCCTCCATTGGTTGTTAATATGATGACCAAGAACAATCATACTTAGGCAAAACCATCCCTTCACCAGTCCCTTAATTCCAACATGTAGGCTTCCCAAGATATTGAGCTTTGTCTAGTTTCCATGTTTTTATAAATCTGCATTTCCAGAGAAATGTTACATACAGGGAAAACTATGAAATCATGTTTAAAAAAAAAAGCCGTTTTCAAATCCATTTTTAAAAGAGAATTTTTTTCCTTCTATCTCTCTCTGGGTCTATCATCAGCAGAAGTATTGTATCCTGACTGTTCCTTCCTAAATCTCATCAAAGTTTAACTGACCCTGTTCCTAATCTAGTCAGGATTATGGTCTTAATTGTCTATTTTTTTTTTTCTTTTAGACAGCATCTAAGTTTCTCAGGGCCTCACTGAGTTGCTGGGGCTGGCTTTCAAATTGCAATCCTCCTGCCTCAGCCTCTTGAATTGCTAGGATTATAGGCATGCATCACCATGCCTTGCTGGTCTTTGTTATATAAATGCTATCTTCACTCTAAAATAGCCCAGAAAAACATTAAGGGCAGGCAGGCATTTTCACACCTTTAACCTATGAATGGAACCAATCCTAAGGAACATTTTAGCAGTATGGAATTCCTTAGGTTTTTGACTTCTTTGAGCCATCCAAGGAAACCATCGCTGAGATAGATATGCACTAAGGCTGGAGAGGTGGAGCATACAGAGAATTATTTTAAAAGAATTAAATGAGACTTATCATCTCAAAAACAGGAGAAGTCCCCCCCCAACACCCCCCAAAAAAGAATTTTGCTCTAAAAAGTTGTATTGTGAAGCAAATACTATGTATATAGCCCTCTATTTAACTTGCCCAGTATGTCCTTGCATGTGCTCACTTAGATTTACATTTTGTTTTTTTATATATTTATTTTATAGTTAGACACAATACCTTTATTTCACTCATTTATTTTTTACGTGGTGCTGAGGATGGAACCCAGGATCCTGAGCATGCGAGACAAGCGCTCTACCGCTGAGCCACAACCCCAGCCTGATTTACACTTTCTTAAATGTAAATAACTGCCTGAAGATTTGGCAGGAAGGTTAAATCTATATGGCACAGACTGCCATGAACAGGGTTAGACCACACTCTCATGCCGCCCTCATATCTGGAGTTGACTATAAAAGGGATTTCTGGATAAGGAGTGAAGCAAAATCATGTTACTTTTTGAAATGGTAAAAAAGTGAATGTCTTCTTGTGGTCTCTTTTTCTATCCTACAGCTAAACAAAAAGGACCTAGAGAACAGCAGCAACACAACAAGGAAGAGTCTGGATCTTGCTAGACTTGAGCCAGAAATCACCTGCAATTATTCTAAATGTGGGGTTTTGTGTAACAGAATTAAGGCATGTCAGCTAATGAAATATAGTTCTTATGTGTGTAGTGGATGAGCATCGTGTTTATGAAATCTCCATCCATGAAAGAACAAAGGGCCTCTAAGTGACCATTGGGAAAGATGACCATGGCCAGATGTGGACATTGGTTTCCACAAAGCTGCTTTACCTCTTTCTCTGTAAATTCCAACTTTCCCAAGATGCTCAAATGTGTATCACCAGGAAGACTCGTATTAAGATTTAAACTTGATTTTGTTAAGAACAAATATGAACCTTTTGGGGGGAAAAATAGTTCTTTATCACTTATTCTAAACTAAACAGAGAGATTCGTTTAGTTATTTATTTTTTCTATTCCTTAATTGAGTAAATTCATTCACAACTGAGAGTAGGCAGGAAGACATGATTATTCATAAGTAGAGTCAAAAGAAATATTTGTTCAAAGTAATTTAAAGCAACACTGCTGCATTATGAACGAGTTAGTATCAAACTGCTAAACCAAAACCATTCATTTGATCAAAGCCTTGGATTTCCATTTCCAAAGCCCAGAGCTTTCTTAGGACTTTAAAGTAGGGCCAATATAATTGGAGTAAGACTATAAAGTTGTAATAGCAGGATGTCTTTCCAGCTCTAAGAAATGATTTCCAGTGGCTCTGAATAACTAGACATCATCACTGTCCTTCACTGTTCCAAAAAAGTACTTCCCGGCGTGTTCTGCATTATGTGAATCTCATGTTCTATTTCATGTGATACCTACAAGCTGTGCTGTCCAAATTCCAATTCCATTTTTTTATAAGTTCAGCTGTGATCTACAGTTCATTCTGTTAAGTCTTTTCCATAATCCCTCCGTTCCATATTATATATACACCTTCAGTGCTTCCTTCCCTCCCTCACATCCTAACACCTTCATTTAATCACCTCTTAATCATTTGCCTGAAAAGTAAACCCTCCAGTCACTTATTGTTTCCTTCCAGATGCTGCTGTTGAACGACTCCCCATGGACTTCACCTAACATTCCATCCATGTTCATTTGGCTGTACAGACTGTGATCCCAGCACTCCAAAGCTTTTAAGCTCTTTCTTTCCAAGAAAACTCATAGCTAACACCATTATTTCCTCACACACACACAAAAAAACACAGCCAACATCTGCAGACTGAAACATCAAAACAAAGAAAAAATTTTGCACAGTTCTGCTAAAGTTGGATGCAATCTTTATCAGCCATCTTAGGCAATAAATCAATGTTCTTCTTTTCAATTTCTATTAAAAAATAAATCATAGTGAACTATAGCAATTTTCCCTCAAAGAAATAGTTAACAAACAGGTACATGCAGTGACTTAGTAGTCTTTGTACCTTCCTATTGTAAACTAAATCTCTATTGGGGAAATCAATCTCTGCACAATTTACCAGGTAATTTAAAAAGTTTAATTTTATTCTGTATGTAAATAGTTGATTTCATCAGTTATTATTTAGTTTATCAAATAAACTAAATCATCCTAAATAAACTGTTTACTCTAAACAAATAGTATGTAAATTTTACCAGAAGATGTTGACATTAATAAGAACTCTGAACATAACTAAATTATGTTATATTATAAAACTTCTATCTTATTTGTCCTACAATCTGTTAGTGAAGCCAGTGAAGCTTCCTTTTAAGAAATAAGAAAATAAGGCCCCTACAAACAGCCTCCTAATTCCCAGCTGTTTCCTGTATACATCATAATAGCCTTTAGTCATGGGCTTTTTAGATCAGTGGTTCTCAAATTTGAATCCCCTGTAGAACTTGTTAAAGCAGCTTCCTGGGATCATCTCCAGAGATAATGATTCATTAGGTCAGTCTGGGTCCATGAATTTGCATTTCTAATCAGCTCACAGATGGTGGTGGTGCTGATGATCTGAGGACCACAGTTTGAGAACTAGAGTTCTGGCTTAAACCATTTTTTTAAAAAAATTTTGTATGATTATGTTTAAATAACAGTCCATCACCATTAACTGGAAAAGCAATAAAATTCCTCTATCAATATAATGTAGCACTGCTTAAACATTTAGATTCCAATTTTTATATCAGTATTATTCTAATTGCACAGTTGCAATAACAATTTCTAATTTCTTCCTACAAAGTTCACAAGTCATTTCAACATTTTTCTTCTTTCCCTCTTTAAATTTCTAGTGATGTTTTATAAATCAATACTAGGAGCATCTACATATATTAGAGGGTACTGAAAGAAAGACACACACACACACATAAATGAACATACACACATATTCACAGAGACACTATTTTTAATGCTGAAGGCTTTGAAGGAATGGGAAATGATAGTTCAGGGAAAGTCTCACAATCATTTGCCTCCTCCACACCCCTGTCTTTAGGAATCTGTTCAATTCATGTGGAAGAAAGAGATTGAAGTATCAATGGTTGTCTTACACAGAATTGGTCAAAAAAATGGTGAAAGTAGTTCCTATCGTCCAAAGTCCTTTAATAGCAAATCAAGTAACTTAAAATTATTATTTGAAAGCTTATTTGAAATAATGTTTTGAAGTAACAGGACACTCACAAATGGCAGAAAAATAGGTTAAGCCATCAACTACAGAACAGATGGAACAGACACAGCAAGCACAACAGAGATTCCATCCAAACAATGCCTGCTCCTACCCACCCTATTTTCAGTGGTCCCTCTCAGTTCTTACTATATTGATCTCATACACAAATGTCCTCAAATGTTACAGGATCTACAGAATAGTCAACTCAATATTTACCCTGAGTGCTGTAACTCTAAAACTAAAATATGCTTTGATATATCACTATTGACGGAACAGTGACAAATATACACATACATATATTCATAAACATAAATCTACATACAAGAAGGCATTCACACACTCTCAAAGGTCGGATGTAATGGTATCAATTTCAGTGGAGATATATATGTTAATAAATTCATATTTATTTATAAGAAAAAAATTATGAGCCATAAATTTCTCTGGTTTTATGAGTCATTAGTTGCTTTAGTTTTTGTACTTTCCTTATGAAAACTACAGCAATTAAAATTTATAAACACTTGAACAGTGTTCAAATTTTTAGTTGCGGATAACTTACAATTTATAAATTAGTGATCTAAATGGTATTGATATGTGCTAGGGAGGGGGAATATTGAAACCAAAATGTAAAATATAAAACACGCACCCTATAGACCAAATGTAATTATGCTCTGCCACAACAGTAATACAAACAACAAAGCTGTATGTTATTTTTTTTCTGATTTTCAGTTCCTATAATTTCCATTGCATATAAAATTATACTTTATTGTTTATGCATAAATTTAACTTTCCAGACTTATTTTTTTTTACTTCCTGAGAATTGATAAAATATCATTATTTTACAGCATATGTCAGCCCATTTTATATATTTTAAACTTAATGGAAATGTTCTCAGTGTCCACTTTCTACTGTCCCTACTGACTAAAAGAAAATGTCTCCAACTACACTAGGAATTTGAAGTCAGAAGAAATTTAACATGAAGTCTGAGTAACTAAATAAGCCAGTACCAAGTTTTACATGTGATTATATCAAAACTAGCTAAGTAGGAACTAACAATAAAATTAATAATAAGGATCATATTTTTATCCTCCCTTCCTAATAGCTTGAGAAGAGGTGGCTTGGCTTCTCCTGCTCTTGCCTTTATACAACATGGAGAGGTGACATCAAGTATTAAAGGCTGTGGCTTCGTGTGAGGACCATGGTGTGGCATCAGAGACAGCTGCTTCTTTGGAGAAGACAAATGTGAAGCTATTGAAATAGGGAATAAGGAACTCCTGGCTGTCCTGACATTCTGCATTTTCAGCAGTTTCTAGAAATACTGAGCAGAAATGGAAGGACAGCAAAGGGTCATGACAGTGCATTGTTCTTCACTCTTTGATTGGCTTGGAGTTCCTGCACCTCCTCATTTTCCATGTGGAAGTACACTGAAGTTTTTATCTCAGGGAATGGTTGCATGTTTTAGAATAACTGTCTTGTCATTGTATTTTCTTTCTCAGATATTATATTTTTTATTCTATAATCAATCATGAACAATTTGTTTTATTATCTTACTTTTATATTTTAGTGACAAATGACTGAAAACTATTGTTTTCTATGCTTCACATAATTAATGTCTGATTAATAAAGACCATTCAAAATATCACAATAGTACTTCTGTATCTGTTAGGTGAATAAAACCTTTCTCATTCCATTTACTTCACTATGGTGTGGTTTTGCTGTATACATTATGGTTTTGAATGGCCTCTTAGGGACAAGAATATTCCATGGTTAAAATGAAACCAATAGATTTTCCAAAAGAAGTTTTTTTGTTTTTTTTTTTTTTTTTGACTTTTCAACATGCATATGAAGAAGTCTACATGCTCAATATCTGGTATAAATGCAATAATATATTTAATAAAATCTGACTTTTCTTGATGACTTTGAGTCAACTGTACTTTTCCCAAGTTTAAGCTACTTACTGAAGATGTATGTAACAGAAATATCCTATAAAGCTATTTGCCTGTGGGTGGGGAGAGAAGGAGAGTTGGTAGAGTAGCATCTAAAGGGTGAAAGAAGAAAGTCATGAAAGGTTACAAGGAACTGTGGGATCATTTGAATAAGTTGGAATAATCTGTGTCTAAAATAGAGGTGACTTATTTGTGCTCCTTCCATCTTAGGTTGCAAATGCTGGTCTCAAAATGAATTAAAAATGGAACATGGGCTACAACATCCTAAGCATTTGTAAAGGACTTCAGTATGACTTCTTAAACTAATCACTTCATCTAGAACTTCACTAGTATGTTAAAAGAAAAAAAGTTATTTTAATATGAGTACCATTTTTGTTCTTATAACTGAAGTTCCTACTGGTTGATAGACTGGCATGATGTGGGGAAAAAATACAGACTTTAGAACCAGACATAGATTCAAGTTCAGTACCTCCAACAGGTGAGTGTCTAGGGAATGAACCATCAACTCTGAACTTCCCTTTCCTCATTTTGAAAGTGAGAATGACAGATGGTCTTTGCAGAACTAAAACAGTTCAGAAAAAAGTTTGTTACCTGATAAAGAGTAGTTGATATTATTATTATTATGTAATTTCTAAAATTCTCCCTAATAATATTGTATTAACAGTTAACTGCATTTTGCATCACATAAATTCTTTGATTTGTTCCATGTGACAAGGCAGTTGCAAATCTGGAGCAAGTATGACAAAATACTCTTACTTCCCCTAAATAATGCATTTTGATTAAGACAAACAATTGACACTCTATTTAATAAACTATTGCTATATCTTTCACATTAAAAAGTCAACATCTGTATACTTTCTTCATATTTAAGAGATCTAGTTCTCTGGGGATGAGTATTTCTGTTAGCTTTATGAACCATCTCCTCTAGTTCAACTTTTCCTTTCAATATTTGCTAAAGCATCCATTCAGCAGAATTATATAAAATTAAATATTAAAATCTTGTCATAAGGGAATGGGGGTTAAGTGATCACAGACATTCACGAGTGAAACCCTGAATAACTACATCTGTTTCTCCAAAAGGACTTGGAAATATCTTTTGAACACAACCCTAAAATCTAGGCAAAGAGAGTACCAAATTACTCTCAGTTTTAACGTCTGACCAGGTCCACAACTTTTTGTAAAATGTAAGATTAGAACTGTCCCATATCCTTTAAAAAAAATTAGAAAATTCTCGGCCCTTATATCAAAATTCTCAAAAAAGTAGAAATTGTGTCTAACAAAAATAAGATTCATATTTTGACTCTGACATTAACCTATGATCAGCTTCTATTTCACAGCAAAATAAATACAGATTGAGTGAAGAATTTAAAAGTGAACGCCAGACTCTGTACACCCAGTGGGTTACAGATGTAGGAACGTGGTGGCAAAGAGCCACTCTACTTCCTTTAAAATCCAAAAACATTTGGAAGGAAACCCCAAAAGGAAAGACGTCTGACAGACATGTTCTCTTTGGGGTTTCCTGCCTCGGTGTTTGCCAAGCTTCCTAGACCCCACTGCTTGTTAATAAAGTTCACTAAAAAGACTTTCTGAAATGCTGATTTCATAGAGTAAAACTTGCATTAAAGAAGTTTTTATATAGTCGAAGTTTCCTGCCATCTGTATTTCCCTTATTTCACAAATCCAAGGAAGCATGACTTGGAAAGTTACAAGCTGAAGGTGACATTTGACGCGCTCACTATCAGTGGGAGACCGAGTCCAAATACGGAATCCAAAACCAGAGACCATAGCTTAGACACTGCAACAGAGAAGCTGCTTAAACCCAAGGGGATCATTATACCCCTTGGCGTTTCTACTCCTGTAAAATGGAGAGTCCTGAAGATGCACATTGTGCACTGTGTGAATTAACCCAATAGAAGCACAGATATGGGAAATGATTTAAAAGATAGATTTTAATTTCTCTTTCATTTACCAGGGTAGCAAAAAAAAAAAAAGGAAAAAGATTTTTTAACTCCCTAGAGTACCAGAATTTCAAAATTGATATTCTAGTCCAACATGAAAAATAATAAAGAGCTAAAACTACTGATGCTAATACTCTAAAAACAATCCTTGGATTCTCAGCACCATAATAATAATGGCAATAATACTTTTCATGAAATTAAATCCATATATTTTTGCCAATTAAAAGGCAGTTGAGTTGGCTAAATTCAACTGATGTAGATATCATGGATGTTTGATATATTTATCATATGCAACTCTTTACTTGAACAAGCATTTAATAAGGGTATAAATATTTACATTCTCTGAATAACAAAAAGGAACATAAAATATAGCTGAGCCCTCAATCCATCCATACAACTTTTATATACTTAATAAAGAGATATTCCAATCTATTTAGCCATATTCGGTAGGGATAACAAGGATGGCTCTACTAATCACTGTATAATAACTATTGGGGGCAGAGGAAAGGTGAAGTATACAAGAGAAACACAGTTTCAACACTTACAAAAAGTGAACTAGCATCAATCCTCAAATCAAATTGAAAAAAAAATAATGTAGCAACTTTTAAGATTATGGGGCTTTACACTTTTTTAAGAGATGGTAGATTAGATAGATGAATGTACACAGAGATTGATATCTCTACACCTATACATACTGTGTGTTTGTGTGCCTGCATGTGTGTGTGTGTGTGTGTGTGTATTTGAAGGAATAACTCTTCATGATTCAACTCTATTAATCCTGTACATAAATCTTCAATCAGGTTATTCTGACCAGAAATACCTTCTACCTATCCAAATCTCATTTGACCCTCAAATTCACCTCTCCCACAAAGACTACTCTTGTTTTCACTATCTTCCCATGCACTGGATTAAAACAAGTTTACAGCTTTGTGCTTTTAGGTTAATTGCAAGAAAGAATTGTAGAGGAAAAAATGACTCAAATAAAAAGCAGAATGGGAAAAATTAACTTTTGAAGAAACATAGGAATGAAGAATAAAAATGTAGCCAAGGCAATGTCCTTGGGATAGAAGCTCTACTGGCTTTATTTGCCCTAAAACTTTGCATATCTCCCATAATGGTCCTCACCACCCAGCTACTCCTATCAAAACCATGTGCCTAACAGAGCTCTAGTCCCTTCATCACTGCCAAATAACCATAGCTCTGTGTGTGTGTGTGTGTGTGTGTGCGTGTTGCTGGGGATTGAACCCAGGACATCACACATGCTAGGAAAATGCTCTACCATTACACTACACTCACAGCCTTGTTTATGTATTTTTTTTAGAAAGCCCTTCTAATCACTAATCTTATTACTTGGCATTCGTGTAAATTATATAAAAAATAACAGTTAAAAATTATAAACATCCATGAACATGATAATTCTAAACATCACCTTCATGTGTAACTCTTTTCATATAAAGCCTGGTTTCAGAATGAATATATTGGGAATAAGATTCCCTCCCCAATATTGTCTCTGTAAGAAAATAGCATATGAATTGACTTATAAACACAGTTAGATCCAAGAGAAGAAATTTTAAACACTTGAGTATTTATTTACATCTGAATTCTGATCACTAAGATGGCAAACTCCTGGTGATTTAAAAACAGTTTCTTGCCAGGTAAATGATTATGTTTAAGCTCTGCATTGTTGAAAAATATGTCAATATTCAGAAATGTCCTAGATGACCTTACTCAAATAGTCCCATGTCACTGTCCATTAAGGATCGCAAAAGCTAATCGTGAGCACAGAAGGGTTACCTTGATGTCTAAGACAGCCTGGTACATGAAGAGAGAGAGGGCAAGACCTGTTTTAAAGACATTTGTATAGACCTACATTTTAAGTGTACTGTCAACCAAACAAAGTATTTCCAGAAGTTAAATTCAGCTCACCTGGGCAGTAATTGCATTACCTATTTAGGTTAACAGTAGTCAGAAAACTGGTAGGAAGATAGTATTCTAAACATTGCTTTTCTTATTAAGGCTTCAAGCAGGCTGGACAATCACTTTTGAGTAAGCATTTTTTCTGTTTAAGTGATAGTTCTCTAATATATCATTTTGTTTTATCTCTTTTAAAGACCATGTGTTATATGACAGTGACCCATAAAGTTATGGGTCCATGCAGTCTAGCTCCTTGGTTGATTAGGGGTAATAAAAAGAAACAGAACTAAAAGTTATATGTGCAAGGGGGTAGAAGAGGAGAGAAGAAAGGGTCAGGGAAAGTTACAGCACAGAGTGAATAAGCATAAAGAAAGCCAGAAAACTTGGAGGAGCTCAGAGCTAATGAAAAAACAAGAGCACAGAGTAGGGGGGAGGGAAGGATGTGAAAGCCAGCTGGAATAAGAGAAAGCAAGGAACACAGGAGCCAACAGAAATCCAAGGACAGAAAGTATTGAAGATTGAAGGGAACAGGAAATTTATTGGAAACCAAGTTGTTTTTCCTCTTGTATCCAATGCAATTCTATTCCAGGCTGAACTCTAGTCTCAACCTCAAAGAGGACAGAGGGGAAGTCAAAACTCACAGCAGTCTTTTTTTTTTTTTTTTTTTCTTTTTTTCTCATGGGTAGGAGCCAGGAGTTCTGGAAAGACAGATGAGAGGAAACATGATATGACAGCAGACTCCGACAGCAGATACAAGGGTAGGTAGAGGGTGGCAGAGGCATCCAGCACAGTGTTTTCCACAAATGGGTGAAGTTAAAAACAAAGACAGTTGGATTCCAACTCAGAGCAGCTGAATCAGAATTTCCAGCATATTTAATAAACACCTCAGGTGATTCCTGTCAACAGAAAAGAAAGCACTGGAGTAGTGGTGAATGCTACAGGCTCTGGAATCAGAGCTGCCTGAGTTCAAATCCTAGCTCTGCTTTTTACTAGCTGCTTGCCATAAGCAAGTTATTTAAACTTTATGGGCCACATTTACTAAATCTTTAAAAAGTATTATTGTGAGGATTAAATGAGTTATTGCATGTTTAGTAACTGTGCAGTGCCAGAAATATATTGAGAATTAAATAGTAGTAGCTGTACAGTTATAAAAGTCCTTAGAATAGGAAACTCACACAAAATAACAAATCTTAACTGATTAAGAAATAAAAGATGAGGAGGATACAAATGGCTATAGCTTTTATAAAACATCAAGGAGCAAACTTCCTAATGGCACAAAGACTAAGCCATAAGCCCCAGGGTTTCTGGCCTTGGTCTCAGCATGCATAAGGTAGACATTTCCCTTCAGGAATCAAAATGTGACTTGCCTTGATCTACAACTTTTTTCAAAAGTGCATATAAATCAATTCTAATAAAAGGTGGCACCAAGATCTCATGTTAGAATCCTCATGTTAGAGAGATGAGGATTTCTCTTAAAATGGAATAAATCCAGGACTTGGCTGATACTGAGACACTCAAAGAATCAGGCACCATGAGACTGCTGAGACTCATTCTCTTGGTAACATACCTTATTTCACCAAAGAATGTGAAATAATCAAAAAAGAACAGATTCTCTTTAGTTATCTCCCATATATTATTTCCAATAATATAAATATAAGATTGAAAGAGATGAAAAAACAGTACTACCTTACAGTTACTACAAGAAGTTCTGTTGTTGCACAATAGGGGATTGTGGATAACAATAATGAACTGTGCATTTCAAAAACTAGATTAAAGATTTTAAAGTTTTCATAATAAAGAAATGATCACTTTTCAGTTTATGGAAATGTTTAATCTTATTTTAATATTCTACAATGTATCAAAACATTCCAATGTAGCCAATATTTTGAGTTCAGTTCCTATCAGGGAGCAGAGATTCTAGTAAAAACCCTAGGTTTTAACTAGGACATCTGAAAGGCTACAAACTAAAAGCAAGGGTGAATGGGAAAAGTCAAGCCTTAGCCAATGAATTAGACCCAACCTCATACAAGCTAAGCACTTTGTTGATTTAAGATAATTAAACATACATTTACTGCTTGCCAAAAAGAAAAAAAAAAATTTTCTTGAGAAAGTCAGTATCATTTAAAGCCTCAAACCATGTCATAGTTCATACCAGATGTCTAATATACAATCTAAATTTAATAAGCATAACAGGAGGGAAAATGCATGTGACAGATTGACTAAAAACCTAGATATTGAAGTTAGCAATGGAATTTAAAGTGATTCTGATAGATATTTAGAAATCATGATAATATAGAGTTGTGTCAGAGAAGTAAAGTCTAACATTAGAAATCTCAGAGAAATGCTTTAACTACAATATACAATCATTAAAATTAAAAATTCAATATATTAGATTACCAATAAACTAGACAAAGCTGAAGAGGGGATTAGTGAAAGGAAATATAAGTGAAAAGAAAATATTCAGACTGACCATGAAGAAAAAAGAAATGCTGCAGAACACAACAATTAATGTAAGAAAGCCAACAACCATTAAGTCATGGATCTAAGAAGTGCTACAAACTCTTACCTAGGCAGATAGAAAAAAACTAAACCTAGACATATCATACTATACACTTAGAAACCAAAACAAAGAATGAAAAGTACACTATTAACAAAAAGTAGGGAAAGTACCTAATTGTATTGTTTGCAGCTTTGCACTGCTGTCATGTATTTTAGTTCTTTATATAGGATATATGTGTATATGAATGTTCATTTACAGTTATGAACATTTTATATATCTGTGTGTAGTTATACACATGTGCATGCATTATTTCAAATAATAACTGAAATAAATCACTAGTAGGCTTTTTACTAAAGAAAACATTGAAGAAAATATTTATGATTGAAGGAAAGTAAGAATAGAGATGAAAAATGAAGGAAAAGCAAAGGAAAAGGAAATATGCACACAAATATAAATAGATATTAACTGGATACATGTTTTGTAAATATACTATATAGAGAATGAATATATATGACAATGAAAATAAAAATCAGAAGGCAGTAAATAGAATTATTGTGGTATATTTTCATTTTAATAAGTTATATTAGTACTACTTTGTATTATATTTTAACAAATCTAGGTTGTGTGTTGATATAGTTAGCAATTAAGAGTATAATACAAATAGCATTTAGCTAAATGCTAATGAAGGAGAAAAACTAAATATTAAAACTTAAGTATTTAAGATATACCAAAAAATAAAAAATAAAAAGGGTGAAGGAAGAAAGAATGTACGAAATAAATAGAAAACAAACAGTGGGATAGTAGTTTGTTTCCTATCTTAAAATTGATCCCCAATAATCATAAGGTACTTAATATATTTACTAACAGCTACAAGGTTGTAATCTAAAAGTATATAATTACATTGCTCTTTCATTAAATTTAAGCAAAATTATAATATATTCAGATTAAATTCCATACTTTGAATTATGATTTTTACTGACAGTAAACATGAAGGATCAAAATCAAATGTGAATAACACTAAAGTCAACCTCATATAATCTAAAATTTTACTTTTAGAAATATAATAGGTTTGAAACACTGTGCTAGAATTTAGGTCTTAGAAATTTGTTGGTGTGGTTGAAGCAAGGTATATTAATATTGAGGAGATTCATTACTGTTTAAGCAGTACTTGAAAATCGAAGAGATATTACTAAACCAAGAACCTGAAATTTAATCAAAATGTTATAACAAACCAGTTAAACCAGCTTCATTATACCCATTTTGACAGAGACAAGTGTAGACAAGTATGAAAAATAAACCAGGTCCCAAGAAATAGCTTTAGGCACAGATTGAGCAAATTTAACCTCTTAAGTCTATCAAGAGAATTTTCTGAAAAACTATTTTCATTAGCAAATATACTTTGACCCAAAGAAGTGAATTAATGGACCCATGGTAGAGTAAGCCTTTCCTTTACTGGTCTCTAAATTGCTAAACTTTATGCAATGTAAGGGTCAGACTACATAAAGAAAGGTAATATTTCTATGCAATGAAAAGTTTAAACAATGACAATATCCATCTACACTTTGAGCAAACTCTACATGTTCTAATTCTTATTGATTTTCACTAATTTAACGATTGTTAATTTTAACAATTTAACAAATATTTATTATGGTACTACAATGTGCCAATCATAGTTTTAGACTCTGAACAAATGTTAAGAATTTCAGAAGTATATGATGCTTATGGCCTAGTAGATTTAACAGTCATTTGTTCCCTCAGTGAGTACTTCTTGGACATCAAATCTGTAACCAGATACTCCATTAGGTACTGAGAATGGAGTGATGAATTGTTTCCTTGCTCTTATTGCACTTAATGTCTGGCCAGGAGATTAAACATCAAATAATGCTAAAACAGATATATAAGCCATATTATACATAATAAACAGGTCACTATGCAATGAAAATATAAAACAGACTACAGACCTTGAGAGTTTGGGAAATATTTCATGAGAAAGTAACATTCAAATTGATAGCTGAAGGTTGAATAGAAACTAATTAGTTGAAAGAATTTTTCTAGGAGAGTGAAAAACAAGCAAATACCATGTTTCCAAAAGAAACATGATTTATGGAGAACTCAAAGAAGGCCACTGTGGCTAAAGTGGCAAGAACAAGAGAGAAGAGTTTAAGATGATGTTGGTGAGTGATGCAATGAAAAGAGAAGCTTCAGAGAGTGCATTTAAAAAAAAAATGTGTTGTCCATTCCAAAAGAAATGATGATTGAAAGGTGGCTGTGAAATAGGGGGATAGTATTATTCTATTTGTAATAATGACCATTTCTCATTTATATAGACAGTGGATTGAGGGATGCATGGAAAATAAAAGACAACTTGAACAATCCAATAATTCATATGCATGATAATAAAAATTGGTGGTAGCAGCAAACTTGCAAAATCAGGTGCATTTGAAGGAATTTCAACATGGAAAATTGCCGGGCTCTGTGATACCCTGGGTGTGAGGAAAATGAAGGAAAAGGAGCTTTTGGTTTGTGCCTTGGAATAACTGAATGAATTGTGATGGCCCTCCATGCAGTAGGGCATGTTACAGAAGGCTGAAGGCTGGAAGAAGTAGAACATGAATACAATTTTGGAAATTTCGAGTTTTAATTGCTTTTGAGAGATTCAAGTAGTGATATCAAGTGAGTAGTTGAACATCAGGATTGCAGCTCAAGGGAAAGATGGGAATATAAATATGCAAGACACATACAATCAAATAATAAGTGAAACTCTGAACATGGTTAAGAAGCTCTGGGAAAAATACAGATAATTCATGAGGAACCAGGCAAATAAAGGCTGCTCAGCCTGCCAAGGAAATTGAGGAACCAGAGAGGCAGGGCTTAAGGCAGTAAAGGTTTGTTACAAGAGAAGCCCGGGAAGGAGATAATTCCAAGTGTCAGGTATCAGTGCTGCTGTGAGTTCAAATAAGAAGAGACATAAAAAAACAAACAAACAAACAAAAAAAAACCTTACAGTTCAACAGAATTGAAACAAAAAGAAAATTATTCATAAACTGTTGGACAAAAGAAGTAACTTTTAAGCTATATTCTTGGGATGCATAGGAGTTTCCCTGACAGAATGGTTGGAGGGTAAAAAGGAAATATTTAGATATTTAGAGAGGGTTTAGCTATTTCTGCATAGAGGAACAAGAAGTCTACATTGGGCTGATGGGAGTCCCAGAATCCCTTTTATTTCATGGTATTTCTTCATCAGCAATCCTAGTCATTGTCAATGCATTGCTTCTGTGTCAAATAGAGCAAAGTAGACATTTATTTATTTAGCCAAAGTAGTTTATCTTTTATCAATTTTACCCTGTTGTGGGCTTTCCCACAAAATGCATAAATCAGAACATAAAGGGAGACAGGGAAATATAAGTTTCACCAGCAATAAAAGCCAAGTCATATTGTCTCAAACTTGAGAAATAAATGTGAAGAATTTCTGATTATCGTGCAGACTGAACAGAGAAGTTAAGAACGTTAACAAAGTTATAATAGAAAGCTTAAAACAGAATGTAGGAGCTAGGCACAATAGTGCATGCTTATAATTCAAGCAGCTCAGGAGGCTGAGGCAGGAAGATCACAAGTTGAAAGCCAGCCTCAGCAACTTATCAAGGCCCTAAACCAGTTAACGAGATTCTATCTCAAAACAAAAATTTAAAAGAGCTGGGGGTGTGGTTCAGTGGTAAAGTACCCCTGGATTCAACCCCTGGTACAAAAAAATAATAATAGAATGTAAGATGAATATAGGAAAATTCAACAAAATTAAACAAACCAGTAAACCTGTGAGATCAAGGATCGCCCTCCCCTCTACCACTGACACCAACAGGTTTTGAGTTAGAAGGCCCTGGCCCTCTTTTAAGGAATGAGGAACAGAGAGTCTTTTTATGAATCCACAATTGCAAAATTCCTACTTATAAAGATTATAATTGCACATATTGTTCTACTAAACTGAGAAAACATCATAGAAAAATTAATATTAGAATAGTTGATTTAATGCCATGTAGCAAAATGATGCTTATCCACTAAAATATTACAATAATACCAGTTATTATTTAGTTCACAAGATGAATTGGGATTACTGTTGTATTCAGCACCTGTAAATAAAAAAAAAATGATAATAATACCTAAGCCCTCATTAGGGTCCTTCCATTTTAACATGTTTTAATATTTATCCACAATTATTACTATTATTTAACATTTTGTGAAGTTATAAATTTTAAGCTTTTTAAGTTATAAATTTTAAGTTTTTATAAATTTTAAGCTTTTTACTTTTTTTTAAAAGTAAATTTATTTATATACTTTTTCTTCATCTAATTCTTTTGTTGAGAGTGTATTGAATTATTATTATGTAGATACTATGTAGATAAAGACTATTATCTTTACATGGGCTTTCAGGAATAATGTGGGAATAAATTTTAGTTGCAATAGCCATTATTTACACTGTTATTCAAGATTGCTGGAGCTTGTTGATGCATAGGTACATCAGGGACAATTAATGATCCGATGGATAATTTTTTCCTACTATGTCTTCCTAACCTCTGTGTTGGCTTTCTTTCTTTTTCTGCCTTATGTTGTGACACATTTGTCATCTTTGTTACACAATATTAAGGAGGGAAATTAGAATAAGGTTAATGTCCTTGAAAAAAATGTCTGTGTATTTAAATTACATTAGATAATGCATCCCGTCCAAGAAAAACACAGAAATAATCATTTCCTTTAGATGACCTATCAATTGTCACGGATAGAGATTTTGCTGGGTTTCACCTGTAGCAACGAGTATCCTGGTTCACAGCAGAGATGATGGGAAACCTTTTAAGGGGCACAGCCCAACAGGCAGGACTGCCGCAAAAAGGGGCACAGAGATGACATAAAAGGAGAAGAGGGCACTAAGAGGTCGGTAAGAGAGAGGCCATCTGGCAGTGTGCATGAGGGTGGGAACACCCTAGGCCGCGAGGTGGTACCTGCGCCGAGTCGAGCGCCCCTGCCACTGAATCCCCGATCCAGAGATGCTCCCGGAGAAGCTGCTGATAGCTGAGGCAATGCTTCACCGCGGAGGGCACATTCCCCATGGCGGGGCCTGGGGCTGCGGTCAGCGATGGGAGGGAGCCTGCAGGATGATGCGGGGCGGGCACCGCGCTGGGAAACTGCGCTAGTCTTAGTAAGCGCGCCTCCTGTGCGCGGGCGGCGAGCACCAGCCCAAAGCCTCCGGTGCGCACTGCGGCGGCGCGGACTGGGGTGGAGTGCAGGCACTAGCCAGCGACTGTGCAGGGGACAGGGGTATTTAGGTAGCTGCGTCGGACACAGGGAACCCGGAGAGAACAGAAACAAAGAACTGAGCTGGATGATGTTCAGGGAAGGCACATTTTTTTCCTAAGGGCTGTACACTCAGGGCTGGCGGTACCTACTAGCACAATACCCACCTATCGCACTTCTCACCTAATTCAGATCTTACATAGAAAGAAACAGGCTTAAATGAAAGGAAGGAGGGATGCGTTTTTCTATCAGTGAGTTTGTTCTTTCCTAGACATGGTGTAGCTCAGTGTAGATTTTTTTTCATCATTAGCTCATTTGAGTTTATTTTTTATGACCAAGAAAAAAAAAAACTGTACTTCAAAATCTTGAGGCAGTTTACAAGGTTAAAACACGTATACACCAACAGTCTAATGAAGAAGAAAAGACAGAAGGTCCTAAATTAGGGAAGAGTCAATGAATGATCAGTATGTTGGTGCTGCTAGTTAAATGCTGAAATGGAATTATGTTTTTTAAGACACATGGCTCAAGACTCAAAGTTATTGAAGCCCGGATCCATTCAAAAGGAAAATTCTTTAAAAAGGTTCTTGGGACTTTAAAATAATAGAAATCCTTAGAAAGTGGGAAATTTGGAAGATGGTTCTGGAGCTGACCACTGCCTGCACTCACCCCAGCCCCCTTCACTAGCACAAGCACACTTGAACTGTTGCACTATAAAACTTCAGTGTATGCTCAGCAGCCTGCAACTGAAAAGATACAGTCAAGAATAGTCCCGTGCAGGGTATCTAGAGTTTCTTGGAAACCCAGCTAGGTGTCCATGACCAGGGTTTCCTCTTGGCCCTACTGTTTTCAGCAGCAAATATAAACTGGAAGCAGACTGCTGCACACACCATTGCCACAACCCGCTAAAAGTATCAAAAGATCACCTTGTAAAATATAGTGTAAATAAATTTAGAAGAAATTACTATTCGGAATTTTTTTTTTAAACATTATTACCACTTGTATGGTGGTAAGACTTCCACTGGTAAAAGAGGGCTCAGAGGATTTTTCAGTGAAACAGCACCAAAAGGGGCAGAAGAAAAGATCTTAGACCCTCACAACTTTGACCAGGGATGGATTAGATTGGAGCGTCCTCTGAGATGCTACAGTGAAGTCATGCAGTTATTGGATACCTCTAAAACACCAAAACCTTGGTTGCTGTTTACTTGAACATTGTTATTTTATAGGCATATATCCATAAAACCAAATCTTTACTAGATAGTGTTTCCAGCAGAGCTCACCTGTTAATTAATTTTCTAATATACTTGAAATGAAGCATATAGGTTGCATTAATGTCCAATAACATTTTCTTCACTGTATTGTAATTCTGTAATGGAGTATCATATTTGAAAGAATTTATAAGAATTCAATTTGAACAAGAAATTTTAATTTTCAAAATGGAATTAATTATTCAAAATTTCAAAAAGTTTTTCAATTAACAATGTCAAATACGTTTCATACAAAGAAAGGTTGAACTTCTGGAGAAAATGACCTCTAAGATAAACCAAATAGTGTATGATTTTCTACTGTTGAGAAAAAAAAAAACACATAGAAATAAATTTTACTGCTTAGTAGTATTCTAAATTGAAAAGTTCTTAAGAAATTTTTATATTTCTATTAGTTGACCATAGTAATATAGTTTTTTAACAGAAGAACCTTATAAGTATGCAAATATTTGTGAGTTTTCTTCGTATGATAAAATACCATAATCTCAAAAAATTTAAATTTCAATGAATAAAAGGGAGTGACAATGTATGTGCTTTTACTTGTCAATCTTGATATTCAATCATGAATGCTTACAATTATTAAATTTTAACAGTTTATGCTTTTATAATTAATATCAGTGTACATCTTTATGTTTTCATCATAAAGGGGTTACAGGAGGAAAAATGTAAAGAGTGGGAGAGATATCAAATGGATTTGTTTTAATGATGAGAAACTGTAATATGTACCCATCCCTTGCAAGTCTAAAAAGCTCAATGTAAAATAAAGATAAAGCAAACCTTTTGGAAATAAGTATCCGCTTAACACTTCTTAATTCAAACTTCTTAGGAGTTTCCTACAACAAATAAGAAGTTACATGTCTTAAAATGTTTTTTTTATTTTTTTCATGATGAGACTTAGTTACCTTTCCAACATCAGCTCCTTCCTGTTTCCTAAAATTACCTGCACCCAAATCAAATTATGCATGATTCTCCAAGTTTCAGAGCTCTCTAATGATGTCCTATCATTATAATTCTTTTCCTTATTATAGAAATTTTTGGAAATATGGGAGATACATGAAGATATCAATGAAGCCATCCATCATTCTCATTCTAGAAACATTTTAATATACTTAAATCTGAGAGAAAAAATTGTATTTTCCCATATGTGTTTTTATTCTGACCTTCTCATTTGATTTTAATTTCTTTGAAACAGTGATGCTGATGACTACACTATACCCATAGACATGCATTCAGTATCAATATCATTTTCTACAATAATCCTCTGAAGTACAGCTCAGTATTCAATTATTTTTGAGAAGAAAACAGGTATCAAGCATATGATCATATGGAAGTTTTTATAAAAATAATTACCTAATTAATCTTCTAAAATAACATGGCACTGTAAATTCACCACTTGAGTTCTGTTCCTGTCCTAATGTTTTTTCCTATATATAGTATTTCCTTGTGTAGTTGGTAACTTGTTTATAAATGCTTATCTTTGGTGATGGTTAAGCATTTTTTTCCTATGACAATCTTCTATGGGATATTGAAACAACCCTAACAAATGATTTAATCTCTGCTTGTCTGGGATTTTTAATGAGTTTGATTTTATTTCATAAAATTATTATTATTATTATTATTAGTAGTAGTAGTAGTAGTAGTAGTAGTATTAAGTTATGTCATATTCATTCCACTGTCTTTTCTATTATTATTATTATTATTATTATTATTATTATTACTATTGTTAACATAGTATTTCAGAATACCATAAGGATGTTATGAATCTAGTACTTAAAACTATGCATGCTGGCACTTTCCTTCAGTTTTCTTTCATGGCTTTAATTTCATGGAAACAGGTGAACTTTTTTTACTTCCTATATATAACATGGCCTTTTGAGAACAATGATTCATGCTCAGGGCTCATTTAGTAGGCTACTCACATGGTTGTCTATATAGGTGTACCTTCCCATGTGGTGCTTAAAATTTCAGCACCTGGCTGCCAAGGCTTGTGCCCTCTTGTGAATTTCTTGGCATTATTTGGCCCCTGGATATGTCCTTGCTACCTGCAAACACTGCTATCAGTGTTTGCGGGTAGAAGAGCCACTTAAATCAGCTTAGTCCTTAATTCCTTAACAGAAAACTGACCCGAAACTTTTTCTATGATAATTGTGTTTGTGCCATATTTTTCACTTCATTCTGGAGTTGCTATCACTTCTAGAGAAGTAAAGATAGGGAACAAAAGATGTTCAATTAAGCTAAGAACACTGAATTTGACTCAGGCTGATAATATCACAATATAGTTCTGATGTCTCAGCTAATCCACAGAAAAGAAAATTAGACTGAAACCACACACTCTCTATACCAATTCCCATCCATCTCACTATTTCTTCTTTGTATAAAATGACCACAATAAATGGCAGATTGTATAATGCTTTTCTTGTTAACAAAGGGTTTCAAAAATGGAATGAGGAGGGAATTGTGTTTCCATCTAAAAGTAGGTAGACTGGCTTTATCAATTCTCTGAAGTGGCAAGTACTTGGTGGAAAGGATCCAGTTAAAATTGGCTGATATTCTGTGAATCTCTTTGGTCTCAAAGATGGATATATATATTTATATATATCTGTCTAACAGCATGAATAGAATCAGAAGTCACTGAGTAAGTCAAAATTTTTGTAGTAATGAGTGCCAAACTGGCATTTGGCCAGGTACCTACTGGGCAGGGATCAAAGACACATATGGTGAATCTCAAGCAATGATACCATAGAACTTTGGCAAATATCACAGCAGTAATGTACTTCAACCTTGAACAATAAAAAAAGAAAGAATGAGAACAATTAGGATAACAATACTAGATGATACCTAAGGGAAAGCAAAGCTTTCATCATCTCAGCTTTATTGCTAAAAAATCCAGATAGCTTCTCACATATGTTGTTTCTGGATTATCTAAATTGATGGGGAGGATAAGGGTGTTTTTAAAACATTTTTGGCATTTGGTCACTAGAAAGTTCCATTAATGATAGCATTGTTCTGATATAAAGCATTCTTTTGAGAATAAGTAATGAGTTCTATTTTACTGAAGTAACTCCCCCACCCCAGGTGATGGATAACTGGCACTAGTTACCAAATGCAGAGCACATTATCCAAATGCAGGAGTTTATTTATCATCTTAAAAATTCAGAAAGATACAAAAGTATTAATTTGCCAAATCTATTAAAAAATAAAAGACACAGACACATAGTGATCATTAGCTAATTCCAGCTCATTAGATGGCTACAGTGCACATATTTTTTTTTGTCACCATATGTAAAAGTATCTTTTCATTCCATTAACTGTGAACCCAAACTCTATGTAGAAAATGTTTTTATCATTTGGTGGGTTATAATAAATATAACATTAACACACAAACTAGACTAACTCTTACCCCCTGGGCAATCTCATTCTTTGAATCTGTGTAAGTAGAATTGAATGAGAAAACATCAATCTATATGAAGTATAAAGCACATTGTGTTTTCCCTTGCACATAGAAGGTGCCCACTAACTTAGCTTTATATTTCCTTTTCTTGAATCATATTAGTCCATTGTTTGAAAAAAATGATGTGGATGCTAACACTCAACATGGCTGGGAGGGAAGAATAGAAATTCAGTGTATTAGACAAAGGGGAATGAAGAGGAGGGAGGGAGGGTCAGGATACAAAAGACAGTGGAATTAATCTGACATAACTTTCCTGTGTACATATATGAACACACCACAGTGAATCTCACCATTGTCTACATCCACAAAACTAGGATCCTAATTAGAATACGATATACTCTATGCTTGTATAAATCTTTGTTAAAATAGATTATATTGTCATGTATAACTAAAAAGAACAAATTTTTAAAAAGTCTGTGCGTGACTTTGTCCCCAGTGAGAGAAACTATGAACAACCCAAATTTAAAGACTTCTCTAGAACGTTCAATCTATCAAAGGAACATTCTAAAAATTTCATTCTCAATGGTTAATGGAAACATAAACATGAGAAGATATTTAAGATATGCATCTTTGGCTTTAAGGACCTCACATTTCATCAATGACATCTGAAGAAAAATAACTATTAGCAGATACATTTTAATTAGGAAGTGTGAGAAATCAAATTCCAAAATTATATGATGTGGATACAAAGCATTTTTAAAGCAGAATTAGCATGTCAAATGTTTATTGCATATTCAATTGCATAATAAATATATCATAAGACCAAATATGGCCTAATGAAGAATAAAGCCATCTTTAACAAAAGAAACTTCTAATTTGATAATGAAATATGTTTTACTCAAATGTCTGTAACAGGGAAGAATGCTGGTAAGTGCCAAGTGACATCATTTCAGAGTTATTGAGAGGAAGGCAGTAAGATTCTCCTGGAGCTAAGATGGGAAGATTTGAGACAGGATGCCACATTGTTAGGACTAAGGAGACAGAGCCTATCATCAGGAAGGGAAAGCACAGGGATGGGTGACAAAGAGCAATAGACAGCAGCCCACTTTGCTACAAAGAAATAATAAGCCATGGAAATAAAGATCTACACAAAAGCCCCTGACTTAATGAGATTTTTTTACCTTCTTGTTATGATTTCCTTTACCATGCATATTATAGGTAAAATGTCCCTGTTAAATTTCACCACAGGAATGATCATAAGCACATAAATCCCCCCAGAGGTGTTAAAGGAACTATTTTTAAAGTATTTATTTTTCAATGCACACTTTTATGTTCAGCTTTAAATGTTTTAAAATGTGTCATATCTGTTCTCCATGGGCAGCAGAGGAAAGAGAATGTTATTATGTGACTAAACCTATGAAGTGCTTCTCTAGGTATTTTAACTCAAGTGCACGAATTATTATCCCCAATTTACAGATGAAGAAACTGAGACTGAGAGATTGTAAACTACAACTCTAGAGTAAAAGGAGAGTGTATTTAATTTTGTGCATGTCAAAGTCTTTGCTCTTTCTTTTTCATCTCATGATATTCAAGAACAAATAAATAAATATCCTTCATTTACTTGCTCCTCATCTTTTAGTAAAAGAAACCCTTTCTCAGAGACCTAAATTTTTTTCCAGTGGAAGGCCTGGGTTTTGCTTTCCATATTTGTGTAGGTGCATTATAATTATACATGATGGTGGAATTCATTGTTACATATCTGTAAATGTATACAATGAACAATATGGTTGAACTCAAGCTTGTGACTCTTCATCCTATGAGAGTTCTAGACTATATCAGAAAAGCCAATCTTGGACTAAATATAAAACCCCCAAGGACATTTCAGGCTGGTGACATAAATACTATCCATGGAAAAAGAAGAGGTTCAAGAACCCTCCCAATAACTTCAGCAGTGTGTGCTCTGCCTCCTCAGAGGGTCAAAGCTGAAGTTCTCTGTCTTCAAAGGAGACTTAGGGAAGAGCCTCCACCTTGAGAGTCACGTGTCATGGCGTGGGGTTTTTCATTTCATAAACCATTCCAGTTGTGGAATTACTATGGGTATGCAATAATCAAGATATGCATGTGTCTGATAAGAATTATGAGTTTGTATTTCTTCATTACTTCTTTCCTTTCCCCTCTGGAGTAGCCTGTCATACTCATTAATATCTTTTACCACATATCATGTGGTTTTGTTTTGTTTTATTTTGTTTCCTACGCTAAGGAGGTTTTACTCTACTATTTAAGGAAGTTTTTTTTCCATCAGGGAAAAGGTAATTTCCTTGCCAGAACTTACTAGATTTCTCTTGGAAGTACAATTCTCTGAAGAATTCATAAAAATTGATTGGATAATGGAATTCTTTCTAGAATGTCATCACTCCAAGAACCCTTTAATTGAATATTATAAGGGGAAAAAGCGCTTTAGTAACTGGCATCCTTCAATGCCCTGCATTTCACTAGCCTCAAATCTCCACTAAATTTTCAAATAAAATGAACCAAGATAAAACCATAACTCTTTGTGGTAATGATCTACAGTTATTCTTTAATAAAATTATCAGTTGTTTAACTTCCAAAAACTCTTATTTGATATTTGCATGACTTTTCACTCATTCATTTAAAGGTGGAATTAACATATAAATATTATATATGCCAGAGACCTAGGAGGAAGGAGGTTGAGGGAAGTGGAATAGGAAGCTTAAAACAATATTGTTGAGATCTTTCTCTTCCCACTCAATTTCTGCTCCAATGCCTTCCATTTCACCGATCTCCCCTCTATGGTGTATAAAGACATTTATTGCATTAGTAATTACATCATCCTCTCAGAAACATTTCCTTATCTCATATATATTCATGAAGAGTTCCGATTCTCAGTAATTCATAGTTTGCTTAATAGAAACTTAAAAATAAATTTGTATGTTCAAATTAACTTGGATTATATGCAACTTTTGGAAAATACTTCATCTTCAACAGTAGAATAGCTTTAATTAGTTCTTCACAACAACTTCAGCAGTATTGAGATTTGGAGCCTGACAATTCTTTGTTGTAGGAGCTGTCCTGTGTCCTGTAGGAATTTTAGCAGAATACTTAGCCTCTACCCACTAGATGTCCCCTGGGATGCAAAAATCATCCCTGATAGGGAAGCACTGGTTGAAACGATGAGGAAGAGGAGGAGGAGGAGGAAGAGGGGGACAACATTTATTGAGCATTTATCATAGACCAGAAATCATTCTAAATACTTTATATGTATATACTCTTATGAGAAAGGTCCTATGGTTTTCATTTTATAGATGAGGCAATTTAAGCATAGAGAAGTTAACTAAGTTACTAGCACTATAAGGCTAGCAAGAAAACCTGAATTCCAACCCAGTCTGGCTTCAAAGTCCAATTTTTTATTCATGAGGCCAAAGCCTTTCTGAAATCACACTAAGCAAGAGTGGAATCCATCAAACACACAGATCATTTTAAGCTTAAATTTCTTCCTATTGTTTCAAATATTTAGACTTTGGAAAGGATACTTCCTACAAATCCAAAACCTCTTCATAAGCAGGTTTCCTCAGTCCCTTGGCTCTATCATTGAGCTGTTGAAATCCCACCAAAAGACAGCTTCCCCAGGTAGAGATTTAAAGCTCCAATCAAGGAGTTGGATTTCTGCAATCTCATCCCCCAAAACCAGGCTCCATATAGGAAACCCACCAATAACAAAAGGCTACTTATGTGACTTATTGCTTTGTAATCATTTGAATATTAAGAGAATCCATTTATTTTTATTGAGTATCAGTAGTTTAGAAGCAAACAAATTATTTTATTAGAATTTATTCTGTTTCCCTCATCATTCAGATATCATTTTATAAATCTTGTTACACATGGCAACCTGGGGCTAGTTAAGAATGTGGTTGTCATAGAGTGCTTATCTAGCACTTATGAAGCCCTGGATTGGATCCCCAGTGCAAAAATATTAATAATAATACAAAAATATTAATAACAATAATCAGCAAAAATTAAATTGCTTTTCCCAACTCTCCATTTTAACTGTGCTGGGCAGAGTTTGTATTTCTACACAAAATTAAAATGATCATGAAGCCTTATCTCTAAAGGTTTCATCTCAGTGCTGTACCTTCAGAAAATGTGATTCTTTTTTACTCTGAATCTTAAATAGCTTTGGGTTGACCATAGAATATTAAAAGAAATAAAGTCTAAGAGCCAATATGTTTTATATTTAATCAAACAAGAATTAATTTATGTAATCTTAAATGACTTGGTATATACTTTTTCCTTTCAAGTTTCTTAGGAAGGTTGTGTAAATAATAATAATTATTTAACTTACATTTATTGATTGATTTCTATGTGCCAGGCACTAGTCTAACAGTTCCTCATGTTTACTCTACATATGAACCACCCTAGATAGGAACTTTTAAAATCCCCATTTTGAATGTGAAGAATTGGAACCACAGAGAGGTAAATAATTTGACCAAAATGGTATAGCTAAAAAATGATTTAGCTGTCTTAAAGACTCAGCAGATTTAGCACTTGTTATGTTTTAGATATTTGGTGTTCCCCCGAAGCTCATGTGTGAAACAAGTTTTAGAGAAGAAATGATTGGGTTGTGAGAACCTTAACATAATCAGTGAATTAATCCCCCAATGCGATTAACTGAGTGGTAACTGAAGGAGGGTAAGGTTTCTCTGGAGGAAGTAAGTCAGTGGGGTGTGCCTTTGGGATATATAGTTTGTATTTGGAGAGTGAAATCTTTCTCTCTGCTTCTGATCATCATGTGAGCTACTTCCCTCCACCACACTCTTCCACCATGATGTTCTGCCTCACCTTGAACCCAGAGGAACGAACCAGCTATCAATGGACTGAGACCTGTGAACCCATGAGCCCCTAGATAAAATTTTCCTTCTCTAAAATTGTTGCTGGGCCTGGGGATATAGATTGCCTTGAATGCACAAGACCCTGGGTTCAATCCCCAGCACCACCCAAAAAATAAATAAATAAAATTATTGTTGTTGGGTCTTTTAGTCACAGCAGTGAAAAAGCTGACTAAAACAACATCATAGCTTTGCTGTTTGTAACTTATGTGTACAGCCCTCCTAAAGTGAAGGAATTATCACCAATATAATATCATTCATCATTTGGTAGATTAATAGAACATGTGTCTTATATTGACACAGTAGGAAAAATATATTTGGTAGTCTTCACCTAGGCCCCACCTACTATAGTTTCTACCAACCTCCCAAATAGTTCACTTGAATTATGAATCTATGCAGTGGATAAATCCACCAGTGAGGTTAGAGCCCTAATGATCTAATAATTGACCAAATGCATATCTTTGAACAAGCTATGGGAAACATTCCAGATCCAAAACTTAAAGATATTTGTGCAATCACATCTCTGTGAGTGTGGCAGTGTCTGTGACTTGCTTTAAACAATAGACTATGGCAAACTTGTGATTATTGAAAACAGAGGGTAATACTTTCATTTTATTTTCATTTTTTCTAGGATAAAGGAATTAATAACTAGAAATTATTTAAAATTCACTTTAAATTTTACTTAAACTGCTATTTTCTTTCTGCCCTTCTCATTAGTTCAAGTATCTGGGTTCCTTCATGGTTTTTTACATCACCTGTATTGTTGAGACTACCTGTCTCAGTTTTCCTGGATCAATCTATTTACACTTGTCCTCTACTATTTAGAATTTCATGATTTAATCATTTTAACAAAGAATCTTTGCTTAATGATTGTATTAAAATAAAGGAGGGTCAGTTAGGTTGACCTTCACATTATACTTCTAGCTTCTACCAAAATATCTTCTTGTGGTGTGTGAGACATTTATTCTGAGAATGCAGTTCTCACTTTAACACATGGTTAAATCTGCAAGAGGACCGACAAGCCTCTTTCTTTGCTTGATTTTTTCCAGATGTAACATATTCACTATCTCCCTTTCAAAGGCAGCACACAGGGTACCAGCTGATAAAGTGAAATGTGCTTTGAGAGAAGCAGCTATGGAGAGCTAGCTCCCTCTGGTCCTGCGTGGTGATGGGGGGGAAATTGACCCTGCTGTCCTAATGGTTCCTTGGACTACCATCTCATGGTCCCATGTCCCCTGAATAGTCCTGTGATATGCCTGGAGCTGGATCAGAGGCAAATATTTAAAATTATCGGCTGTGTGTGTGTGTGTGTGTGTGTGTGAATTAAGTGAGGTTATAGAAGCTAAGCATTCCTGCTACCAAGTAGAAAGAAGTATGAACACTCTGGAAATATGTTTTTAAAATTTTTCTTTGTGCAGTGTAAATCTACAATTGTATAAACTCTTTAACCTGTTAATAATTTTTATTTTGCAATTAAACCTTTCAATGATCATTGCTTGAAAAAATAGAAGTGTGCCTTTTAAAAAAATAGGTTCTGAATTTCCATTTCTAAAGAAACTTGATAATGGACTTGGATTTGAACAAAATGTTTTTCAATATTTACCATCTGCCACGAAGTTTGTACTGATCACATGGAAATTAGAAGACATGAATCTACTACCGAAGCATCAGCCTTTTAAGAAGACTATTCCCCAAAACACATTTATCTGTCTATAAGCATGACTTTTAATTTAGATAAATGGCTGTTCTGAATTTGTCATGCCTATTCACATTCCAAGAAGTTTGTTGCTGTTATGGTTCACACATATATAGTGAAAAGAAGGCTATTAATAAATCCACTCCATGAGGAAGAACTCTGTAATGAGAGACTCTTATTTGTTACATTGTCTTCAATGATTTCAAGTAGAAAAGCAACTCAAGTAAGTGTAATCAAAGTTTGACTAAAGTTTTCATAGAAATCAGGGAATCAAAATAAAGCTACTGCAAAATTTTTGTACTAGGAATTGAATCTAAGGATGCTTTACCTCTTCTACTGAACTACATTCCTTTTTATTTTTTATAAAAGATAAAAGGAGGAAGAGTCTCACTGATGCTCAGTCTGGCCTCGAAATTTTCAGCCTCTTGCCTCAGTGTCCCAAGTATGGAGGATTATAGATGTGCACCACCACAGCCAGCAAAACATCACACATTTATTATCTCACAGCTTCCATATTCTACACATCTGGACTGGCTTACTTAGATCTTCTCCTCAGTTTTACAAAGCTGCAATAGGGGTAAATAGGTTGTATTCTCAAACGAAGACTTGGAAAGGGAGGAATCTATTTCTGAATTCATTCAGGTTGCTGAAAGAATGTATTTCTTTTTGGTTGTATGACTGCAGGTTTTGATCTTTTGCTGGCTGGAGGCTGGAGTCCATGCTCCTAGAGGCCACCTGCAGTTCCTTGCCATATGGGCTTCTCCATGGTGATTACTTTCCTCACTGAGCCCACAGCAGAGTCTCTATCTCCTGTGTGTGAAGAGAGCACCTTATATGACCGAACATAATCACAAGTTTGCCATAGTCTATTGTTTAAAGCAAGTCACAGACACTGCCACACTCACAGAGATGTGATTGCACAAATATCTTTAAGTTTTGGATCTGGAATGTTTCCCATAGCTTGTTCAAAGATATGCATTTGGTCAATTATTAGATCATTAGGGCTCTAACCTCACTGGTGGATTTATCCACTGCATAGATTCATAATTCAAGTGAACTATTTGGGAGGTTGGTAGAAACTATAGTAGGTGGGGCCTAGGTGAAGAGAGTGGGTCCATGGGGGCATAACATTGGGGATTATATCTTGTTCCCAATCACTTTCTCTATCTTTCTGTTTCTCAGTTGCCATGAAGTGAGCAGATTTTCTCTACCATGTACTTCTGCCATGATGCTCTGCCTCACCTCAGGCCCACAGCAATGGAGCTGGCTGACCTGGGGCTAAAACTTGTGCCAAAATAATTTTTTCCTGCCCTAAATTGTTTTTCTCACGTATTCTGTCACAGCAACACAAAGCTGAGTACGACTGGTATAAAAGCCAGGAAGTGGGAAAGATGTGACAAAGATGGTGTCACATAATTCAAAATATAGATCAATGTGTTGGTATATAATCACCCATTACTTGTATATTGTGATCATATTATTTAAAATATGATCACAAGTACTTTGTATCTGCACCCCTCAGAGATGGTAGGATATCCCTTCTCCTTAATCTGTGTCAATCTCAATAGGCTCTTTTCTGATTTACAGAATCCTGTGGCAAAGAGGCATTGTGATTTCTGTGAATAGGTCAGAAAAAGCCATGAAGATTTTTTTTTTTTTCCTGATTCACTTCTATCACTCACACTTAGAGGCCCCTCTTAGGACAGACTGTTTCAGAATCCAGTTTAGCATGCTCTGAGGAATCGGCATCACATGGAGAAGCTATGTATTTTAGTGCTCCAGTCAACAGTCTTAGAGGCTAGAATTCAAGCAAACAAGCCATCTTGGAAGTAGATTCCCAGCCATGACATTCAAGACCATAATCTTCCCAAATGAGGCAGCAGATTGTGATGCAAGAAACATTTGTCCTCTTTGTGCCCCTTTTCATTTGTTAATTCACAGAATCAATGAGTATAATAAAATCATTTTTGTTTATAACTCCAAGTTCAACCTGTTTTAATGCACACCAGTAGTAACTAGAACAAATACTGAGGACTTAATATGCAATTTTTTGTTTAAAATCATAACATCAGAAGATTGATATAACTCAAAATATTTCTGGCAAAACAGAATAAAGACATAATGAGAGTTTGGAAACTTCATGTATTAGCATTTTTAAATCTCTTTCAAGTACACTTCTCCATGCATTTCAATTACATATTTTAAAAATAAGCATTTTTCTTTCAAACTGTTATCAACAATTAGTTTATAAAATGTACATCCCTAAGAAATCCATTTTTGCATTAAACTATGATTTGCAAAGTTGAGTATTTCACATTTAGAACAGTGTGACAATTCTATTTATTATAAAGACATTGAAAGTCAATGAAGAACAATAAAATACTCATAGCCCATAATTAAAGCCAGTTGTTAACTTATCAACATGAAAAACTATTTGAATTAAATCTCACCATCTAAATGAAAAATATATTAGAATAGCCTGTTATGTATAAAAAATAAAATGTTATATGCAAAACACAACAGTTCTTGTGATCAGCAACAAAATGTGGGTATCGTTTACCACATTTTGTTTGGATTTTATTTCAAGGTCAACTTGCAGCATTTAGATGTTATGAATAATGTAAGATCTTCCTTGGAACCTAACACATGAAAGTGAAAATATTATGATTGTTGGCTTTCATTACAAACACCATGTCAATAAACTTAATAATATTTTAATAAAGACATGCTGAAAAAAATCTTGGAACCATGTACGCTTTAATAAAGTTCAAACTATGATGCCTCTCTGAGACTTCCCCTGTCATCACAAAAGCACTAAAGGCATATTAAAATAACATGTTTAGATATGATTTACAACCACTTTCTATCTATGAAGACATAGCTTCATCCATAACAAGACAATTCCATGTTAGAATTAATGCCAGATTTACAAAGCTGTGATTGAAAAGAATACAGAAGTTGGTTAAAGTGAATTGAAATACCAAACACATTAAGAAGTTGTAAAAGGAAGAGTTTGTAAAAGCTCAGGGCTTATGGCCCAGAAAATTACATGCCTAGATTCTGTGGAAGCCCCAGAACACTCACCCCCCCCCCAAAATCCCTGCACTCATTTCATTATCTATGAGAAATAATGGAAAGGAGCTACTAATGACAATGTTAAAATGAAGTAATTATTTTCAAAACTAAAATATGAATTCCAAAAAGAATTATACATAAAATTATAAATGGGGCAATTTGTAAAGACAGAAAATGAAAATGTTCTTTATTTGCCAGCACAACCTCACAAAAATAAATCACTTTAAATTCATTTGTTTGGGACTGACTTACTAGCCAGTTAAGAAAAGAAAACAGACTTAACTATCTGGATGTTACATTTTCATGAGGCAAAGCCTAGAAAGAACTAGGATAACTAACAGGAGATGTTTGGGGAAATCCACTGCAGAAGAGGCATTAGACTGGTCTGTGTAATGATAAAAATTAGAATTTGGATCTGCGGGTAAAGTACTAAGCTTATTGTACTGAGGAATGGGTTTCCACAGTAAGATCATGGTCCACTAATCTCTATAACTGTATAATCTGTATAACTAATATGCACAGCTTTGGAACACATTAGTTCCTTATCACAAAATGTGTTCAAATACAGGATCAAAAATAAATAAATAAAACATAACTGGGCCGATTGCTATTAGGTTTGCCAAATATATATATATATATATATATATATATATATATATATAGAGAGAGAGAGAGAGAGAGAGAGAGAGAGAGAGAGAGAGAACATCTGTGTTAATTAGTTTTGTTTTATGCCCTGAATTGACTTTGACAGGAAGCCCTAAATGTTCTTTATTCAGCTTATGTTTAAAAAATTACAAAAATATCACAAAGTGATTTTTCTGTCACAGGAATTGGTCCTTAAATCACTTAAGTGGCAAGACTAGTTGAAAGCTGTACTCTACTAAGTGAGAGACAGACAGCCCCTCAGAGTTTTTCCTGTAGTTTTGACTGAGTGAAGACTAACAGGGGGACTGAGAATTAGAACACATTTTTCATATTCAAACAATGAAAAGAAAAGGACTGCCTTTGGCCAGAGTTCCAAGTCATGACAAATAACTACCATTAATTAGTAAGATAGCTTCAAATCTCTACACATGCTCTGAAATTAACCAGTCAACCACAGCTTTGCTTCTGAAAGTTAGCAAATGAATAATAGCCCTGAACTTCTGAAAGGCAGCCAATGAGTGATTCCTAGAAAGAACAAAAAATTAAAAAATGTGTGTGTGTATATGTGTATATATATATACGTGTATATATATACACACACACACACATACCCATTAATTAGATTTTTCTTTAAGTGAAAAAAATCTTTGATGATAATCTTTGATAATATGTTGCAGGCATTTCATACATCTGTTTTCCTCACTTATTTGTATTTTCTTCCACAGTTAAACATGAAATCAACCAGGTTAAGTTGCATAAACATTTAGATGGCACTAAAAATTTGAAACTTCTGTTGCATATAATTAATAATTAGGTATTGATCATCAGGTATTATTTAATGTGCACAAAATTTGTGATGATTCTATTTCAGTGAGAAATATCAGCACTTTAGTATTTTTCTGTATTGCACTCTTTGTAGAATAAAGCAAATAAAATGCAATCAAAACAATCATTTTCAACAATTGAACTAGTAAATTCTAATAGATGGATGAAAAGATGATCCTCAGGGAGAGAAACTGTTTATATCAATAATGGAACCACTTGGTAAGAAGTCATCCAGTGTATAAGCTACATGTTATTTGAAGTTGAAACATACAAGAGTTTAGATCTATGTGTAATTTTAGTAAGAGCATGTGCCTTTTCCCAAAACAATGGTTATCAATCTTCAGGGTGCCTCAAAATCACCTGGAGGGCCTATTTAAGCACAGATTGATGTGTCTTACCCGAGAACTTTTGATTTGGTAAGTCTGTGATGGGGCTTGAGAACTTCAATTTTTTTTTTTTTTTAATAAGTTCTCCAGTAATGGTGATGCTGCTCGTCCAGGACACAAACTTTGATTTGAGAACTGCTAATTTTAAAAAGACTGGGGAAATAATATATTTTTTAAAAGTATCCCTTGTTATTATTGAATATTCAATCTACTACTTCTTTCAGTAAATAATTCCATTTTCTAGGCAACTTAATAAAACTTGTTTCCTTCAGCAATTTGAAAACAAATCCTGCTATTAAAGATCATATAGCTGAATCTTAACTTTTTCCATATGAGACACTCACATATTGTCTCTTACTCCTGTTTGATTGTTTCAGACATTCAGGCCTAGCTTTCAAATTTGTTTTTTAAACTGCCTTTCAATTATAAAAATTCATTTTAGATTCTATCTTTAATTAATGCACTCCATTTTCTAATAAATATAGGGAGATATTGTGAGTGTCCTTACTACATGTCTATATTCATATCAGTTACTCTCACTTCTCTCTTTGGTAGAAGAGTGATAGTTTTCCATCTGTTTGTGCATTCAACACCGGAATGTGCAGATAATAAGTACCAAAATCTTCTCAATGGTCTTGGCATTTGATTCATTTCCTTCATGATGTGAAGTACAGAAAATGTTCCTACTTACTCAATTTCGTGTCACCACAGAAAAATATTGCTGGTATCTTAGGCTCATCATTAAGTTTAGCCTTTTATTACATTTCACCAGTCTCAAAATGATTAGGACCCTAAGCTTTCTTCTCAAATGCCAAAAGTTACATAGTATGTTTGTGCTTCTCCTAAAGTTTACATGAAAACTCAAATAATTATTTTCTGTAGCTTATTTCTCTAGCAGGAAACTCTCACTTTTCTTTCTAGGGGCAAAATAAAGAGCAGAAGTATAAGCAATCTCCTGTTCCTCTCATGTACTGAAGTTAGATTGTTTTTCTCAATGAAAATATTCAATAAAAAAAGGTAACTTGATTTTATTCCAGGAGTACACACAAAAGTTGTATTGATTCAGTGTTTTTTACCCAAAGAGAAGTAGTTTGTTGGGTATCTAGAGAGTTTGGTGGGGGAAAAGGTCTTTCATAAAATTGTCTGATGCAAAATTTTCCTTCCCTATTTTTCTCTTTTAAAAGAAAGCATTTAGAGAAAAGTAGAGAGTGCAAGGGAGCTGGCCCAGTTGCTGCAGGTTCCACCGAGAGCCAGTGTTTTATCTGCAGAACTCTTGCCAAGTTTCCAACTGACAAAGAAGCCCTGAAATATGAGCCTCCAGGTCAATTCATCAGAAAACAAATATTACATATAAATTAGTTTGAGGAAAAGAAAAGCACATACATTCTTTAACTTCCACAGGTATTTTCAAACAAAACAAACCCCTCCTACCTCAGCCAGTGTTTTTGGCAAACACATAAAATTAGCTACATTTTAGAACTTACAGACTTAATGTTGATTTATCTTTTTAGATTTGTTGAATGAACTTAGTATTTCTTAAGTCTTCTGGGTTTGTATTTTGAAACTTTATGATTATATTTTCAAGATTGCATTTCATTTTAGAAAGTTTCAGGGAAAAAAAGGAATTTGTAAATGTTAATGTATTTATATTAGGGGCATTAAAATATTTAAAAAATGAAATTTTCAAGGGATATTGACATATAAGCTTGCAGTTTTAAGTTTTGAAATTAATCATAAATGAAATGTTTTACTTGAAAATATTAAAATTGGGCAAAAACCTAAATCTACAGAAGAATTATCATTAGATACAAGCTATGCAAGTTTCATTGTTTCATAATATGGGGAGTTATATTAATATTTATAATTACTAACATTCATAGAGTGGGTGGGCACTACATGACAAGGAATACTGTAAGCGTGCATGTATGAATTTCAACTATCCTAGGCACAAGCAATTATTCTTTTTTTTAAAAAAAAATCTTTATTTTGTTTATTCATTTTTATGTGGTGCTGAGGATCAAACCCAGAGCTCCACATGTGCGAGGCAAGTGCTCTGCCACTGAGCTACAACCCCAGCCCCACAAGCAATTATTCTTAAAAATGAGAAAACTAAAGCACATAGAAGTTAATTAACTAGTGGTCATGTAAATGTAGTTTATATTCTTTAATTTGTTAATATTTAAATTTATAATGTGCTCCATTTGGTAAACATATAGATATGCTGTTTAGATCCCCTCGATGAGAAATTTTTAGCTCCTGCTGTGAGAAAATCTATTGGAGAGAAGCCTTCAGCTGCCAGTGCTTGCAAGGATCACCTCAGTGCAGAGAGCTGCACTCTCCCCAGTGTGGTCTACAACTAGACTGATAGGAAGAGTGGTTAACAAACTTGACCATTATATCTAGAATGGGCCAACTCTGGCTGGCCATTTTAGCTGCAGAGGCAATGTCTTACCTTGAAACCTGACTGCTCATTCTACCTAGTCCTACCTCCTTCTATCCACACATACTGATTCTACTAACACTTTCTAATAAATATCTTGTACGCTAAGCTCAGTTATCTTTTTTCCAGAGAACCCAACCTGGAATGATATTTCCGCATAATACTTAAATAGGTCTGCAATAAACATTTCTAATACTCTATATACTACTCAACAAATATACTTATATGCATATTTACATACATCTATGAAAAAAATCATATTCAAATGGGTATATATTTTTTTAAATTTTATTACAATTTTGCTTGAGTTTAGGATTCCATTTCCTATATGAAAAAAAAATATCATCATATCTCAATTTTTTTCTAGAAAACTTCCAATATCCCTTGAATTTTAAGTCTTCCTATCAAATCTAGATTTATGGATTTTTATTTTTTACAGTACCACTTTTTACAGTGAATGATCAGTATTACCACTGCATCAACTCTCTAAATCACTTTTCCCAATTCCTTAGAAATCGCCTTCAAATGTCATACTATTTTTCATAAATTCTTTCCAACTATTACATAAGCATTGATTATTTTTTATGAATATCATAGATGTCTTATGATTTCTGACAAAATAACAATCTATTATGGTTTAATTTTTCTTTTAAAAATAGATAAAATGACCAGGCACAATGGCATATGCCTGTAATCCCAGAATCTTGGGAGGCTGAGGCAGAAGGATCACAAATTCACAGCCAACCTTAGCAACTTAATGAGACCCTAAGCAACTCAGTAAGATCTTGTTTCTAAAATAAAATACAAAAATGGGCTGGGGATATGCCTCAGTGGGTATGTGCCTGGGATCAATCCTTAGTACAAAAAAAAAAAAGATGAAATAATGCAAATTTTCACTTTTTAATTTTGCTATTAGATAGCTTAATAGATTAAAGAGATACAGGTTATTAAATAGCTTATCATCTGAAAAAAAAAGTCTTCCTTCTACTTACTTCTATTGATGCCTTTCAAATATTTCACTGCTGTGTAAAGCCTCAGTCTCATGGTAAACTAAGAAAGGAGTACAGGAAATAGGAAATAGGAAAGGATCCAAGCCATTGAGTTTCATCTTTCTGATTAAAGCTTTGGTTTAAAGAAATAGTAAAGTATGAATAATTAGTCAAAATTAATATGTGAGATATTTTGGTAATATTTTCATACATACACATGACACATCTGCAAATTTTGGACAAATATTCCATTTAAAGTTATGCAGGGACTCGGGTTGCAGCTCAGTGACAGAGCGCTTGCCTCCTATGTGTAGGGCCCTAGATTCGATCCTCAGCACCACATATAAATAAACAAATAAAATAAAGGTATTATGTCCATCTTTGACTAAAATTATATTTAAAAAAATAAAGTTATGCAGAAAAGAAACAACAATAAAAACTCAAATTCTGATTTCTATTCTTATTCTGGTCCCATAAGAAAAATAATATATTAAAGCTACTACTGTTGTTGTGATGCACCTAATTTCGATCTTTGTTTCTATTTGATTGAGACCATTTCCTTTCATATCAACACATGTTAAAATTTACTTCTTATATTAGTGAACATCTAGGATATAAATCTTGGCATTGTACCGTTTTCTCACCTATTACACAGGATTTGTCCCAATATAAACTGTTCCCTTGATCAATTAGAACCTACTGCTACCACTTAATCTCTGACCTTCCTTTAAAATCTTATGGCATGTCTTTAATAAGCACTCCACGGGACACTGTTACATGTACAGTTATATATATCATCCTTAAAGAAATCAGAACCCCTGCACATTCCTCTGCCAGACAAAAATTCTAAGTTTACTGGGTGAATGAGTCAATGGCTCCAGGGAGGTTTGTGGGTATAGAGTTTCTCCTTTGCCTGGTCCAGACTGAAAAGAACACACAGCCAAGCTTCATGGGCTTTGCTGAAGAATAAGCCATTTTTTTTTTTTTTTACATGAAGGTCTTGAAAATTAAAAAGAATGTGGAACAATGCACCAAGATAATCAGAACCAATGAAAGTTAATTTTAGGGCAGCCAAAAAGACTGGTCATAAAAACTCCAATAAAGTAAAGGAAAAAAAAATAACCTCTTTTTTATCTTGCTCAGATAACTCCTCTTTTCCCTTTTCCTATTTTTCACATACAATTCAGGTGTAGAGGCTAGGAAAACAACTTTCCTCTCCCCTGTCTCATGTAATTTCTAAAACACCATGTAAAACCTAGAGCACTATGAACTTGCTTCAATAATAATTCCTTTTTCTATATTCAAAGCCATGTTTTATTTAGTTTAAAAATAACATTAAATTTTGTTTAAGTTTCAGACAAAGTATACCACTGGAATACTCACACACACACACAATATATATATATATATATATATATATATATATATATATATATATATATATATCTCAAAGATAAAGGAAAAATAGATGAAGTTAAAAAACATTGAAACTTCCAGTGTTGAGAATTCACAGCCATTATCTTCCTAGATTAATGATGAAAGAATGAAACTGGCAAAAGACTTCATCTTTTATAGTATTGCATATACATTTTAAATATAAGTTCACTAGGTGTTAACAGGTGATATTGATATTTCTTTATTATTCTGCCCATTAAAGTGTTTTAGTTTGAAATATATGTTGAATTTCCAATATGGCAAAATTGGAGACTAGAATTAAAACATAATTTTAATAAGATTAAGTGTATATGAACTATTTCAAGATTACTTAGAAATAAAATCTTCAATTTTAATAATTTATTCAGATAAAAACATCTAGAATTTTAAACAAATTTAATATCTACATACTTAATTATTCCCAGTAGAGGTATGTTTTTGTCAGATTTTTCATGGCTGACACCAAAAGACCTGACAACAACATATAGGAGAAAAAGTTTATTTTGGCTCATGGTTTCAGAGGTTTCAGTCCACACATTGTCAGTTTCTAAGGTAAGGCAGGAAATCATGGCAGAAGATCATGACATAGGAAAGCAGCTTAGGACATGGCACACAGGAAGCAGAGAGCCTTGCTCTCTAGGGAAAAAAATATAAACCCCAAAGTCATACCTGCCTCTGATCTCCTTCTTCCAGTTATACCCTACTTGCCTACAGTAAACCCATATCAGTAGAAAAATCTACTGGTAAGATTAAGGCTCTCATAACCCAATTATTTCACCTCTGGAAAAATATTGCATTGTCTCACATATGAGCTTCTGAGGGATACTTCATATCTAAACCATAAAATTCCACCTCTGGTCCCCCAAAGCATGTGTTCATCTCACAATGCAAAATACCTTTAGTATATTTCTGATAGTCTCCATAGGCTTCAAAGTTCCAGCATTGCCCCAAAGTACAAGTCCAAAAATCTCATCTCTGAGACTCCAGGCAAACTCATGGATGTTTTCACCTGTAAAGATCCAAAGGGAATTACATGTATCCAATATATAATGGCATAGAGGAAACATTAGGAAACATTTCCATTTTACAAGGGAGAAACAGGGGCATAGAAATAAAGGATGAAACCAAAGCAGACCAAAATCCAGCTGAGCAAACAAGTCCTGTAGCTCCACATCCAGCATCTGGGGCATAGGGCATTGTGATGTTCTCTCAAGAGCTTATGTAACTTCTCCCTATGGTCTTGCTGGCCTCTCTCTTAGCTTGTTCTTGCTGCTGTGCCCAGCATCTCTAATCTCAGGATTCCACCACAGCTTTGGCTTCTCACCCTTTATGCATCACCCTCTTGGGGGAAGCCCACAGGGATTCTGACCCTGCTAGACTTTGCCTGGTCTCTGAGACTTTCCTTTGATATCTCAGTGGAATCCTCCATGACTTCCTGACTCCAGCATCCTGCATTTTTACAGAATCAGCACCATATGATCTTGCAACCATCTCAAGCAGTAGCCAAGTCTCCTCCTACCATGGCTGCAGCAGTGACTGAATTCCTTCATGGCTGAGCATAGTGAAACAACATTCTAGGCACACTGTCATGTGCTGGTGCCTCACGGGTATATTCTCAAAAGAATTTTTACTTTTATACCCTTGAGGATGAGGTGGGTGCTGTCTCCACAGTTTCTGGATATTCTCCAACCATCATTCTTATTGTTTCTGGGCAAAGTACTTTGCATTCCTTTAGTGGCTATTGTTCCTATTGTTTCTGGGCAAAGTACTTTGCATTCCTTTAGTGGCTATTATCTTTTTAATAGCCACAGCTTCCTTAGCCTTAGCTTTGACCTGGGATGGGTATTCAACTGAGGTCCAAGTTCTTGGCATCCTGAACAAAAAATTGAGTTAAGACACACAGAAGTGACAGGCAGAACACAGATTTATTAAAAGTGAAATTTAGAGTACACTTAATAGAGTGGAATGGGCCAAGTGAAAGAGTGTTTCAGGACTGCAAGTCTTGTCTTATATCCTGCCCTAAGAGGTATTCCCCTCCTCACAGAGACCTGATTAAAGACCTTTCCCTATTTGTTCCCACTGATTACTTGATTAGAATACTGTCCCATTTATTCCCATAGGTTACTTTCTTTTTGCCTAATTAATTAGAATACTGAATGTGTGGTGAGAGTGCCAAGAGCAATAAGTCTTTAGTGGTGAGAGAAGGCATGGTAATGGGGCTTATCAAAAACAGGAATATGATGACTCATCCATCTTCTGTTCTATCTGCCATTTTTCTTTTACCCTTCTTCCACCATCTTGACATCCCTAAACTTCTCACTTTTAATTACACTTTTCTGGCCATATTGAAAGATTTTCAAATTGTTTCTGCTTCTGATTATCACAGTAAACTTGGCTACAATTCGCCAGCAGTATCCATGCCATTGGCTGAATGCTGTGCTGCCTTGAAGTTTTCTCTACCAGATTAATGAGTACATCACCTTCAAATTCAACATCATAAAAAGTCTCAGGACATAAGTGAAATGTAGACAACTTCTTTGCCAGAATGTAATAACAATGACCTCTAGTCCAGTTTCCAATAGAGTCCTCCATCTCGTCTGAAACCTCTTGAAACCCCTTTTTACTGACCACAGTCCTATTAACATTCTGGTCCTCCAAGCTCCCACCAGAATCACCCATTAAGCTCTGCTTACAACATTCTAAAACTTTTCCAGTTTATATCACTAAATATTTATCTCAAAATTCCTTCCACAAACTCCAAAAAGCTTCAAAAGTTTCTGAACTACATTATCATGTTAGTTACAGCAGCAGTCCCACTTCTTGGTACCAATTTCTGGTCTTTTCGGCTTTTTTGTCACTGTCACCACAAGATTTGACAAGAACAACCTGGAGGAGGGAAATTTTATTTTGGCTCACAGTTTCAGTGATCTACATCCATAGATGGTCTAGTCCATAGTTCTGGGCCCAAGGTGAGACAGAACATTCTGGCAGAAGGATGTGGCATAGGAAAGCAGCTCAGGACATGGCAAACAGAAAGTAGAATTCAACAATTCTTTTTTTTAAAATTTTTTTTAGTTGTGGACCTTTATTTTATTTTATTTATTTATATGTGGTGCTGAATCCAGTGCCTCACACATGCTAGGAAAGCACTCTACGACTGAGCCACAATCCCAGCCTCTCAACATTTCTTTTTAAAAGAAAAAAATTAAAGCACATGAAAATCACAAATACATCGGCTTTAGTGAACAAAAACATAATTCTTTCCTGAACAATAGCAAGTACTGATAAATATTGATAAGACTTTCATACATAATATTTTTTCATATCATGCACATTTCCTCCATGTTCTTTTTTTACATAATTATATACATAAACTCATCTATAGAAATGTATAAACATATTACATAAATAAATCACATCAGAAATGACCAGATGCTTAGGTTGAATTGTATTTCCCCTCAAACTAATAGGTTGAAGTCCTAACTCCAAATGTGATAAGAGTTTGAAGATTGGGCTTTGGGAATGTAATATTCTATAAGAATGAAGAACTGATGATGTCTTTAGTGCCCTAACAGAGATTAAGTAAAAAGGAAGATTTCTACAAATCTGAAAGAAGACCCTTACAAGACATTGAATCTGTAAACACCTTAATTTTGAAGGTACCACCTTCCAGAACCATCAGAGATAAATGTCGCTTAAGCCATGCAAGTTATGGTATTTAGTTAAAGCATCCTTAACTAAGATGATGTCAAAGTTAAAGTATATTTTTATATTTTGAACTTATTATGATAACATGCATATGTATATGCATGCATATGTTTTAACTTAATATAATACTGTTAAAGTTTTTTCTCAGTAATTTAAGATTTCTGCTAATTTTGTTATTATTATTAACTCATCTTGCCTAAAAAAATTTAGGTTTTTATTATATTCAAATTCTATAGATTAATTAGTATATGATTTTTTAGCATTTATTCTTAAGAATAATGAACCTTCAAAAATATTTATAAAAATAAATCCATCATTTGGCCCTAGAAAAAGACACTCATTTCCCATGTTTATTCACCTTCTTCACTAAATATTATATAGAAAAGTAATTCCTGCAATCTAATCAATAAATGTGTAAACAGAAATAATAATCACAAATTATATTTTGTTGCTATTTATGGAGGACCACAATTCTTATTAGATTGGCTTTCAGTGTAAACAAAACACAAGTTTTCTAAACCAGGTTATATTAAAATTCATAGATATATAAGCATTCATTTATAAAAGAAAAAAGAGAAAAACATGTCTACCTCTTCCATTCCCTCCTGAAAAACTAGAATTTAGTTAAAACCCACAAAAATGTAGAAGACAGGAGACGAGATGATAGCAACAAAATGTTGAAATCTGGAAAGCATACACATGAGGAATAACTGCCACAGCAGACCAGAGAAAAGTCAATCCAAAACTAGTGATTGGAGAAGCACTGCAGAAACTTGCAAGGCTCAAGGAGTGCAGGCATCTGGTGTCTCTAAAAACTGTGCATGACAGTGGAATTGAAAAAAAAAAAAGGGGAGGTTTGTTGGCTATCTTTATAAGAAAAGTCCCCAATTCAATTACTTAATTTAATGTACAAAGGATGGTTGGTAAGATTTTTGGTGGAATGTCTTAGACTTAACATGAATTAATAATTAATGTTTAATAGGTAAAATATATAGCATTTGAAATTTGTATATCATGGAAAGATTTATCCATAGACTATTTCTGAATCAAGGTACCAGGTGAGTCTGGCTTAAAAGTCCTTCATTACTGACTGCACTACTGTATCACAGTGCATTTATTTTTTCTATTTTAAGACTTTTCTACTATCTACACAAGTAAACAACTCTTTCTCTGTCACCTTAACAGAAACTGGAAACTTGTTTACTGGGAAAACTAAGCAAGGGAATCTCTTGATTTTAAGTTCAGCAGAACTTGAAGATGAATGTGTGGTACCAAAATGAATACAGAATTTTAGAGGAAATTGGAATAGTAACTTGTGACACCCTTTGTGCACTTTCCCCCTTGGAACAGCTATATTTGGACTATATTCTCTTGAAAATTTCATTTGTGGTAAGATTTCCCTAAGAGAAAAGACTTATAGAACATGACATTTGAAAATATCCAACAAAACAGCTGTGAAGCATCCTATGGTAGATGATAAAAATAGCCACACAAACTTCTCCTCTCTGCATCTTACAGTACAACATTGCAGATCTTCCCATTAAAAGGTGGGGACAATTTCTCTACCCTATGTATCTGGGTTTGCTATGTGGTTTGCTTTGGCCAAAGGAATATTCACAAACGTGATACAAAACAGATGCTTAAAAACCACTTCTGTACTAGGATTTGCTCTCTACTGCACTTGGAATCCTAAAAACATTATGTAAATAAACCCAATCTAGCATGTTAGAAGATGAGAGAAAGAAGACAAAGATGCCTCAGCCAACAACTTTCCAACCACAACATCTGAGATCCTAGATCATCCAGCTGCCAACCAACATGGCGCTGATCATAGAAGCAAGAACTACTCTAAAGGAGAGATCAGCTGGGTCAGTCCAGACTCCACCTGAACCACAGAATCAAGAGCTAAATAAATGGCTATTGTTTTAAGTTACTCATCTTAAAGGTGAGTTTCTACACAGCAGACACAAGCCAATTGCTCTATTATAATGGCCATGATGGAATAAGAACCATTCTTTAACAGAGAATTTCTCACTAGTCTTACTGGATCTAATTCTTTTCTCAACCTAAAAAAAAAAAAAAAATCAAGTACTTGACTCAGTATGAGAAAAACAGAAAACTGAGAATAAAATGATCTTTTGAAAATTTAAAAGAACTAGGAGAAAACACAACCAATAAAAAGACTAAAACATCATGAAAACTTATTTAATGTCCTTAGAGAGATGAGAGATGATTTTTCACTATGTAACAAGAAGAATGAGATTATAAAAACGGAAATGTCAAGGAAAAAAAGTGCTGTCGAAATTAAAAATATGATAGCAGAAATGGAAAACTGGATAAAAACACTGGAAGATACGATTAAGAAAATCTATAAGAAAAAGTCAAAGAAAATAGAAGTAAAAAGAAATAAGAACATCTGAGAATCAGTTTAAGAATTCAAATATGAATAATATTTATTTTAGAGAGGGCAAAGAAAATAGAGATGAAATCATCAGATAAATAATTCAATATTTTTAAGTAGTTGAGAATATAATTTACTTTAAATGTGTAATACTTATAAAAAGCCCAACACAGGTCATATAATTTTTGAAAACTCACAATGCTAGAAATAAAGACAAAATCTTAAAGACATACAGAGAAAAGAAGAAAGGAAAGAAATTACATGAAAAGTATCTAGAGTAAGAATACATTGGGACTGCTAAATAAGTAGTTTCTTAGTTACTTCTTTGTAATTTTAGTAATTAAGGGAGTTTTTTTAAGGCTATTGGAAATTAGAGTGCTAAAAATCATTGAATATTTAAAAACACTGAAAGCTAAACACCTTAAAAATTGTGAAGGGAACGATTTTCAACTGAAATCACAGTGCAGTCAACCTAGTTATCCAGTATGAGAGGAGAATAATAACATTCTCAGGCATGTAAGGTTTTAAAGATCTTACTGTCCATAGGACTTCTCTCAGGAAGTTACTAGAGGGGGTGTTTCCTCCAAAGAGAAGATGAAACAAAAAGAGGAGTGGAGGGAAGTGGATACCAGTAAACAATGGATCCACCACAAGATGATGGAAACTGTCATCAGGACTCAGAGCAAGCCGGCACAACTGGGATGGGAAGAGGTAGAACTCAAAGAAGAATATGGGAAAGAAGAGGAAATAGAATACCAACCCGGTTGGGACAATGTGGTGGGTAGAGAAAGAAAACTTTCCTCTTTCTCTGTGCACCCACATATTATGAATTAAATAGGTGTACGACTTGTAATGAAAATAATTTTTTTTAAGAGAGAGAGAGAGAATTTTTAATATTTATTTTTTAGTTTTTGGTGGACACAACATCTTTATTTTTTTTTTAAATTTTTATATGGTGTTGAGGATCAAACCCAGCGCCCCGCGCATGCCAGGTGAGCGTATTACCACTTGAACCACATCCCCAGCCCCTGAAAAGAATATTTTGATATAGAAAAATTGTACTGTCCATACAGAAATGCACATTCCCTATAAAATGGTATCTCTAAAAATGTTTTTTTTTTTTCAGCATAATCTGTTTCTTTGGGGGTTAATAAGACTACTGATTCTAATGCCTTCACACATATTTTAAATTCAAATATGTAGGTTATCTATATTCAAAAGTAGTTACATAAACATATTTCCTCAGATATAAAATATATACAATGAATATTTTATAATGAATTATTTATATCACCATAACACAAGAACATAAGAACATTTTTTTCTTGGGATAAAGATTAATGCTAGAAAGATGCTGCAATATGGCTATGTGCCAAAAGTCTAGGTGCTGGGATAGACTTTCAGAAGCCATCCCAGTGACAGCCAGTACTCTGCTTTGGTGCCCACAACTCCCAGCAGCACCTTCAATTTCCCATGAAGTCCCCTGATCCTACATTAGAACTAAAACACACTGTTTTTAGAACAACTTATATATAACTAACTGATTTCCCCTGTACCATTACTAGGTACCACCTCTACAGTTTACTCTGAAATAGACCTATATGTCCAACTACAACATGATTGATAAGTGAATACATTTAAAATGTTTAGTTTCATATTGTTTCTATTCCCCCACCCTCACAGATGTCGACTCTGCCCTTCTCCTTTAACAATGTAGTTGGGTAGACCTGCAAAGGAGCAGAGCAGAGTTTCAGCATCCTAGGAGCCCTTGCTATTTGCAGACCCCTGGAAGGTGCTTTAGAACTCAGTGAACACCTGTTTTCCCAATTATTACCAATTTTTTTGCTTTAAAAAATTGTAAATGAAACTGTGACTAAAATAGATAAGTTAAATAGTTCAAGGAGGTAACAAGATAAAAAAGTAGTGAAGACTTAACATTTGAGCCAAGATGAAGGTAACAAATTGAAATTCAGAAAAAAAGGGTAGAGAACCATTTTTGCCTTTCATCATAGTAACAAAATATAATGATATTAACAATTCAAAAAATAATAAAGAAATTTCTACTCATTCATAATATAATATGAATATGACTTTTGTATAAAATCATATGCAATTTATTATTAATAATTTATCATCAATTCAAATTTTATTATTCTTATCTATAAAATATCTAATAAAGATTAAGCCAGATTAAAAATTTTTGGTACTGAGGATTGAACCCAGGAGCACTTTACTGAACTATTCCCTAGTCCTTTTTAATTTTTGTTCTGAGATGGGGCCTTGCTAAGTTGCTGAGACTGGCCTCAAACTTTCCATCTTCCTGCCTCTGCCACCTAACTTGTTGGGAAGCTTAGCATTTTGATTTAATCCACTGAAATAAAGATTCTATTCTGTTTTAGATTTCTATAGTAAGATTCTTATCATTTTAGGAGTTTTGTAATACTTACTTTCTAAGGGAACTAGATGTATCATATCAATTCAGAGACAAGTGAGTTTTATACATTTGTATATTATAGCATATAAGATAACTCCTGAGACTGTTTAAAATATTCACAGTAATAAATACCATGCTTAGGAGGTAAACAATACACTTGGCTTAGTAACAGCATAATAATATTCTCGAGTTTTTAAGATAGAGAATTTCAGTGCATGGTTCTTTCTCCTGTGAAGTTTATTAACTGTCTAGGGAGACAACATAGCTAAATATGAAACAATGAGAAAACCACATAAAGCTGCATATAGACTATTGACATCTCTGAGAGAATCATCTAGAGTCCTGTTTGAATCTCCAAATTGGCAAGGACTTGCATTTGGAGCGGATGTTATGTTTCATGTTATGTTTCATATAAAATAATAGTTTCATTACTTTACAAAAGACTGTAAATGTGAACATAAGCAGAGAACGAAAGTGTTGGCCAGTTCACTCACTAGTCAGTGACTCACTAGCCACACCAGCCTCAAGGCATGTGTGACTCAGATGCATGCCTCACCTACCAAATTACATGGGAAAATTACATGAACTTTTCTCGTTCTCACAAAAGGTCAAAACCACTAATACAAATAAAGAATACTATGGTCTAATATGTGGTTATGTGTGCCTTGTAGTTACAGGAATGGAAAGAAGGGGTAGTACAGTATGGGTTGGACCAGTTATTATTTCTCATGGACAACATTGAAGAAGGATGTGTTTGAATTGAAAGAAAAATGTTCAAGTAGATATGTTAGCATAGCTTAGTATTAAAGACCGAAATGAGAATAATGTGCTCACAAAAAAAAAAAAAAATAGAATAAGCCAGTCTAATTCAAGTAGAATATAGATGCATGATAAAATGAAAAATAAGGTCAGAAAAGTATATAGGAACTATTTTATCCTTAAAAAAAAAAAGAAAAACTCACATTAATGTTAATTTTAGAAATTCACCTTGATGTTGGGTACCAGAAAAAACTATTGATTTTCCAGCAAGGTAAAATGATGTAATAGCATTTTACAAATTTTAAACCAACACTGATAAGCAGAACACACTAAAAAACTTTATGACATGGATAATCATTGGGGAGCTCTGAAGTGACTAAACTTAGGCAGAAAGAAGTAAAGGAGAATGAAAAAGCTAAAAGTTACAGACATTATGTAATTGCCTAAATTTAGTGACTGGATATGGGAAGGAGAGACATAAGCATCAAAAGAGTGTTTGTTTTAAAGCCAATTTCCTCAGATATCAGAAACATTCTTGAGTAGGCTCTTGCAAACATAATATTTCACTTATATTCACAAATATCTTGCTCAAATTCGTTATGCATTCTCAACTGGGATGAGAGGAGGTAGAACTTTTTTATTTTTATTACATTCAACCTTTTCCCACTTACTGAAAACTCATTTTCTTTTTCCTGTTGTCTATTTACCGTCACTTTGTTTATAGCTAAAGGAAGATGAAAGTTTTTTAAAAATAACACCAAAGCTTCATCATCAAAAACAGAAAGCAATACAAATGTGTAATGTTTTTGCAAATGTTAACATCATGCAACATGATGTCTTTGATTCGAAGTGTCAACCAGCAGTTGAGAACAAAGAGATATGTCAGGCATTAATAAAATTGGTATATTTTGATCTTTTCTGAAAATGTGTGTGTGTGTGCACGCGCATGCTTGTGTGTTGGGATGGAATGTTTTTTAAAACATCTTCTCAGCCACAACATCCAGCAAGAGTAACAGAAGAAATGAACAGGGGAGGAGATAAAAGAACAGCTGGATGTTTGAAATCTCAGATTCCCTGAGTAAGCTCTTGCTACCTGACTTTAGCACTCTTTCTTCAAGATGACTACTGTGAACCCAGCAGGAATTTAAGACAAAGAGGAACTGGAGAAATGTCTTGGAACATCTTAATCCATGCAACCAGAAGTGATAAATGACCTTTCTAAAATGGCTAAAATGCCTTTTTCCAACATTCCTGAAGTCAAAAGTCCATGATAATGAGTGTGAACACAGCAAATCTCTTTCCCATGAAGATCAGTCTGTTGTTACCTTTCCCATATTCTATCACCTTCCTTGGTTGAAATAATAAAAGCCCTGTGGCTCATGGAGTGAATCATTCATTCTCACCTGGTGCCTTATTCACACCCTGGAAGTGGGAGATTCCTCGGAGGAGAATCAGCCCCCAGAACATGTTTTACATCTCTTGCTCACCACCTAATTGGGCCTTTTTTTTTTTTTTAAATAAAATCAGCACAACCTAGTGCAAGGAGGGAAACAGCATTCTACAGAGACAATGTAAAAATAAGGATTTCCCACTATCCTAAAAATAACTGAGACAATTTGTTATCTGTTATCTTGAGCCACCAAGTAACCAAATATGCAAATAAGAAAACTCAAATTCTTCCTTAAAGAAGAGCTGGGTATACCTGCAAACTGGAAATAAAGTTCCATAAACAAAATACTCAAAACTCCACTGTCTGGAGAGACAAGATGTTCTGATTCTAATAGGTGCTTTTTCATATCATTCTGAAGACCTGTAAGTAACACACACACACAATTATATGCCCACAATAATAAAAATTTTAAAAAATTTAAATGCATGTGGACTTTAATGAAAGTAAAATTTCTCTCTCTGTACATATATAATAGATTAGCCAACAAGTAAGACCTGGTTTTTAATTTTGCATAATTAAAAAAGAGGGGGGGAAGAGTCTAGGTCAAGTCCCAATCCATAACAGTATGAAACATGACAGAACAAAGGACTGCCAAAAGTTATGAAAAAGTTGTGACAAAGAGCTGACTGTTACAAGGCTCCAGCCAAGAGTCTCAGTTAAGAAAAACTCCCTTTATTTTAGTAGAATACACTTGCTAAAAAGGGGGAACAAAATTTCACATGTATTATATTTAATTTTCTGTGGTTAAACTGATCATCATATTAAGTTACTAAAACTATGTACTTTCTTTCTAAAATTCATGCTGGCTAGTTGTCCCTTAGATGCCATTCTTGCTGAAGGTGGATTTCTACTGTTGCTTCAGTTAGAAAAGGTGCATTAATTTTGAATTATTTGCCAGGCATCCCAGTAGGATTTCCCCATTCCACAGGGGAATGGTGTATGTAAGAAAGAATAAAAAGAATTCAAGTGCTAGGACAGAGGACTTGGAAGGAAAATTTGTTGTCTTAGTTCCATTGACTTTCTCCATTGCTGAAGACAAAGAAGAGCGATATTTAATAAGAAGTATGATCTTAGTTGCCAAGAGATCTAATGACAGAAATAGTTCTGGGAACCCAGATTGTCTGCCAGGGTCACCCACCCTCTGATGTGATATTAACCTGGTAAGAAAGAGCTATAAGTTCTCCCACCCTGAGTTGAATGTCTGGATAGAAGACATTCCTAATTAAGTAAATCACCTCCTAATTAAATAAAACACTGACCTTTGTGGTATTTGTTCAACTTTTGTAACTAACTAGTAATATGACTTAGAGCATCAAACAGAACCCAATCTCAATCACATGTTAATAAAATGGAGACCAGCTCAAATGGAGTATTATCAAGGAAATGTTACAAATATTTTGAATTAAAACATTTTTTTGACATTTTTTTTTTTTTTTTTTAATTTTTTTTATTGTGGGTTGTTCAAAACATTACAAATTTCTTGACATATCATATTCCACACTTTGATTCAAGTGGGTTATGAACTCCCACCCTCACCCCATACACAGATAGCAGAATCACATCAGTTTCACATCCATTGATTTACAAATTGCCATCCTAGTGTCTGTTGTGCTCCGCTGCCTTTCCCATCCTCCACCCTCCCCCCTCCCCACCTCCCTCCTCCCCTCCCCTCCTCTCTCTCTACCTCCTCCACTGTATAACCCTGAGGGTCTCCTTCTATTACCATGCAATTTCCCTTCTCTCTCCCTTTCCCTCCCACCTCTCATCCCTGTTAAATGTTAATCTTCTTCTC